>NW_023597054.1:31284814-31354663 GCF_011947565.3 Pollicipes pollicipes
CCCGAGCCGGTGCGCCGGCTCTGAGCGATCTTTGGTCCGTGTGCGGCAGCTCGATCCCGGCCACGCCGAGCCGGTCTGGCCACGATGAACCACCCTCTCCCTCCCCCTCCCCGAGCCGGTACGCCGGCTCTGAGCGGTCTCTGGTCCGTGTCCGACAGCTCGATCCCCGGCCACGCCGAACCGGTCATCTCGGCCAGCTTTTCGCCCGACGGCTGCTCCCTGGCCAGCGGCTCCGGGGACAAGACGGTCCGGTTCTGGGACGTCAGCACAGAAACGCCCCAGCACACATGCACCGGTCAGTCGTCCCTCGGTGTGACGCCACCCAGTCCGTGAGTGACGTCATCCCGGTCAGTGAGTGGCGGCCCGAGCCGGGTCGCGACCGAGCGGTTGTTGCTAGGAGTGGTCTGGCTGTCTGATGGCAGCGAGCAGTGGCAGCCTGCACGGAACGAACGCGGGCTGACGTGCGACCTGTTCAGCAAAGTGGGGCTGTATACCAGTCGTTCCCATGAGCGTTTTGTGTAGCGTGGCACGTTTCACGGGCTATAGCGTACTTGTTTATTTCACACCGTGAGACCAATCCACGTCGTGTCTACTCCTGGCCTCGTGTCCGGACGTAACAACGGTCACTATTGCATGGTTGTGGTTTGTCCGGCCTCAGCAGTGCCCCTGCCGGGTTACCGTGACCTGGCGCCGCCTGACGGACCGTCGTGTGGCCGGCCGCAGGTCACCGTCACTGGGTGCTCTGCATCGCCTGGTCGCCCGACTGCCGCCTGCTCGCTTCCGGCTGCAAGTCGGGCGAGGTCCGCCTCTGGGAACCGGTCTCCGGCAAGCAGGAGGGCAAACCGCTAACAGGACACAAACAGTGGATCACACACATCTGCTGGCAGCCCTTGCACAGGTGCTGTTGTCTGTCTTCACCTGACGTCCCTTGCCTGTGTGTCGATTGAACTGAAACCGTAGAAAGTCCGTCTTTTACAGTATCCTCTGTGAACGCCTATTGTGTCGCTGGGCCGCGATTGTCAACTGTCGCATCGTATCGGGCTGCAGACGGCAATGTGTCAGACCGTGTTTCAGCACCGAGCCCGGTCACACGGATGATGTATCGGGCCGTGTTTCAGCTCCGAGCCCGGTCACACGCCTGATGTATCGGGCCATGCTTCAGCACCGGACCCGGTTACACGGCTGACGTATCGGGCCGTGCTTCAGCACCGAGCCCGGTCACGCGGCTGACGTATCGGGTCTGTGTTCAGCCGAACCCGTCACACGTCTGAACGTATCTGGCCGTGTTTCAGCTCCGAGTAGGGTCAGTCTCGACTGCTGGCGTCCAGCTCGAAGGACGGTGACGTCCGCGTGTGGGACGCCCAGCTGCAGCGGTGCCTGCGCGTACTGACGGGGCACCGGCAGTCGGTGACGTGCCTCGCTGGGGCGGCGCCGACCTCCTCTACAGCGGCCTCCCAAGACCGCAGTGTACGAGTGTGGGCCGCCACCGACGTGAGTCTCCGTGGCTGAGCGGCGCTGGTTCTGTAGCAGTGAAAGCGCACTAATAACTGAGATGAAGCGGAGGCTTTTGTAGGAACATGCGATCAAAAAACATGTCATAGTGTACAAACACATGTTTTGGTACACTGGTTCGTTTAAGAACTTCCACAACGTGTAACTTTGCTTGCAGCGTCAAAAGGCTTCACTCAAGATACGCAAGGTGACTGCTGTAGGGTGCCCAACATAATCCAAACAGTCATATTTGTTTCAAGGATTGCATCTGATTGAAATACCCATCATATCGTAGCGGCTCGTGATGGCTAGTATGTGCTCCATGCTGCAGGGAGCAATGTGCCGGGCACTGCAAGGCCACGGTCACTGGGTCAACACGCTGGCGCTGAGCACAGACTACTCATGCGGACGGGCGTATGACCCGGCCAGCGGCGACGTCGGACATCTAGCGGACAAACGCACAGGTACTACTTACGCGTGCCCGCACCAGCTGACTGCTTGCCGTCGCCGTATCGACGTTCATCGCGTATGCAAACGTCTTTCTGCTATGGGAGGATCAGCGAGTATACGCTCGTTGAATGAATGCATGTTTGGCAGATGATGAGAAGTTGGCAGCCGCCAAGAAGCGGTACGCGACGTTACTGGCATCTAGCGGTGGCGAGGAGAGACTGGTATCGGGCAGTGACGACTTCACCATGTTCCTCTGGAATCCAGTGAAGGGCACTAAGCCTCTGGGTGAGTGGATCCATCATCAATCATAACCAGGAGATGAGTTATGGTGCACATGGCCGTATCAGGATAGTCGAAGCGTGCGGTCGTGCGAACACAACGCACGCGTGGACGCTACACGTTAGTGGAGGCAGCGTCACACAGTTCGTATGTAATGAAACAGCAGACATGTTCGCGACTGGTACGGTTTCTTTCGCACCTTGAAGAGTAAGAAATTAAGTCAGTGCAGTCAGGGACAATCTGACATTCCTTACACATGTCCTGTGCATCACGCAGCGCGCGTGGTAAATGTGTTTGAGTCCGGTTACGCACGGTGGCGCCGAGTGTCCCACGGCTTGTGGCGTCGTCCTGCCCGCCGCGGCCCGTCCCGCGCCGCGTGGTGAGGTCACGCCGTCTGTCGGCAGCGCGGATGACCGGCCACCAACAGCTGATCAACGACGTCCGCTTCTCGCCGGATGCCCGGCTCATCGCTTCCGCCTCGTTCGACAAATCGATACGCCTCTGGGAGGGCAAGACGGGAAAGTGAGTGCTTGACGGCATACTGTGGCCGGGCTGTCTGGCAATGGTGCGACCAACAGGGCGTCTTCTGACCCAGGTTTGCTGCCTTGTTGAAGCTTTGCCTGCCCGGTGTGTCTTGTGCCGCTCTGGCATAAGATACAGTTTGGTATGGAGCCCCAAGATGTGTGCTTGGAGCACCGGACCGGAGGAAGGCAGCCTCTTGTCAGGCAGCAGTAGCCTGCCGTCAAGATAAGGCCACCCACGTGCGTTGGAAGGGGTAGCAATCCTTCATCCCTCAGTGTCTAGAGGGGAGGGTTTGCTCCCCACCCTAACCCCATCCCACCCATGACAAGCTTGGCGCCGAATCAACGGCGCCTGGCGTCTCTGTGGTAGGCGTGCGTAGTTGTCCGGCACAGTCGTTGAGGGCCGTCTAGTGAGCCAGGTGTCGGTATTACCTCCCCATGCATGCATTGCTTAAGTGCGGGAGCTGAGCCGTTGTGAACTCCGCCGCTGGTGCGATGGATGTGTACGGACATCCGCCCTCTTTCCTGGGCCGAAAAAGTGGCATTCTTCACCATTGCGGCGCGGAGGTGGTTTGACGAGTGCCGGGTCACAAGTCTCCGGTCTGGAGTTACCATCCGACGGGCCTGGATCGTGAGTACAGAGGCCAGGACCGTGTGGTGGTGACCGGCTGTACGCCAAGTGGCAGGACAGGGGGCAGAAGAGCCGGCGCCGCCACCGGCGGCCCGCCCCGGCTGCGCTGACCTGACCCGGCCGGTCACAAGTCGCCAGTTGGCCTCGCTGACCCCGCCCGGCCGGTCACAAGTCGCTAGTTGGCCTCGCTGACCTGACCTGGCCGGTCACAAGTCGCCAGTCGGTTCCGCTAACCTGACCTGGCCGGTCACAAGCCGCCAGTCGGCCCCGCTGACCTGACCCGGCCGGTCACAAGTCGCCGGTCGGTCCCGCTGACCTGACCCGGCCGGTCATAAGTCGCCAGTCGGCCCCGCTGACCCCGCTCGGCGGTCACAAGTCGCCGGTCGGCTCCGCTGACCTGACCTGGTCGGTCACAAGTCGCCAGTCGTCCTCACTGACTTGGCCCGATCGGTCACAAGTCGCCGGTCGGCCCCGTTGCGCTGACCCGGCCGGTCACAAGTCGCCAGTCGACCCCGCTGACCTGACCTGACGGGACCCAGCCGGTTGGCCACAAACTCCGCCATGTGTCAACGCAAATGTCGCCTGTCTGGCGCCTTCCATTGCCTGCCGTCAGCTGTCGAATATCGATAGGTATGCACCACTGCCTACTATTGAACGCACGCCCATACAAGATCAAAGAGCCCCCCCCCCCCTCACACACACACATACACGCTGATAACACTGTTCTCAGTTGAGTAGGGATTGATTGATATTGATTGCAGACATCAATACGTCCCGATCACCAAGACATCCTCATTCATTCAGAGCCCTCCTGACGAAGTTTTGGCCGACGCCTCAAGGCAAGCTGCTGGTGCCCGGCTGGCCGCTGCCGCGAGACAAAATCTCCGCGAAATATCATGGCAGATGACAGTTATCAGTTCCGCTGCTGTCTCTGACAGGGGCTCACGAGCTCTCGCGCGCCTGACGAGCTGACTCGGCAGCTATGGACGGCTAATGGTCGGCGGGTGGCTCGGTGCTGGCGGCGGCGCATACCGCCGCGTCGGGGCGGCGGGCTCTGACAGCGCCCGGTGTTACCGTTGGCGCGGCGGCGGGCGCGAGGTGCAGATCTGGGCCCCGCCGCCGCCTGCCGAGCCGCCGCCGTGATCACTCATTAATTGGCCGAGCACCTGAGAACACAAACATCGGCGGCGGGCGTCCGGCCTCGTATGAAGCAGCGGCTCCCGTCTGCTAGTTGTGCCATTCATCTAGGTCAGACTGTGGCGCGGCTGGTGTTGGGAATAGCCGGTCGCCGTGGGTTACGGTCCGTATTGCATAGTGGCCGACTCCCCGCGGCGGTGGCATTGCCCGCGCTTGCCTGACTGGCGAAGGGATGTGACCCACCACAGCCGCCGGGCGTGTCTCTGGACCTGTCCTGTCTGACTGACGGATGGGCGTGACCCACCACAGCCGCCGGGTGTGTCTCTGGACCTGTCCTGCCTGACTGACGGAGGGATGTGACCCACCACAGCCGCCGGGTGTGTCTCTGGACCTGTCCTGTCTGACTGACGGAGGGATGTAACCCACCACAGCCGCCGGGTGTGTCTCTGGACCTGTCTGACTGACGGAGAGATGTGACCCACCACAGCCGCCGGGTGTGTCTCTGGACCTGTCCTGTCTGACTGACGGAGGGACGTGACCCACCACAGCCGTCGGGTGTGTCTCTGAACCTGTCCTGTCTGACTGACGGAGGGATGTAACCCACCACAGCCGCCGGGTGTGTCTCTGAACCTGTCCTGTCTGACTGACGGAGGGACGTGACCCACCACAGCCGTCGGGTGTGTCTCTGGACCTGTCCTGTCTGACTGACGGAGGGACGTGGCCCACTGCAGCCGTCGGGTGTGTCTCTGGACCTGTCCTCTCTGACTGACGGAGGGACGTGACCCACCACAGCTGCTGGGTGTGTCCGTGGACCTGTCCTGTCTGACTGACGGAGGGACGTGACCCACCACAGCCGTCGGGTGTGTCTCTGGACCTGTCCTGTCTGACTGACGGAGGGACGTGACCCACCACAGCCGCCGGGTGTGTCTCTGGACCTGTCTGACTGACGGAGAGACGTGATCCACCACAGCCGCCGGGTGCGTCTCGGAACCTGTCCTGTCTGACTGACGGAGGGATGTAGCCCACCACAGCCGCCGGGTGTGTCTCTGGACCTGTCCTGTCTGACTGACGGAGGGATGTAACCCGCCACAGCCCCCGGGTGTGTCTCTGAACCTGTCCTGTCTGACTGACGGAGGGATGTAACCCACCACAGCCGCCGGGTGTGTCTCTGAACCTGTCCTGTCTGACTGACGGAGGGATGTAACCCACCACAGCCGCCGGGTGTGTCTCTGGACCTGTCCTGTGTGACTGACGGAGGAACGTGACCCACCACAGCCGCCGGGTGTGTCTCTGGACCTGTCTGACTGACGGAGGAACGTGACCCACCACAGCCGCCGGGTGTGTCTCTGGACCTGTCCTGTGTGACTGACAGAGGAACGTGACCCACCACAGCCGCCGGGTGTGTCTCTGGACCTGTCCTGCCTGACTGACGGAGGGATGTAGCCCACCACAGCCGCCGGGTGTGTCTCTGGACCTGTCTGACTGACGGAGGAACGTGACCCACCACAGCCGCCGGGTGTGTCTCTGGACCTGTCCTGTCTGACTGACGGAGGGATGTAACCCACCACAGCCGCCGGGTGTGTCTCTGGACCTGTCTGACTGACGGAGAGACGTGACCCACCACAGCCGCCGGGTGCGTCTCTGAACCTGTCCTGTCTGACTGACGGAGGGATGTAGCCCACCACAGCCGCCGGGTGTGTCTCTGAACCTGTCCTGTCTGACTGACGGAGGGATGTAACCCACCACAGCCGCCGGGTGTGTCTCTGAACCCGTCCTGTGTGACTGACGGAGGGACGTGACCCACCACAGCCGCCGGGTGTATCTCTCGCACCTGCTACAGGTGTCATTCACCGACGACTGGGTTGACGTACCGCGATGTGTCGAAAGAAGACAGGCGTTCTACAGCCAAAATGTGTGGTATGTATAGTGTGATTTGTGTGCGTGGGATACACGTAAAACGTGAATGTAAAATGTGTTGGTAAGTTCTTACGTAAAGACATCTGCGATTTTCCACCTATTTCTTGGAACATGTATTTTCTCCCTCAGAAGCCAATTAAGTAAAGCCCAAATTGACGGAAAGGGTTTTTGCGAGCCGAACATTCGAGCTCGACTATAGCAATGGCTTATGGCTTGAAGTTCCAACGATTTGAAGCGGTCCCGGGATCAACAATTCTTTTTGCAGACCACGGCGAAATACGAACACGTGATAACTACGAGAAACCACGCATTTTTGAACCCGCATGTACTAAAAATATGCTCCTGGAATAGTCCCTTTGACGGAGTTTTGACCTGCACTCTGGCACTCTACTCTGGCCTCTGCACTCTACAAGATCTACCATCACATCTAACCATTGGAGGGGAACGCGTATATCATCCCAGAAGTGAATAACCACAGCTTGTCAAATCAAAATGCAAATTAAAACAAACCGCTTCGTGGAAGTGGTTGGCACCTGGTTGTAAAGGTGGCCCAGTCGCACCGGTGTCGTGGCCGCCGGGCGTGCGTCAGTACACTTCCCAGGATCTCCCCTTAACAAGGCACTGTGCAGCGGCCAGCCGATCGCTCCAGGGCCATTTGTGGCGGAGCACGCCGCCCGACAGCGAGGCGGAGACAAACGGCGCGACCGTCCTATGCCGCGGCTGTCCAGCTGATGGAAAATGTGGCGCACGTGATGGTGTGTTCGTAAGGCGGTGCTTGTTTCGTTTGCTTCCGTTTCCCTTGCCGGTCGACGCGCCTGCTTGACAGATGGCTTCTAGTTCGTACACTGTCAGCTCGCAAGTGTCTTGCCCCACACCGATCCCGGGAGGTTATTACAGGCATGCCTTACGGACATGGGTTGCAGTACTTTTGAACTGGCAGAGATCTTGGTGTGTCCCGTCGCCTGAGATTACCCGAGGTCAAAAGAGCTCGCCATCAAAATGGCATCAGATAATAGACGTCGTGCCAGGAATATGTTTTGGACTTCGGTATCTAAAAACGTCGTTTCTTGTAATAGCCGTGTTCGCGTGTCTGTGTGTGGTCCACCAAAGATATGCCTATTATGAGGACTTTCGAAAGCTGTTGAAGCCGTAATTCCTCGGCTTCCGGCAAATTATCAGGTCTGGAACTAGCCTCAGAAACCACACTGATCCATTTTCTCAGGGGTGAATAGATCGATGTCGAAGAAAATTAGCATTACCGGTACATTGTTAACACTCGCCAGAGTGGCCGGTTGGATACCCTGCGCTCGGGTGGGTGAGCGGGTTAATTTGCCCCCCCCCCCCCGAGATCTCAGGCACTAAGAAAGCTAGACACTCTAAATTTACAGGGTGTGTTGCCCTGTACGTGAGCCCACATAGGCGAAAATTTGAAGTTCTTAGGTCGGGACGTTCAGGCCAAATAAGTTGAAGCAATGTCAAAGTCCGGGTTGGTTTCCAAAGTACCCGCGGAACCTAAACACCCGTTCTAAGCAAAAGGTGACATTGTCATTTAAGGTTATATACCTTCTTTGACCTTTTGGAGGTCATGGTGCCCAAAATCATACAGGACCGTTTGGGTTTTGCATTTGAATAAGTGACAATGAGTACTCTAGGCAGTATGTTCAATAAAACAAAATTTTGACCGGGTCATTTTGGTCAGTGCCCTATTCTGACCGTAAAGAAATCCATGGAAGAAGTATAATGCAGTCACAGTTATCAATAAATTCGAAGTGAGTACCAGAAACTACCCCGTACAGCAAGCCATAGAGTAATAAAACAGGTTGTTTTTTACCTTGGCCGGACCTTCGTACCTGACTCTAGGTCAATCTAATTCGTTCATTTAACTGTTATGTTGCCTAAGAAAGTATCTCAGAGATGTATGGCTTCGTCTAACACTCCGCTGTAGCATGAGATTTAACGATTCCCTAGAAATTGACTTCGCTGAATCCACGGCCTGGCCTTGACCGGCCGTAGGTCAGTGACCTTACAAGGTTCATCTAAATTTTTGACACCAAACGATCCGCTTTTCAATTTCCCACAGCTATGAAAAATTTGGCGCCGCTACGCCCTGCCGATCGACCACCATTCTGGATAAACCTTCAGGAGGGGAGGGGAGGGGGGCAGTTTGATCCCCCACCCGAGCACGTGACAGCCAATCTCGAAATGATCAATGTAATGATGCCGGGTCAGCTCTATGAGCTATCCAAATACTTTGTAAAAAAATATGTTATCTAGTTTTTAGCCAATTGTGCAATGTGTGGGGACGCAGTCGTAAAGATAAAGAAGTAAGACAGCGAGCCAGCTAGGCACACAGTGTAAACGGCTGTAGGCGGAGTGTGTTGCCTGTCGGCTCCAGCCCGGTGCCGTTGTCGGCCCCCGCCCCAGCCCGGTGCCGTGGTGTGGCGCCGCTCCAGCCCGGTGCCGTGGTGTGGCCCCCACCCCAGCCCGGCACCGTGGTGTGGCCCCCCACCCCAGCCCAGTGCCGTGGGCCCCCGCTCCAGCCCGGTGCCGTGGGTCCCAGCCCCAGCCCGGTGCCGTGGTGTGGCGCCGCTCCAGCCCGGTGCCGTGGTGTGGCACCGCTCCAGCCCGGTGCCGTGGTGTGGCCCCCACCCCAGCCCGGCGCCATGGTGTGGGCCCCGCCCCAGCCCAATGTCGTGGGTCCCCGCTCCAGCCCGGTGCCCTGGGTCCCAGCCCCAGTCCGATGCCGTGCTGTTGCCCCAGCCCGATGCCGTGATGTGGCCCCCGCCCCACGGCCGGCTCGCCCATCAGCGTCGTCTGACGCCTGTGTGACACGCGCGCTCGGCAGGTTCGTGGCGGCGCTGCGCGGCCACGTGCAGGCCGTGTACATGGTGGCCTGGTCGGCCGACTCCCGCCTGCTGGTCAGCGGCAGCGCCGACTCCACGCTCAAAGGTGGGCGGCGGCACCTTTGTGGTGTGTACGCCCGGGTCAGGAGCCGACTATTCCGCCGCCCGGGCTCACGCTCGGCCCATAACGGGACGCCTCGTGATCGATGGATGTGCAAGGGTTGAAATAATGCTCTTCATTGCCGTTGTTTGCTACTGTTTGTGCTGGTTGCTTCTTACAAAAGCATGGCTGGTACTTTTTGTAAGCTTTTTTTGTGTTTTTGTCCGGCTGCCTTTTCTAGCGTTGTTCGTTGTGTTGGACCTCCTGTTTCGTTGCTTCTTCGCCCTTTGTGAGAAGTCTGAGTGCACTGCCGCGCCGTGTGCGCCCACGCCTCCGTTCGTCCGTGCTGGCATGTCTTCACTATGCTCCCCCGCCTCCTCCCCTTCCTCCGGTTGCGTCCCCGCTCGCCGACGCGTCGGTGGCGCGCGCGCGCGGGCGGCCGGCGTTCGGCGCGGACGACCGGGCACCAGCGCCGGCGCCGGCCCAGCTGTGGCCGTCCGGCCGGCGGCTCACGCCTGGCCGCGTCTGTCCCCAGTGTGGTCGATGAGGAGCCGCAAGCTGCAGCTGGACCTGCCCGGCCACGCGGACGAGGTGTTCGCCGTCGACTGGTCCCCCGACGGCCAGCGCGTGGTCAGCGGCGGCAAGGACAAGCTGCTGCGGATGTGAGTCGCGCCGCGGCGGGCGGGCGGCGCGGCTGCTGTCGTCGGAGAGTGCCGTAGAGGGTCTCACTAGGGGGTTGCTGTCGTGGGAGTGCCGGGAGGTGTCTGACCAAGACTGCTGTCATCGGAGAGGGCTGGGTGGAGGGAGGCTAACTGAGCTGCTGTCGGAGAGTGGCGAGGGGGGGGGGGGCTGGCCAAACTGCTGCCGGAGTGTCGGGGGCGGCGGCAGGCCAAGCTGCTGTCGGAGTGTCGGGGGGGAGGGGGGGTAGGCCAAGCTGTCGTCGGAGTGTCGACAGGGGGGTGGGGGGCGCAGGCAAGGCTGTCGTCGGAGAGTGACGAGGGGAGGGGGCTGGCCGAACTGCTGCCGTCGGAGTGTCGATGGAGGGGGGGGGGGGAAGGCCAAACTGCCGTCGGAGTGTCGAGGGGGGGGGGGGGGGAGGCGACCGAGCCTGGCGCTGTTGATCCGGGCCGCCGGATTTGCATTGTCGCCGGCCGGGAGTGGATTGGTTTCGGCCGACCTTCAAGGCCGGTCGGTGGTGATCGATTTTGGCGGCGTGGTGCGCCGACTCGGCGTGTGCCGCCTTTGTTACCGGACGCCGGCGGGCAGTGGAGGCGGGCGGACGCCGCGGCGCGCGCGCGCGCGCGCGTGGCTCCGCCGCCGGCGGCCCGCAGGCGGTGACCTCGCCGTCGACCCCGCGCCGGCTGACACGTGACCTGGGGCCCCCAGATGGCGGCGATAGCGGGCCGACGGTGGCGGTGGCGAGCTGCCGCCCGGCCGGGCCGCTATTTATACACGTCTGGCACGCCAGCGGCGCCGGGCCGCGCCACCACCGACCGGACCACGGTCAGGGCCGGCGGCCGGTGACACCCGGGAGCTGGGCCTGAGGTGGCCGGCCTCCGCCGTGCTGGCGGCGCTGCTCATTCAGCCGAGACGGACGATGTTCTGAGCTGTATTTGTTGCGCAATACACGTTTCACATCGCCAGATCGAGTCACGGATGTACCGGCTTGAGGGCTTGGCGCTCTCGCTGGAAGCGTGGCATACATCTAGCGAGTGAAGCTGGTAGGTGGTGGGGGGGGGGGGGGGGGGGAGGGGGGACAGAGGGAGAGGTTAGACGTGGCTCCGAGCCAGCGTTGCTCGGACGCTCTCGACAATCGGGCACCCCTGGCCGTGTCTGGCGGTGCGGCGCTGGCGGCACGGCCGGGATCTGCTTTAGCCGGACTGTACGGATAACGGAGCTGTTTTGTACTGCGTCTGCACTGCTGGCAAGACGTGGGTGGTGGCGTAGCAGACGTTACCAAGCGCATAGAATTGCCGGGTGGCAGAGGCCACTGCAGCTCAGTCAGCGGACGCGCTCTGTCATGTAATCATCGGGCTAACATCGTAGTCGTCGACCGAATTGTAAGCGACACCACTGTGCATATATTTGTTAGTACTCGTATTCTGTGTTAATTGTCATTGGGCATCTTTACAACAAACAGCAGATATGACTTTGCTTCCAGAGAGGCGCGACACCTGAGATAACTCTTCTGCTTCGAAAGCTGATAAGTTTCACCCGTGGCCGTAACATCGCAAGCATCGCGTGCAGCTATTGTTAGCTGGCTGCTGCCACGGTGCGGTGGGATTGCTGGGCTCGGGGAATTAAAACAGATGCACGTCTTACAGGAAATGAAACGAATACATTCGCCTCTTGGGTTCTGCAGCACACTGAGTGGCGTGTCCGATCGTGCACACAATGTAGCCATTATTCCGTCGCAGCTCACTCAAAATAGTAAAAGCCTCCTCAGATTAGATGCTTTTGTATGTCCGTTAGCTGCACACCGTTCCGCCTGGTTAATAGATCTGTGTCCCTTACAGTCATCTGTAGTCCATTATCCGCCATACGCGAAGGTGTCAACGTCACACAGTCACTTAACAAATTACGAGCACATATTAAAGCTGGCTGCTTCGCAGGGTCGGGACCGTCAAATTGTAGCCGCCGAAACCCCAACTCTCGTTCAAAAATATTCCGTTGGTGGAGAGATATCTCATATGGGACGATACTGCGACGGCGGCGATCTTTGATCTGGGGTTGGGGGCGTGGGTGGGCGGCTGAGCTGGCGGCCGGGAGCGCGTGCGTCGGGCGACTGGCCGACCGACCGGAGACAGCGGGGCTCTGATTCGTCAGCGGCGATCGATGGCGGCCACCGGCTGGTGACGGACCCACCACCGGCACGCGCCCGTACCTGCCGTGGCAAGGGAGGGACCCATCACCGGCACGTGCCCGTGCCTGCCGTGGCAATGGAAGGACCCACTGCTTTTACGCACCCGTACCTGCTGTGACTCGGTAGGGACCCATCACCGGTACGCGTTCGTACCTGACGCGGCTGGGAGGGACTCATTGCCGCCACATGAATGCACCTGCCGGGGCGAGGGAGCTGGTGACGATGCCAGCGGCCGTGTCCCACCGAGGTGAGAGAAAGACCCACTACCGGGCACGCGGCTGCGCCTGCCGAGGTAAGGGAAGGACCCTCTGCCGGGCACGCGGCCGCGCTCGCCGAGGCTTGGGAGCTGGTGACGGTGCCAGCGGGTGGCAGGACGACGCCCCACCGTTCCCGTGCCCGCACCAACCTGGAATGCCCGCTCGCGAACACCCCCAGCCGGCCGGCTGGCCGTCGACGGAAGGGGGAAGGGAAGGATCGGAAACGGACGGGCTGGGGAAGCGCCAACGTCCTCGCGAGCTTAGCGGCGCCTCGGGGGATGTTCGCAGCTAGCCATGCGGCTTGTGTCACGCAAGGCTCGTACGGCTTTCAGCTTAAGTCGAAGGGTTGGATGTGCCCTGGTACCAGAGCTGTTTGCGCGATGAAGGAAGGTGCGAGAGATGCCGGCAGTGTCCGAAAGATGTCTAACTGTACGTTTATTCACCGAATGAGTGGTAGGAGTCGTGGCTGGTTCAAACCAGCGCCGTTTCCAGATCAGGAAACGGCGAGGTCTGTGGCCGCGTAAGCCCAGGGTTCGCAGGGGAAAGCGCCCGCATACAAAGTCGCGTGGTCCGCGTATTTAAAGCGTTTGGCGAAAACAAATGTCATTGCAAATATCGCGTCTTATAATTAGCATGGCGGAGGGTCATTTGTGACCTGTTCAAGCTATTGCCAGCCACTGCGTCATAGCGAAAGCATTGCCCATTTTCTCCCCCGGCGATGAAGCTATCAGGGACGCTCTTATGTGATGGCCTCTGACGGAAACGGGGCGGACTGAGTCCGCGCGAGTGCCAACGCTGCTCGGAGGATCAATGGCTTAACTATCACCTTTCGAAAGGGGGCTCCGCTCCACCGGCTCGTTCTTATCCGCCACTAATGGTTTGCGTCGCTGACTCATTGGGGCATCGACTCGTCGCTGACTCAGACGGGTCTGGGGCATTGTCACGCCACCGCTGAGTCAGTGGCAGAGCCCCGAGCTCCGTCCGGCTCTGTTTTAAGCTCGGCAATTTGAAATCATTGGCTGTTCTGGGATGGTGGAGATGTTTAATATATGTTAATTGCAAGAAAACACGAGTGACCTGTTAATTGTTAGCGGGCTACGTGGGATGTAATTTAATCAGATCATTGTTTACTGCGGAGATCTGTGCGGTCCGGGAAAGCTATCCAAACATAACCACAACGTTTACATCAACAAGCAACCATCTTGACATTCGAAGATGCGTTGAGTTGAATCTCGTGAGCAGTTCTCTGTAGCCGTTTTCCTGGAAGAATATTTTGCTCCATGAACCGAAGTCTAGAGCTGTGCGAATGCTACATACTACGTTGCGTCCCCGTCGCGTAAGCCGTGCCGTGCGCGAATTTCTACGCCATGCATTTTCCCATCAGCGCCTTCCATTGGCAATATCTGTCCCCGACCCTACAGCACCACACTACAGTACACAGCCCGCATAACCGCATCAGCTACATTATGCTTTGAGTGCCTTCGCTACGGACAGCCGCACGTGGATTGTCCATAGTGGACCCCGTGTGCGCGCGGCACAAGCGGCCCCACGCGGACTACCCGCGGCGGGTGCGGACGGCGGGCCGTCGCCCCTCCGCTGTTGAGGCACCTCAGACTGAAAGACTGTGACCGCGGCGACCGACGCGGCCCGTCCCTGACGCCGCACGGCCGGCCCAGGCATTCCGCACCGCCGGCCACTGCGCCGCGGCGGCCCCGGGAAGCACGCGACCTTGACCTGGTGCGTGGCAGCGGCGGCAGCGCTCCAGAGACGCCTCGTCCCTCCGGGCCGATCTATCGCCGCGCGTGACGTTTCCTTCAGCGGCCCGGCGGATGTTGAGCCAGCGGGCGGACGGGCGGCTCCCGGACCAGGTCTGGGCGGCGGACGGGTCCTCTGGCGATGAGACCGCACTGCTCGGCGCTCGCTGTGACGCCCCGGTGTAGCACGGGTGTTGGGCGTCCGTGCGAGGTGCGTCTGTGCCGAGATTCCGTGACCTGAGCCGAGATGCCGCTTGTGAGCCGGGACTCGTCCACACGCGCGCGTCAGACGATGCTGGGCAGGCCGACGCACGGTCACCACGCCCGGTCCTGCCCTACCGCACCGTCCATACCCCATTTTGATATAGTTTATCTGTATCACAGCGGTGCACTCAGTTCCCGCGCCGAGCCCATGTGTCGTCCCACGCCAAGTTTCTCTTGCAGCCGATGCCGTCTTCCTCTCACGCGACTGTCCTCTTCAAGCCGATGCCGTCAATCTCATCCCATCCTTCCGTCTTCTTCTGGCCCATCTCGTCGTCCTCGTTTCACACTACGGCTCTCTTGCAGTCAGGCTCGTCCTAGTCTGACATCACGGTCCACTTCCAGTTGGGCTCGTCCTCGTCTCACACCACTGTCCGCTCGGGCTCGTCCTCGTCTCACACCACTGTCCGCTCGGGCTCGTCCTCGTCTCACACCACGGTCCGCTCGGGCTCGTCCTCGTCTCACACCACGGTCCACTTCTGGTCGGGCTCGTCGTCGCCGCTGGCGCTGCTGTAGCCGGCGGCGCCGTACTCGGGTCGTGACCCCGTGATGGAGCGCACCTCCAGGTCGTCCGAGTCCGTGTCCGACGCCTGCCAGGAGGGCGGCCGCGGCTCCCGGCCGTAGTGCACCAGCGCCGGCCGCCACACGTCCTGCCGGGTCGGGCCGCGGTCAGGTCACGCGGGCTTCGCATGGTCAGAGGTCACTCAGGTCAGGAGCCAGACGTTAGGGGCTGCACAGGTCAGCGCTCATACGGGTCAGGGCCGCGTGACAGGAGCGAAATCGGTGAGGAAGTCCAGAGATCAGACGGGGTTGCACAGTTTGACTAGAGACTATACAGGTCAGCAGTCACCGTCAGAGGCTGCAGATGCCGGAGGTCACATTTCTCAGAAATTGTGCAGGCCCTAAGCCACAAGTGGCAAGGTCGTGCTGGTCCATGTAATGTAGGTCACAAATCACAGATTGTCAAAAGCAGGGGTCAAAGTTCGTTTTTCAAGATGTGGCTGTAATAACAATGCAGCTTGTTCAGAATGCCGCTTTTCTGTCATCTGGGGAATCTGGTACCCAAGGGGCATGCAATCCAGGGTTATCCGAAAACATTACTGGGCATATAATGAAGTGAACATTCATGTAGGCATGCATATTAAAGCATTCGTTGCTTAGAAGTTGAAGCAGGATCGATTGGGCCGCGCTCTACGTCTCTTTGTGAGTGTGTCACGTAGCGAGGTCGATGGCTCGACCTGCGCACATTTCGAGACACTCCCGCGTCCAGAACCTCCACAACGGGTCAAAAGCGGGGGAGCGGGCTACGCGGAAGGCTTCTGATGCGTTCCAAATCATGCCAAGCCCACGGTCGTAGCTGTTAAAATCTGCAAAGCTGACAGAAAGTTATTATTTTCCCCAAAGGTGAAGTCTATGTCTACCTCCCTGATAAACCGGTAGTTCTGCCGGTATTTTCGAACCTGCGCTTTCTAACGACGCCCACCCCTTACATTGCAAGAAACATGAGCAAATAAGGACGTCCAGTTTCAAGTCACTCACGTTCACCAGTATCTTACTGATTATCAATGACACCACACGACAACGACTCGCGTATATTCGCCACTTAAAGGCGTGAGCTCCGGAAAGCTGGACAAGAAGGGACGGTTGCTCCACCTTTTTCAATCAGCATTATGCCCCGTTTGGTACATGGAAAGAAACAACGAAGTGTGGTTCACTCCCTGAACTGGTTCTCGCCCATTGCGGTGGACACATGTGTGGATGGACACACTTGCACTGCCAAATGGGACTGTGCGAGCAGGGTCACAATGGCCCTGCAGGCATGTCGGCACGTCTTCCTCGTTACTGCTCACACGGGCCGTGCCCTACTGGCGGTGAAATGTGGAAACTGGCGCTGCTGCGACCTTATGCAGCCAGTATTTGGCTCATCGGATGGCCTATTAGGTATCGACATGTCCGTTTACGAGCACCACAAACTACGGTCAGCGACCCCAGGTTATAAACCGAGGGCCTGGCTTTCTGTGTATTTGAAGGGCTCGAGTTTACCCTCACCCTCCCTTCCCCCATTGTTTCAGAACGTGTGTAATGGGCTTAAAATGTAGATCCGGTTCAGTCACTTTAAAAAAAGCTTTAAGTTGGAGCTATTCAGATATTTTAATGGTTGTTTTATCATTTGTTGTGAAGACCCTCAAGTGATGCCAACTACACGGAACCGGACCGGTTGCAAACGATATAACTACATACAAAATTAATCGCAAATGTAGGCGCTGTGATAACCCCAGGCTTACACCAAACCCCTCGTCCTGGATTAACAATAGGGCGACGTGGATATGGGTCAATATAAGGGGCGGGTAATTGTACAGAGTTGTAGGCGTTCAAAAGGAATGATCGAGAAGGTTGTAGACAGCACTCGTCAGCACAGACAGACAGACGTCTCTTGCTATATCTGACCTGCTTGCCGGCGCTGACGTCATGGTTCAGGACTCCCGGAATCCGCGTTTTGGAAGCGGCGTACCCGGATTCTCAGCACAAGCTCAAACACTAACGTGCGTGGCGCGTGGGCGCCGTGAGGTGCCGGTGGAAAAACACGGTCCCATTTATCCACAGCGCCATATGGCTGGCGGTCGAAGGTGGGCTGTTCCGACTGGAAAGGACGCCTTGGTCGGCAGCTTTCTAGCGTTATGCAAGCCTGATTCACGGCTCGCTGGGCACAGCACGATGGCGTGCTATTTCACTATCGGCAATGTCTGAATGTGGTAGCTACTTAGTGACGTCACTGGGTAACCAGAGACGTCCAAATAGTTGCAGTTGCAACGACCAGTGGCATCCAGAGAGGTATTGTAAGAAACGCCATTGCATTCGGTGTCGTTTACGCACTTTTTCTGGATAGCATAGGCTTCCGTGTCATTATTCCGTCTCATGCTTGTGCGCTACCATATCAGCACATGCGCAGAGCACAGTGCGCCACCCGCCCACCGGTGGGGAATGCTGCTGGTTCCGGCCTCGTTGCCTGCAACCGTCCCTGAAGTCGTCTCTAGCGGTGGCCAACGAGACGCCACCGGCTCCCCGAGGCGTAATATTTCCGGACCGGCAATCACCGCCGCGCTCGCTCACCTGTTCGGGCGGCGCCTGCGCCCTCCGCTGGCACGGAATGACCGTGCACGTTTCCAGGCGGCCGGCGCCGTACTCAGGGTACACCGTGCGCAGGATGACGTAGCTGGGCTGACGGCCAGCGTCCGGCAGGTACGGTCTTCCGTCCGGCTGGTACGAGTAGGAGCGGCCGGGCGGCGGCAGGCCGGCGCGCTCGTCCCGATGGTAGGAGAGCGGCCGGCCGGCGGGCCGCTCCTCCGGCCGCAGGGTGGTCCAGCCGCCGGGCCGGTACAGGCAGCGTGGCCGGCCCCCGCGCTCGCTCTCCGCCGGCTCGTACATGCTGTAGGGCCGGCCGCGCAGCGCAGGTGAGGCCGGCACGCGCACGAGGCCGGCCGCCGCGCCCGGCAGGCACTGGTCGCGGTACAGCGCGTGGTACTGCGGTACGGCGCGCGCCGGCGCCGGCTCCGGCGTGCGACAGACGGCCGGCGGCCGGTACAGCGGCGCGGCCGGCCGCGGCACGCGGGCCGTCGTCACCGACGGGCTGCGACGGTCGGCCGGCGGCGGCGGCGGGCACAAGTCAGACGCTCGGCACCGGTCTGTCGGCGGAAGCGAGGATCAGCTGGACGGAGGTGCAGCTGACACCGGTCTGTCAACGCACGCTGAAGAGAGCGGGGAAGGTGCACGAGAACAGGGCAGTTCGAATCGCACAGCGGGCGAAGCATGGTTAAGAAGCGAACAAGAGACTACTTGAACTTGGACTGTAGCGGCACAGTCCAGCAACAACGCTCCCGTGCTTGCAAGAAAGCGTACGGTCTTGGGAGGTCATTTCGGTCCCACCCTACGCAGCGACAAGCTACGCATGACCATATCTTGTGGCGGTAGTACTTAGAACCTTGGACCATCACTGAGGAATCTAAAATAGATGTTAATCACTATCCGCCTCCTGGATTCGTTCACATGCCTTACTCTCCGCGGCAGGCAATTGTAAGTGATATATTGTATTTCCAAAGCCACCCAACTATATAATTCTGTGGACATAGCGAAAGGTGCATACTTTTTGAGCATAGGTGAAAAGTACGGCATATCAGGTGTGGCAGCACATTAGCTAGTTGTTCGATAACAACCACAATTCTGATTTTGTCACGGAAAACGATTGCTTCAAAGGCATTTCCACACCAACTATCAGTATTCTCCACCTTTGGTTTAAGGTAACTCATCATGCAGGTCACATCTATGAACTCTTCGTCCTTGGCCAACTGATTACGACCGGCTAATGAAGTTCAAGTAAGTCTGTTCTCGGAGTCCAGAAACTTGACTTCATTCCAACGTTGGGCGTTCAAGGGACATTCTCGGAAGCGACTGAACTCTAGAGGAGAGAGAACCGTTCGCACTCGGAGCTTGTCGCCGGGGATCGACGGTGCCGTCGGAGCCAACGTCCGCTGTCTGTCGGGGCGCCGACTCCTGCACGAGCGCTGGGAGGTCCCACCTGGTGAGACCCCGGATCGGGGACCGCAGCTCGGCTCGCGCCGGGACCGGCCGCGGCGCGTGGGCCCGCCATGCCGCCGCGACAAAGTGGCTCGGTTTGTCCGAGACGCTTTGAGGTGGCGACCTTTCAAAAGTTCCGAGAGCGTTAAAGGCTAATCGGGAGTGTCTCGAGTGCGGAGCCCTCCCCCGACTGGAGCAGACAGCGCCCCGCGGGCCTCCAGCACGAACTGGGCACTTCAAGACGAGCGACGGCCAGGCGGTCGGATCCGACCTCTCTAGAAGCTGGCTTCCCCGTAGAAGAGTGCATCCTCACGACAAACTGCCTCAAGTGCCTGCTTGTCTCACAGCTTGCGGCGTATCACAAAGCTATTCAGCTCATGGTAGACGCTGGTATTTCTGGCCGAGCCGCCACCACGTCATGTCATGGCCAGCGGACACAATCCCTGACATGTCCCCAGTCCCCCCGGTCGTAGTCACTGGTACTCATTGCCGGGCCGCCACCGCGATGTCATGGCCAGCGGACACAATCCCTGACATGCCCCCAGTCCCCCCGGTCGTAGTCACTGGTACTCATGACCGGGCCGCCACCACGCCATGTCATGGCCAGCTGACACAATCCCTGACATGTTCCCAAGTCCCCACCCCCGATCTTCCCTTCCACAGGCACCCAAGGTGTGTGCGGAGCCATGGAGGATGGACAGGTAGACAGCGGACAATTACCGTTACCGTCAATATACCAACGCTAGCCATGCAAAGAAGAGGGACTCTCTGCCGCCTACAGGGTTGAATGCACAGAGCGGTCAGCCATGTGCTTTGACCCCTCGTGATGTCATGAGTTCAGTCACGCGACCTTATGCGATGTCATATGCATGATGCCGCACGTGATACAATGCGATGTGAAACACAATATGCGATATTATAAGATGTCATACGCTATACACATACAATGCTGTACATCGAGAGAGGACGCGTGGAAACCCACCGACAATGTTGTACGTGCAGAGTGGACAGGTGCGCCGGCTGACCAGCCAGGGGTCGACGCAGCCGCGGTGGAACTCATGCCGACAAGGCAGCACGCGCAGCTCTTGGCCCGGTCGATACTCGTCCAGGCAGATGGTGCAGCCCTCGGGCTCCTCTAGTCGCGGCTTGTGGCCGTCGGAAGGCTCGGGGGAGGAGCCGGAGCAGCAGCCGGATCGGCCCAGCCGCGCCGCCTGGCACCCACCCCCGACGCCGTCCCCGCCGCCGTACCGACGCGTCGGGATCTGGTGCAGCACCGACTTGGCCACCCGCAGCGCTGGGTCCTGCACACGCACGGCAACAGGGGCCAGTGATGGCACCAGGGGTCAGTGATGTCACCAGGGTTCAGTGATGGCACCAGGGTCCAGTGACAGCATCAGGGATCAAAGATGTTATCAGGGGTCAGTAATGGTACCAGTGGTCTGTGATGGCACCAAGGATCAGTGACAGCATGAGAGGTTGGTGGCGGCACCAAGGGTGGATGACGGCACCAGGATCGGCAATGGGCTAGGGACCAGTAGTGGCACCAGAGGCTTTTGATGGCACTAGGGGTCAGTGACGGCGCAAAAGGCCAGTGACGGCATTAGGAGTCAGTGACAGTATCAGGAGTCAGTGATGGCACTAGGAGTCAGTGAAACACACTACACCGAGCGCAAATAATATTGTAGGCCTAATAAAGTCTTGCGCAATGTTTGATTTGTCATATGAATGAGAAATTGACTCAATGAACGACCGAACACAATTCATGTGTAGGATTCCCTGTACCCAACCCAGCCGCTACCTGTGGGGCTGTGTCCATACTCAGCCGCTACCTGCGGGGCTGTGTCCATACCCAACCGCTACATGTGGAGCTGTGCCATACCCAGCCGCTGCGCGTCGGGTTGTGTGTCCATACCCAGCCGCTAATAATTCCTGATCAGTTATATTCACCCGTTGCGCACCTACTTGCATTTTACTGACACTTGAGTTCTAAATAGTGAACCAGTTTCAAAAGGATTTAAACCAAGACTCTTTTGCGTTAACGATTGTAAAAATGGTATGAATTAAAGTACGTCAATGTTATCCCTAAAAGAAGTTCAATGACATTGCGGGGCATTGTTTGAAGTATCTATCCAATATTTCGTGAACGTCCTACCCATACCAACGCCTCTTAATTTTCCTCAAATCTTAAATTTTCGGAACCCATTTGAAAATCCATTTCATGTGAGAAACCAGAGGGTTACCGATCTACTCATGCCACCAAATGGCCGTTATGTTTAACTTCTTGCGATATGTTTACATGGATCAGAAATTAGCACGGAACTTAGGATAGTTTCTCACAATGTGTTATCATTAACTTTGTGTGAAATTATGTGGGTAGAAGCACTTTTATTTGTTATTTCCTAGTACTGCGGCTATTCATTTTGCATTTTTTCACGCTTGATTTGTTAGTTGTCTTATACAGCCAGTGATTATATGTCAAGGGTGAAAATTCCAAGAGTAGCAAAATACTGCTTCGTTATAATGTTGTCTGGTTTTAGTTATTTAATGCTTATCCTGACCACATTAACAAGGAAACATGATACCCGTTTAAACATGGCCCGAGTTGCAGTGAATGCATTCTACTCCACAATCATCAAAAGGTAAAAATCACTTAAGGTGGTATGGAGGCCGCCACCTCCGGATGTCCAATGTTCGCAATATAGTCCGCCGTGTGCACTGTACATTATTAGGTGCACTAAGTGTGGCAGGGTGGTATAACCTTAAAAAGAATGTGAGCCATTTTCTACCGGCCCAGAACTCACGTTAAGGGGCAACATGATTGCACTAAAACAAAGCCAAATGACTTGTCACACTATTTCACGGAGACCTAAATATGATTCATTAGTCCTAAAACCAGAACGAACCAGGCCATTTGTGCCGGCAAATTGGCCGGCGTCATGGCAGTCTGGGCAGCGGGCGTGCCAGCTCCCAAGGGGAGACCCCGACCCCAGGTGTCATGCCTCAGAGTGCAGCGCGCTACTCCTTTCAAATCTACGCGGAAATGCGACCTTCCTGCTGGCATGGGGGCACCGGGTCCATGGAGGACAGGGCGCCTTTGGCAGCCGTTTGACGGTTATCACCTTCAGGACAGCTGACTCCAATGAGGTGTTGTCGATGACGTACACGGACCTTACTTAACAAGCTAAATGGTTATTTACCTGCAAAATTTCCAGGAACACGGTTTGTGGATACAGTCAGCATGGTGTAAAATTTTCATGAAATCTTATCAAATGTTCTACAGCGATATTTTTCGAGTCGATTGTCCTTGCCAAGCACATGTGCTCGCCGACACCATCGGTCATCGTCCGGCTGTCATTTAGCTATCTGTTGGCACCGATCCATCGTTCCAGTGGAGCAAATTCAGATTAGTGGGCAATTTTGCCGAGAGCCTTTGGTGTGTCATGTAACGTCACGATATGTTCATCGCTGGCTAACGCTGCTACCTGATTGTCTCAGCAGGAAATCGCTAGCATTTTGCGGGTCTTACTACCCTGGTGCTGCAATTGCATACCCTTAACATATAGCGTTTAGCTGTAACGTTGTACTAAAACTACCACACAGATATTTCAGACCATCTTCACTACAACGCCGTATTCCCCGTGTATGTCGGACGGCTCTCCTCCTGCCACTGCCGACACTCCGTATCTGTCGCTGCCACACGCGGCCCTCGACTCTGCCTCTGCCAGACCCGACCCTTGGTCCGCTCCTGGGGCGGCCACTATCGACAACCTGCATCTATCGCTGCTACACGCGGCCCTGTACTCCGCCCCTGCCAAACCCGACCCCTAGCTTCGCCTTTGGGGTGCCCCCTACCGACACCCTGCATCTGTCGCTGCCACGCGCGGCGCTAGATTCCACCCCTGCTGGACCCGACCCCTGGTCCGCCCCCGGGGCGGCCAACTCACCCGCTGTCGCCGGTTGCGGATCTTGTACAGCACCACGCCGCTCAGCAGGCAGATGAGCAGGAAGAACACGACAAAGAGCGCGATGTCGAAGTATGTGAAGGCGGGCGCCGGCGCGCTGGGCTGACCGTGGCGCCGGTTGCGCGTGACCCGGGCGCTGATGTTGACCTCGGGCCGCATGGCATCGGCCAGCCTCTGCACGTCCGGGTCGGCCATGACGAGCACGGGCCGGGGCAGCTGCGGCTGCCGCTGCCCGGTGAACAGCTGCAGCGGGCAGCGGCGGTCAGCGGCTGGCTGATGACCCCGGCCGCGACTTATCGGAAACCGCCGGCGGCGGCGGCTGTTCACATCGATTGACGCGGCTACAACGGTGCCCGGGAAGGATCGAGGTTCCCTGCAGGGCGCTGGTGCTGCCGGGCACCTGTGGAGGCGCGCGGCCGCCGCAGGCTGAAGGCGCTGCTCCGGCGGCCGCGGCGGCAGGCGAAGCCCCCACATCAGACGCCCCGCCCTGGCCGACGGCCGCCAGTTCCGGGAACTGATCCACCGGCCGTCGCGGTCAGTTTCGCAACGGCGATTGAACAGTTCCAGTGCCGTGGCTTTGGTAGCAACATCAAACACGACGAGTAGCCGGCGCCCGGTCCTAGCCCGGTGGCGTGCATGTAATGCGCTCTCGGCGATGTTGAACGTGACGGCATGCTATCACCACCGGCTGCCAGGCCCGCAGAACAACCAAACGAAAGTAATGCTGCCGTGACCCCGCTTTAATTAGGGCGATGTGCTGACAAAGTCACGAAGGAACCGTCCTTGGGACAGTACCCTGCCGGACTGGGGTCAATGATCTGCCTGCCTAAAGTCAGTGACCCTCCGCACCGGGGTTAGTGTCATGTAGACCACAGTCTGACCTAACGAGCCGCGGTCAGTGACCCGTCTGGTAGTGTCAGCGGTCTGTCTAATTCAGGTCATTGACCTGCGTAGCCAAGTGTCTATGACATCTCACCTCGCTGGCCATTTCCGGTGCACTGCTTATGTCAAAGATGACGGCGGCTGCTCCTTGCTGGAAGGCACTATGCGCCTAAAAAACAAGAGTGGGTGTGTCCAACAGACATACGACACAGAAGGCGGAAGTAGTAAATGGAAGGCACTGGGGCACCAGTATGGCAGCTGGGAAGGGGTTTCACGATACAAGAAAGACTGGGAGAAAAGCTTCTTTTGATGGAACGATTCATGAAGCACTTTTTACGCGAAGCTACGTGTCTCACTCGCTACGATCACTAGGGTAATGACTACCATACCGTCCAGCGTTATCGGCATTTACACGAGCAAAACAACTTCACGCCAGCTGCATTTCCAACAGCCCCTGCCGGTGAGCTGGTGCAAGTAGAGCAACGTGTCCGTACCCTGAGGATGACATGTGTCGGCGGCCCGCCCGGTATAAATAAACCGAAGCGAATCCCCTGGAGATCAGGTCCAGCTGGGCGGTTCTGTAACTGCAAAATTCCGGATTCTGCGACCCTATGCCAGTTTTGAAAACACGAATGAAACATCTGTCCATGGTCGGCTGAAGTTCCTCACATGAAGAGCCCCCCCCCCCCCCCACTGTGACAGGTGACGGCTGTTCGCTTCTTCTGACAGACAGGGCCCCGACGAGGCGTTTAGTAGTGAGCTGCTTCAGAATTCCTGTGTTTGTGCGTACTTGCTCGATCGACATGAGCCCTGTATGCCGGATGTACCTTTCGCCATCCATTGCCATCATCCGCTGCCGTTCTTCCTGTTCATAATTCAGAGCCGTTATCAGCTGGCTCCACACACACTGTTGTTCTGCCCTGCTCCGTTCATCAGGACCAAAATGTTCGGCTCGTGGGACCACTCTCACCTGCCCCCGGGCTGGTGAGCACATGAGCTATTGTCTGACCCCGGGCTGGTGAGCACGTGGGCTATTACCTGACTCCGGGCTGATGAGCACATGGGCTATTACCTGACTCCGGGCTGATGAGCACATGGGCGATTCGAGCTTCGTAGCGTCTAGGTGCACCAGCGTAATCGATGGAAATGACCGGATCTGACCACCATCCGCGTGAGTCCGGCACAGGTACAGGCTGCTGACCTGAGGCAGGAGGCACAGGTCACGTCACAGGTGCAGACTGCCGACCTGAGGCAGGAGATACAGGTCAGGTCAAAGGTGCAGACTACCGACCTGAGACGGGAGGCACAGGTTAGGTCATAGGTGCAGGCTGCTGACCTGAGACGGGGGGCACAGGTCAGGTCACAGGTACAGACTAAAGACATGAGGCAGGAGATACAGGTCAGGTCAAAGGTGCAGACTGCCGACCTGAGACAGGAGGCACAGGTCACGTCACGGGTGCAGACTGCCGACCTGAGGCAGGAGACACAGATCAGGTCACAGGTGCAGACCGCTGACATGACGCAGAAGACAGGTCAGGTCAAAGGTGCAGACTATCGACCTGAGATGGGAGCCACAGGTCACGTCACAGGTGCAGACTGCCGACCTGAGGCAGGAGACACAGGTCAGGTCACAGGTACAGACTGACCTGGGGTAGGAGACACAGGTTAGGTCAGAGGTACAGACTGACGACATGAGGCAGGAGATACAGGTCAGGTCAAAGGTGCAGACCGCCGACCTGAGACGGGAGGTACAGGTCACGTCACAGGTGCAGACTGCCGACCTGAGACAGGAGACATAGATCAGATCACAGGTGCAGACTGCCGACCTGAGGCAGGAGACACAGATAAGGTCACAGGTGCAGACTGCCGACCTGAGGCAGGAGACATAGATCAGATCACAGGTACAGACTGCTGACCTAAGGCGGGAGATATAGGTCAGGTCAAAGGTGCAGAATACTGACCCGAGCAAGGGGATACAGGTCAGGTCGCAGACAAAGACTGTTCACTGGAGGCAAGAGATACATCAGGTTTCAGGTGCAGACTGCTCACCTGAGGCAGGAAATACGAACAACGGTCAGGTCACAGGTATAGACTGCTGACGTAAGGAAGGAGACTTAGGTCAGGTCACTGGCACTGACTGCTGACCTGAGGGAGGAGATACAGGTCAGGTCACAGCTACCGACTGGCGACCTGAGAGGCACAGGGATTATATCGCAGGTACGGACTTTTGACTTGGAGGTTATACCATAGCTTATGTTGCAGATAAACACTGCTGACCTTAGCAGATGTGACACAGTGGTCACACCGAGACACCGAGGTTAAGTCATGCAAAGCTGGATGACATCAGTTCCAGGTTACACTGATATGCAGCACAGATACCGTTCACCAGAAGCCTGTATCAAACGGTGCGTTACGTATCGTTACGTATCCCGAAAACGCTACGTTACGTATCTCGAAAACCAGTAAACGCACCGGCGGATGGCTTGATCGTGTAAGTGTCCTTTGCTGCTCCTGGGACACCTGATGATCTGAACAACTGCCAACGTCGGGAGCCTGGTTCGCTTAAGAAATTCCCTTTATATATTCCAGTAAGATGCGACATGCGACGCAGGACAGGCAACGCCATAGCAATCAAAGCTATTTTAGCCATGCAACTGGCTGTCACCACCGTATTAGACCACTCGTCTTTCATGGAGTTCAGCGTGCAAAGAATGTCACCCATGCGGCGTTTGTTCGCAGTGCATTAGCCACACATGTCGAGAGATGGTTGGCGTGGGGCCCGGCCATGTCCGGCATTTTATTCAAACACATCCGTAGTATACGTGTTCGGTGGCTACCACAAAATAGTTTCTACAACACGCGAACATTTTAAACAGATATTGGTAACAGCAGACTAGGTGAACGCCTGACTGGTTTCCATGTTTCGTTCCACGGCTTAGATTACAGCGAATAGCACTAGCGGTCGGCTTTAAAAACAGCTTCATTGTCTGCCTTCCAGTCGATAACTGGTGCCGCGCTTAATTGGAGAATCCTGAAATAGCGCAGTGATTTGAGGACAGCAAATTTGCCTACACCGTGCATTTGATGCCGCTCCTGCAGCTGCACTGGCGTCCGAATCTGCCACAAATCCTTGCAACTACTAGGGAGGGCGCAGTCCGTCCCTGCCTTAACGTCCACTGGTCACCCATGTTTTTCAAGGACTTGTGTCTGCAACCACTGCTCGTGCCGCATCCCCCGCCCCCCGCTCTCTGTGCTGATCAGTGGCAAGTGGTATAATGCTAAGAAAGCCGAGTTGCAATATTGCTAGGGTGTTTGCATGCAAGCTGTTTAATCACTTTGGGCTTGCAGAAACATTATGAAATCACAAACGTTTTCCATATACGTGAATAACGTATATAGTGTATATAGCATGAATATTGAAAGTTCTCAATCGCGAAAAGCCTGAAGAGCACGGGTGGAGGCTCAGTTCGATGCCGGCAGCACGGAGTCACTGATCCCGGCAGCATGAACTCACTGACCCTGGAGGAACGGAGTCACTGATCCTGACATTTAATCAGTATCGTTTGGCGGGCGACAGAGCGGGCGGTAGCAGCGGACATTGCGGGTCGAAGGTTTTCAAAGATTGATGCCGGACCATGAGAATCGGAGCAGTTGACGACGTGAAACTAGCTGTAAAGTGTGCAGCCTAGGTAAATGTGCGGTCTACGAATCATGAAGTGACGTCAGCCACGTTTAACGCCATCGCCATGCCGGTAATCGACCAAGTGACGGCCAATGTCGTCTTTCTGAGATCCAGTCACAAACGTCACGACCTGTGGCTTACGCCGGAGAAGTTTTGACCGTAAAAACTACACCGAAGGGGGGTTCAGTTCAATATTCGCTCAAACTATGAAAATTAATTTACCATTATACTTCGTTCACACACTTCGTCCGTTCACACACGTCGTTCACACAAGTTACAGCCGCTAAAAACGCACTTGAATATGCATCCAATAACTTCGTAACTAAAATGAATGCGCATTGTCTGAACCACAGCTGGCCAATTTCAGAACAATGCCACATGTAAGCCCGTCAGTGAGCTTTGTAGGTGAAGAAACGGTGAATGGAAACATGGGCCTACATCAGCGAACCTCCGCGTGCAAACTAGATTACGCAGAATGGTCCAACGTATCGTCAAGACCTATTGGCATGGGTCGCAAAAAAGATTAGTTCGATTCTCTCATATTGCAGTGTAATTTGAACAATGGTAGCGCCTGCAACTGTTCCCAGCTCCCTGGTCCCATTTCGCAAGAGGCATCTTGCTGTTAACCGAATAGGGTCTACAGGCTCAGTTCAGCTCACATTGGAATATGACAGGAATGTCATGTTTCATCAAACGGGCTGTTTGGATATGCCTTAAAGATTACACAGATCGACGTTTTCAAAACTGTGTTTGTCACCGGCAGCTGCTGGAGCTGAGATCAGTAGTTGCAAAGGTGCTGCCTTCAGCGGAACGACCGGGTCAGGTCAGCCTGCTTTCCTTCAAAATTATGTCGTGGTTTCAGCAATACTTGCTCGGTTACAGTCTCGCCCGCAGTCAGAGACCTTCAAGACCGGCAGGGCTCATGAAAGCATGCTAGATATTGGGGATAAAGGTGGCAAGCGCCTAATGAGTTCTTACGCTATAAAGAACTAGCGTTCAGTGTACTACGAGACACCGGTGAAACTAAAATACTCGTGTTAAGCAGTCGTTGAATACATAAAAAACACTCGATGCCTCTTGGGGTGCTTATTGCTACAAGCGCCACTGGTTACAGGCCATAATGGCTGCCTGACATCTTCTCTGAATTGCTTTCAGCACATGTCAGCGGCATATGCCCGTTATTACAGTGTGCGTGCTTACATCACGTGTTCGTTTGACGCTTCTTTTGTGCAATTGATCGTTCAATTGCTTGATGAAGGATGCCTTATGATACGGAAGCTCTAAAGGGCGGGGTTCCATACTGCTGGAAAGCCTGGGTCCTCCGTTACTGGTCTAGGCATCTTGAGGAAATGTGCCACATTTGAAGACATTGAAGCAAGCATGAAATATGATTAAATAAGCTAACTTTATAACTTTTCGTATACTTTTGAGTGGAAAAGACCGCTCTAGACAGCATAATTCCTCTATTTAGTGAAGATGCTCTCCAGTCGTATGAGGCCCTGCTTATCTAATTAATATGCATTTCATCCATAATATACATGTCCCCATCATCTAAGACCACTAGCACTGAAGAAAGTGAAAATATCGAGGTACGCCTCAGGGAGCAGTAGAGGCCAAGGATCAGTGAGAGGCTGGTTGTGTGTAACATCGCTCGAAGCTTAAGAATGCGGGCCCACAATCACGTCACACACCAAGATTCCCCTGCAATATGGTGATTTTTTAGTATTAACCTTGCTTAATCGCTAAAAATACGGCATGAATTGCATTCGCGCAGAAAGCCCTGTCCCATGGCTGTAGGATATTCCGATCAGCAGCGTCAGGGGTCTCGGATGTCTTGCAATTTTGTCTCCACCAGCAGAGCAATGACGGATCGTGCCGACGCGTTGGGCAGAGGGAGGTCGGGTGTCTGAGTCCATCCAAAAATCGGCCCCCCTCACAGCCTCCAGCCAGTCAGCGTTCAGTGGAGCGGCGCGATGTCCTGTCTACTGGCCGCCGCTCCTGGCGAACGCTGTCCGACAGATCGCGAACGCACATGCCCGCTCCCCGGCGTCAGTTAGCAGCGCCTTGCAGCGCGCCCGCCAGCCGAATCAGGCCGCGTCCGTCAGGAGGGGGGGGGGGGGGCCGCGGGGGGCCCCCAGCAGCCGCCGCTCTGACCGGCGCACGCCAGCGGCTGTGTTTGGAGAGGGTGGGCCACGGGCGGTGTGCTCGCGCTGGGCTAGCGAGGCGACTGTTGCAGCCTCTCCCTCACAGCGCGACATCTTGCTGGCCGCTGGCCGACGCTGCTGGGTTTGTTCGTTGGTGACGGGGCGCAGGCATCTTTGGAAGGTGCGAGGAAGTCGCCAGACTGTTCCGGGGGACCGGTGTTAGCAGCGATGCCAGGTGAATTGGTCACCGGGCTGTCCCGAGTGAGCGGCGTCAGCGGGGCACCAGATGAAGCAGTCACCAGGCTCTCTCCCGAGGGACTGGTGTCGCCAAGGGCGCCAGAACGCCCCGGCGTTGAACCCAGAGGCAATGGATGGGGCTCGTCGCCTGCAATACGTGCAGGATAGAGCTAGTCGCACCGGCTAGGAGCTCGTTGAAAATATTCACCCATTGGTAGGTCAGTGGCTGACGTGGCTGCACTGTCCATTGGATTTCCAATTGCACGTGATCGTCTGAGCGGCCATGTTGTGACGGGGCCCAGCGCTGTCCCAGCACGCTGACAGCAAACAAGCCGTCTGCAATGTCCCAGCCGCGAGGCCTGGAATTAAGCGTCGCGCCAGCGATTGAGCCCCGAGTTGATTGCAACATTCCATGCGATCGACCCGCGCGCCCTGCGGTGCGTTGGTCGAGCTCGGCTCCCGGCCTGCGGCGCTGGCGCACCTGGCGCTCCTGCCGCGAACGGAGCGGGGGCGGAGAGGCGCCAGGTCGGAGCTCCCGCGAGCGATCGCTGTCTGGGGACCCCGGCCATCGACCGCACGAGCTGCAGGCCAGGGGCCGTGTCGCTGCGCCTCGCAGACGGGCACGGACCGCGCCAACGCTTCTCGGCCGGCGGTAAACACGGCGCCGTGCTGCCCACGCACGCCCCAGCCGTCAACAGATTAGGTGGAGACTTGGGGCGACAGCGCATCATAGGTTCACCAGGATGGCGAGGAGCCCCCCTCCCCCTCCGCCGCTGTTAGCTGGCCGCTCGCTGTGCCGCGGCACGCCGGCCGTACACGCGCGGCCTGCCGTCGTGCCTATTGTGACCGGGATAACAACGTCGTGCTGCGGTGGAGCCTCCCGAAGCCGCGGACCGCCGTGGGCGGCGTGTGACGGCACGGGTCACGGCTACGTGACCTGCGTCGTATCTGCCGCCAGCCGTGGTCCGCCACCTAACTTGCGCCGTTCATTTCCGCACATGCTGCTGCGAGGCGAAGACTAAAGCAATTTCAACCTGGAAGATACCCACGGTCGCATGGTGTGGGAGGGCGGGGGATTGTGGTCCATAAAGCTAGAAACATTATATATTTCTCGGCGAGCTCTTGCGGTTTCCGGGCGGCGAGCATGCCGGCCGCATCAAGCTGAAACATTACTTGGTTGGTGCTGCGCGCAAGGCGCCGCCACCGCTGTAGTACAGAAGCCTCTGGTTCGTATGTTGCTCTCCCCCGGGAATGAAGGCTGGCATATATCATCCCCCATTGCTGATACTACTCGGTGCATGCTGCACGTACTACATTCCTACTATGGTGGCTGCGTCAACAAATGGTTTCAGCCAAAGGGGTAAAGTAGAGAAAGCAGAGACGCGAGGCGCGCCTCGTCATCTTTTGGGGATTTGGCATCGCACTCATGGGATACATTGACACACAGTTTCGGTTTTGCGCTTACAGGTGACGGCGGCTTCCTTAGAGCACTGTCTTTATTGACAGCTGGTTCTCTGACGGCCGGCATATAGGTAAGTCGGCAGGGTGGTGGCTGCTCGACATATAGGTAGGTCGGCAGGGTGCTGGCTGCCCGACAGATAGGTAGGTTGGCAGGGTGCTGGCTGCTCAACATATAGGTAGGTCGGTAAGGTGGTGGCTGTTTGACATATAGGTAGGTCGGCGGGGTGTTGGCTGCTCGACATATAGGTTGGCCGGCGGAGTATTGGCTACTCGACATATAGGTAGGTCGGCAGGGTGCTGGCTGCCCGACATTTCGGTAGGTCGGCAGGGTGCTGGCTGCTCGACATATAGGTAGGTCGGCAGGGTGCTGGCTGCCCGACATATAAGTAGGTCGGCAGGGTGCTGGCTGCTCGACATATAGGCAGGTCGGCGGGGTGCTGGCTGCTCGACATATAGGCACGTCGGCGGGGTGCTGGCTGCTCGACATATAGGTGGGTTGGTAGGGCGCTGGCTGCTCCCGGGACTACCCACCTACAGTTGTAGCTCACATCCCAATAGCAAACTGATACCCATAGCCAGTGTTTTAACTCCAGATCATTACTGGACTTTGGCGTCCTGAGACCAGACCTACAGTGGCAGCCTGCCTGAAGACAGACGTACAGTTGGAACTACATACGCGAAGATATGCGCAGTGAAAGCTTTGCTGCCCGCTGACCACACCATGGTGGCTGGTGTCCTGGTGACAGACTAAAAAATGCCGACAGATTATCATCTCAGCTGTTAGCCTTTCATTTAGATTCACCTACGGAAGACGATCCCTTTGAGATTATCATCTGGTTCAATTTCCAAAGGGAGCTTTATCAAGTGACGGTACGTAATTCACGCATTCGCACCATTATTCCATTCATAAACATTCGTGGGATTAACGTGACTCTTGGTCAGGATACCCCGTACTCGTTATACCGGGGTGAGCTGACTCTCGCTTGCTGAGCGCTTCACGAACCGATTTGGAGGCTGTGAGTCCACACATCACTGCGAAAGAATGCGAGTGATGGATACGTGGTTGTGCGGATCCAAATGCACGTGAGTCAGATGTCATATGGTGCGAAATGGAACGCCTCAATCGTCCGTGGTTTTCAAATTGCATGGGATGCGCGCATGACGCCAAGCGCAACACTTGGGCTTCTCTTGCGATTTGACAGCTGCATTTCACATTACATGCAGGGTATGCTTCACCACAAATGCGTAGCTTAACACACGTATTCTTAGCCTGAAACCTTTCAGATATTGGTCGGCTTGATGCAAAAATTGTACATAATGCAACAGCTCGGGCAGCTATTCCACGAAGACGGTAAGCCGATACTGTGTCCATCATTGCGGCTCGTGTTAAGCTTTACATTTTTAGCTCGTCCCGATCCTGAACTGTTTTGCACTTTTATTCTACCGCCGAAATGTGCACCTCTGACATGTTTTGAATCGCATCTGGTAAAATCTTCACCACGCTCCCCATTACACCTTCCACTTTATGACCGCAGATCTTGAGTCAACTCAATAAAACAAGACGTCGAATTTTAAAAGCAACCGATGCTTGCAGTGAAATGTGAAGACCATGTGGCCCATCGCAGCCACAAAGTCGGGAAGACCTCGACACGTGATTTGCACAGAACGCGTTCCCAGGAATTTTGATTACGTCCACTGAACCCCACGCCTCTGATTCACATGCCGCGTCACTGATCGATACCTATTCCCAGAAAACTACAAGCCTTCCGTGACGCCAGTATAGGGTATGGTTGCCTGTCATCGACTGGCCAGCGCCCAGCCGTTCTGTTCCCATGGCAGTGCAGCGGCTCCGCAAATGGCCATCGGTCATACGTACCGCTATCACGACTCCCTCCACCTCCAGCACGGGCGCCATGGGCAGGTAGAGCGCACGCAGGTGGTCAATGCTGGTCACCCCCTGGCCGCGCACGGTCAGGGTCACCATGGCCTCCTCGGCCGCCGCCCAGGTCAGGACCAGGAGCAGGCCGGCGGCCGACAGCGCGCCGGGCGTCATCGCGCCGCCCGGTGCGCCGGTTGGCCGGGCCGGGACGCGGCTGGCGACAGGTGAGGCCGGCCGGGCGGCTCAGCGGCGCTGGCGGCGGCCGGGCCCGTCCCCGAAGCCGCGCTCTTGTGCCCTGAGGGGAATCGATGAGCGGCGCCCGCGCGGCCGCCGGCTCTGTCTGGGCGGCGGGGCCGCGGTCGCTGCCTCACTGCGGAGCTCACTCGGCGTCCGCGGCGTCGGCGGCGGCATGGGCGTCGCGTGCCAGCGGGGAGCGACCCGGAGCGCGCCGGCGGGCCGCGGCGCCGCCCGCGCTGCTCCGATCTGCGCCCTCCGCGCCGGCCGGCGGTGACCTGGCGACGGTCGCAGCGCGCGAGGGTCACAAGCCTCCTTGCGGCATGTGGCCGGGCAGCCGCTGTGCGCCCCGCGGGGTGACGCCACAGCTGACTCCCTCAGCTGTGGCAAGGTCGCCGGCGCGCAGCACGGTTACTCGGCAGCAGGCGGGCACGAGCGGCACCTTAGTGAACGCCGCGGGCCCCCGCCGCGGGGCGCCCGGACCGCGGACCGACGCACACCTGTGCCGGCGCCGACGGAGTCGTCCGCACTATGAGCCGCGCCAGCACACAACTGCCGTCAAGGGGGCAGCCTCACGCTGGCGTCTTCTGAAGATCGCGCCGGCGGGGCGGACCACGGTGGGAAGCACAGCACGCGCCAGCGGCCTGGCGTCTGACGCCAGCGGAGTCCGTCTGTCCGCGGCGCCGCCGGCACCGCCGCCGCCGGGGCAAGCACTCTTTAAACAAACACTGCGATGGCACAACTATTTTGTCGGCCCGCACGGCCAACTTTCCGTCGGCCACCGCCAGCGCCGACCAAAATAAACCAACTGACGACGGGCTAGTTCACCGCTCCGATCACAGGTGGCAGCACCGCGGGCGGGTGACGCATGCGCCAGGACGCGAGAGCCGGCGTACGATCGGCGCACTCGTCGGCGGGCTGGCGCTGGAGGGAGGAGTTGATCCCGCGAACAATGCTCTAGCAGATGGATTGATTGTTTGAAATGGCTGTGATATGCCACACTTGATACCGTGCAGCACGGTGAATGTCGGAGTGGTTCACGACACCTTCCAAATTCGCAGTGTTTGAGATAGTTTAATACCTTTTTAGAGGCTTCTACACGGGTCGGATGTTGGGGAAGGGCAATCGTGCATTTGAAAACTTTGTTTCCGTGACAGGTAGAAAATATAATGTAAAACTCGGCAAAGCTTGTGAGACGGGTACCTCCGCGCGCAGGTGCCACCGCATCGCCGCCGCATTGATCCCTTCGCATTTCTCGTAGGGCCCTACGCTGCTGTGGGAGCACAATCTGCTGACATGCCTGGGCACTCTTGATCGATCGGCGGCCTTCCACGTATTCACCATCATCACCATCGTCATCATAATCATATTGGTTAAGCAAGACATGCGAAGGAAAGCGAACATAAATCAGGAAGGCGCAAGAGCAGGAGCTTAAATCGATGCACCTTGTCTGAAACACGCGAAAGAAATGCTTATCTGCGACCGCCGCCACCGTGCAGCTCGCTCAGCTATTTAATTCGGCTGGATGGTCAGCCACCACACGCCTCACCGGGAATGCCACGTCCATAAGGTAAGGTGAGGGAGATTACTAACAACACTAAGGGTCGATAGATCGTCTGGATTTGAGCAGAAAGTTTTGGAAATGGCAAGCCATCACGAAATAGTCGCCGTCGATGAGGCCTGCGCCATGTAATGACTTTGTAGCTGATATGGGGGTAACTTGTGTCTAACATCGATGTGCCGCATTCTAGATATGTTTTCAAACATCGTTTCGTTGCTCTACGTACTTTTGGCACGACAGGACGAAATGAGTGCATTCAATTTGGTACATTAGGAAAATACACTGATATGCCAACGAGGTCATTTTTAACAAGAAAGAAATGGAATTCAGTCAAGACATGACCATTCTTTCCCTTCCTTTGATTGTACTGTGCAGTAATAGGTTGGGTCGGGCAGTCCCAACCACTCGCAGTGTTTTTTTAAAGGCGGGTTGGGTGAGGTGTCGTATGCTGTCGTGCAGTACATTCTAGCGCCTGCTAACCCTTGCGAAAATTATTTGCGGCCCGATGACGTACAACATTTGGTTGTTGTGTGCGTGCTTGCGTTTCTGAGATTTCTGTTGAACGCAGGTATACGGCATGACTGCCGTCATGTAGTTCGGTGTACATTGCTTGGCGTCGTTTAGTTTGTGATGGAGTGTCAGTCGGTGTATATGTCGCCCCGTTGTCGGTCTGTTCCATCCTGATTCAGCTCGCAGTGTGTCGCATGGCGTTCTGAAGAGTGACCCGGTCACCAGTGCCGCGGCTCTGTTTTGTAGTGCTTCAGGTCTGATCGCGTCCTGTGTTGTGATGTGTCCGTCGTAGATGGCGTCGCAGTTGTCAACAAGAGGTCTCGTGTACACTTCGTACATTTGGTTGAGAATGGCCCTTGGCATGCAATGTGCTATCAGATACAGAGGGCTGAGTGTTTTGACCATTTTGTGGCATGTTTTCTTAAAGTATTGGTGGCGGAGATCCTTGGAAAATTTCACACCAAGGTATGTGTGTGTGTCGTGGACTGGTAATGGGTCGCCTCCAAATGTAAGCGCTGGTGGCCGGTGTTTGCGTTTATATGAGACTGTCTCCAGGACTTTTTGTGTCATTAAATGTGACAGCCCATTCCCGACCATATTTGTGTATTTCGTCAGTCGTGTTGGAACAGACGTTCGGTCACGTGTAAGTCAGTCGCTATGTGCTAGGTGTACAGAGAGGTGTCGTCAGCAAGGAAAAGAATATCATTCTGTGTTTGATTTGAGAGTCCGTCAAAATAGATGAGTGCTATTACAGGTCCGAGTACAGAGCGGGGCGGGCAGCCTGCATTTACGGCTTGAGTCGTCGAAAAAATGTAATGTATTCGAACTCTCTGTCGTCTGTCTTGTAAGTACGACTTAAACCAGTTTAAAAGCCGTCGTGTGATTCCAAAGCCATGTTGGCATTTGTGCAGCAGACCGTCATGCCACATTTTGTCAAAGTATTCAGAAATGCAGAGATAGATTCCCGTCAAGTCGTGTCCTGTGCCGAGCGATTTGTATAGGCTGTGCGTCAAGTATAATAGCTGCTGTTGAGTGCTGTGGCTATGCGGTACCTACTTTATTTGCCTGAGTTCATAGTCGGAGCTCTCGTGTATTTATCGCCTATATTTTATGTACTACTTTTTCGAAAACTTTTGAAAGCGCCGAAAGGATGCTTATTGGTCGATAGCAGGAATAGTCCGATGGCGAGCCTTTGTTTCTAAATACAGGTATACTGTCTGCTCCCTTGAACTTACCGTGATATATTCCTAACGATAGTGATTTATTAAACAACTGTGCTAATGGTCTGAGCATGAGAATTGTGTTCAGCTTGAGTAATATGACATGCATTTCGTCGGGATCCGTGGATATGTTCGCATCCAGAGAGCTTATAATTTTTGCGGACTTCTTCTGCAGAAATGGCAACGCTCGCTAAGGCGGGTACCGGCAGTGCATTGATGGTGTTGCTTTGTTGCAGTAAGCGAGAGTGCAGCCGCCTGCAGCCTCCAAAGTCGTTGTCGCCACACGTATACGGCTCTGGTACCTTGTGTTGTGCCAAGAGGCATGACACGGTTTCTGGAAAACATTTCATCGGGGTATAGATGCAATGAAAAACAGGTTGAAATCAAAACGAATGCTATCGCTATGAATGCCATCGGTTCCGTCATCACGGAACCACTATTTGGCTATGAACACACCAGACTGATTCTACAACTCGACAAATGGGCCATAACATTTCCATCCATCCATGCTTACCGACGGTATCACTATACTGCAGACTGGCCACGGATGTGTTCTGAGTTGCCGCCATCGCCATCAAACACCGAATAAAGAGAACGGTTGTGACTTTGTCCAAAGTAATTTCGTATCGCGAACAAATGCCACAAGCTCGGCAAGCAAACAAGTATCGACATCAGACAAAGAAACGCTTTTGGGTTAAATGATCAACAAACTCTGACAAATCGACATTATCGTACCTGGCAGTCGCAAATGTACGCATAATTTATAATTTCGAATGGAAACGATGTTGACAAACATCTAACGGCGTACGTGTACAGAATTCTGGCGAGCGCGAGCGGAAAACGACCACCTCCGGGCAGCCGCAGTCCTCCCCGAGGGGTGTTCGTTGTCAATCGGTAGGCCACTCGGCCAGGTCCGCGGACCCCGGCCGGGGCCGGGCGCGCCGAGCCAGTGACGCGCTTACGCCCGCCCCGTTGAAGCCCCTGGCTTTCAAAAGCCACAATGCGCCACAGTATCGGTCCAAAACACAATTCCATGGCTTCAGCTAGCAGTAGCGTCTGTACATCTAGCAAGTAGCTGGCAAATAAGCACATGAAGCAAATCAATACATGCACAGCGTGCCTGGCACATTTATAAGTGTATAGCATACCTAGCACATGAGCACCAATTTCGTAACCGGGCGACACAACTGACAAACATCTAATGGCGTGCATGACAAGCATGGTCATGGGTCCCCCTGGTCCTCATCCTAGAGCTCCAGACGAGACCGTCACTACTCACCCCTGTCACGACCGCCCTGCTAAGCGGCCTCTGACACCTCGGAAGGCCCTCATCGGCGACCGGCACAGGATCGCCACAACCAAGGGCTGCTGGGATGGAGCCACCTCTGCCGACGCTGCAGAAGGGAAGATAGTTGCTGCGCCACCTGCGCCAAAACACGTCGGCCAAGCACTCTGCTCGCCTCCATCTCCACTTGACGGAATGGTTATCAGCTCCGAGTACACCAGCAGGATGTGCCTGTACAACGCCTTCGAGATCAGTAAATGGTTGGGAGACAGCGACTCCAGGTCCCGATGGCCGGAGGAAAATTGAGTCAGCGGCGTACTGTTCAGGATAGCCTTGATCTCACAAAGGAGAGTTTGTGGAGTCTCGTCTGTCAGCACCTGCTGCAAAAACAAAGCATCAAGGACCTTTCGGATCGAACGAATCACGCGCTGCCAAACGCCGCTGTAGTGAGCCTCGTTCGAGGTGTCAAAGATCCAGTCGACCTTTTTCTGAAGCATGACCTCTCGAATCACAGACTTATTCCTCATCAGAATGTTCACTTCCGCAAACAGTTCCATATCGGCTCCAATGACATTCATCCCCCTCGTCGTCCTTATTATCTCCAAGCGCCCTCTTTCGGCCAAAAATCTCCTCAGTTCACACAAGTATGAATAGTCGGCAAAGACGCTGCTACTTTGATGGGGACAGCTCTAGATATCAGGCACGTGTAAACGATCCCGTGCCTCATCTCCTGGCCGCATCCCCTTCTCACGAAAACAGGACCAAATAAGTCGATGCCAGTGTTTGTGAGTGGCGGCTCCTCTGGTACCACGCGGTCGGCAGGGAGGTCGGCCAGCTTCTGTCCCAAGAATGGCCCCTGACAACGCCGACAGCTGGGACAGCGGCTCAAAACGCGGCGTACAGCTGAATTCCCCTTGAGGATCCAGTGTCGTGCGCGGAGTTCGGTCAGCACCTGCCCTCTCTCTCCGTGTCCAATGTCTTCATGAAATTATGATCAGATCCACAACGTGATGAGTCTTCGAAAGGATTACAGGATGCTCATGGTCTTGTCGAAGTGGTGCGTTGGCTTAACGTCCCACAACCCTAAGACGCCACCAGACAGGAAGGGGTCCAAACGTACGAGACTGCTAGTAGATTTAATGGTGCGGGTAGTGTAGAGGATAAAGCGTTTGCGTTAAACGCTGCACGTCTGGGAAACCAGAGGTACGGGGATCGACTCCCCGCGGTGCCCGCCTTTCCTGCCAGGGTGAGAGGCAGGCGGCGTGATGTAGCCTCAGCACCTGAGTGTGTCACAAAGCCACAAGTCCCCACCCCCTTGCTAGTCGATTTCACGCATCCTGATGACTGCAGTACTGCGTACTCCTTTGGGAACGGCATCCTTTGGATGCACGACACAGCTGCAGCTTCTGCAACCAGAAGTTCCGGTACGGTGAGATGTAAGTCACAAACCTTCGAATTTGACGTTGTTTACTCAACCTACCGCTCACAAGGAGAATCCAGGCTACAGCGCGCTGAAGCCAGTACCAGATAGAATGGTAAGCAAAAAGGAGATAAAGTGGGTCGCAATCTGCTGCCGCCAACGCCGTCCTCACCGTCCTCTTGACCTTTGGGTCGGGTCCCTCCGCGCTTTCGTCGTAAGAGCACGTCAACCAGAGGAGTTGTGAGGTCTGGGTCTTGCAGACGTGAATCACTCAAGAAAACTCCTTGGGAAGCAGCTCGAACAGTCAAACATAACACGCAACTTGCCTGACTTCTGGCCGTAGACTCCGTGGTGCGGAATGTGGCAGACTCAACCATCTTGTGTATCTGGGTATTGGTCCGGGACCTTTTTGGCATGCACTTGACATACATATCGTTGAAAGGTGCACAAACTCTCCGAACTGCCTCCTACAAGACACCCGAGAATAACTTTTGTCCCATCAGTAATGTTGCCATTTAAAGTAATACCCAAATGGTAACCACTTGCTTTCGTAGTACTATGTCTCTTTTCTCGTCATTTCTTCAAATAACAGTTAACAGCGCGGTTGTGTATCTTAACGGCCTAATCACCAGAATGTTCAGAACGAATACAATAACTCAGTATAGTGGACACATTCCCTTCGAAGAATTAGCATCAATACTACCATAACCACATTCATATGCACATACATCCACCACTACAACTTTTTTCAATTCAATCTGTGATGTTAAGAGCAAAATGGCGCAACACAAAAAATGGCGCAACACAGCGGGATAAATTGGTGCTTCGCAAGTCTAAGGTATGTTCTATACCTATGATACATTCTAACTCATATATGTGATTTAGAATGTTAACTGGTTCTGTTCAAGCATAACCTACAGAACATAAGAGTGCTGACTGGAACCACACGCCGCTTATATTGATGGTACAAGTTATTCGGTGACAAAAGATATTCTCGTGTCATTACAACAAACAAGGCAGCACAAAGTGACGTACTAGGCCGCTTGACAGCGACAGATCACGCCAACCAGCGCCGCTTTCTGAAATAATGTCAGCGTATCTAAAATGATCAATGTCACGGCTCACCAGCAGTCGATTGCATCCAAATGCGCCACCCGCTACCAACTCCAAAAGCAGTATTCCGTAAGGCCACAGTTCCACCACTATATACATATATCTGATGCCGTTTATAGTTCCGAAGCTTACTTGGAAAAAGGCAATTTTTATAGCCATCGTGCATGCCTCCGTGATGGAGTTATCATCCTCGTTCTCACACGGTGACAGACTTCAAACTTGTTTTGCTATCGATAAAGCTGAAATGACAAACTGCATAGCACAATGCAACACTGACATCGCACGGCAGGCCCGCGGTATGGTGAGCCTCGAAACGTTTTGCTATGCTGGTTGGTTAGCTTTTCAAATGTTTTGGGCGCTACGTTTGAGACACGTCCGCCAAATTCGCTGCATCACTTCCTCCACGCTGCCTACGGGCCTGTCTTGTAAGCCAATGCAAATCCAATGGCTGTCTCGTGTAGGCGGCTGGAAGGAGCCCGAAGACGGCTACATCCATAAGACAACCAATTAGTTGGCGGTTGATATCCAGCATTAGAAATGGGTTGTCGGAACTGAAATAAATTACAAGTTTTTAACAACCCGTAAGGGACTTTTTCTTCTGAATTCATCGAATATCTTTTGAGGTGATGAGTAGAAATTAAATTCTCTCTGACAAGAACAGCCTTCCACAAGCTCTTCTGTGGCTTACGCTGTATGCATATAGGCGGGTTTGTGCACCTCTGATATCATCTATGAAGTCCAGGTACTTGCCAGCAAACTCTTCTTCGATGAGCTTCTTCTTCAGGCTGTGAAGCATCCTCAGCACCGCCTAGCGGTTGCCTGGCAGGACCGCAGGCTCCTTCTTGAGAGGTAGAGGGAGTTCGCAGTGGCCATCTACCATGCTGCAGTTGACTTCAACCTTCTGAACCCAGCAATGATCTTGGACAGGCAGGCCAAGCCCCGGGGATACCAGTTTTCCTTAATTAAGTTGCGCTGCTCCCGCAACTCCACTCCTAATGCTTCTCATCTCAGCCCACTTATTGTACCTCTCCGAGTCTTTGAGTTAGGCTTGGCCGAGTCATCCAACCAAGCCGAATCTTCACTGCGAATGCTCCACAAGCACGGCTAGGAAAGAAGTCTACAGGTTTCAACGCAGAATGCGCGCTGATTCCTATCAGAAGCCCCAGTTCAGCATCGATGTCTTCCGGAGCCACGTCCTGCAGGCGCGGCTAGGCTTCCAGGTCTTCCCGTCGGCACACCTCCTCTCTACCTGCCGGAATGCTGTCTAGGGCAAACGCAACGGGGAGCGGGGAGGAACGGGGACCTGCTATGCTTGGGGTCCTGAGCTCCAGAGCAAGACGATCCAATCCTTTCAAATCATCAGGATTCACCACTGGCCGGCTCGAGATCCTGTCTATGAAGGTTGCAGCAATCTTACAATGGTCTCCATTGCGTTTTATCAACGAGTCGCGGGTCTCCTGATACCCACCCATGGATATGTGCATGCACCTCCGAATGACACCTCTAGGTACTCCTGCAGTGAATTGCTCCAAGTAATACACTTTGTTTTTCTCATCATCTACAGTGCCATATATCATGCCGTGCGCTAGATGCTCTAAGAAACTGGTGGAATTTGGTCACATCCATTGTAAACACGGGTACGTCAGGTTCGGCCAAAAGACTGGAAGTCAACAACATCTGAATCAAGATAGCCTGAGAACTCCCAACTGCAGGATTAACGGCTTCATGCCATCAAACTCCTGGACCAGGAGCTGGAACACTGCTCAGTCCTTGAACTTTCTCAACATGTCCAAGAATACCCAATGCCTGTCTTGAACTTGCCACATGAATTGGTTTTCCGCCTGAACACTATCCATCCACGAGTCCAACCGCACTTGCAGCAGTAGAGCCAGGACTGATGCTTACGTGCATGGCGAGTGCTTCTCTGGCTTCAGCCCCTGCCGGCTCAGTGTGAAGCCCGAACTCTTCCTCCCGCACCTCCAGCTCCTTAGTATGCTTCAGTTGCCGCAGTTCTTCTGCCTCAGGCTTCTGCGCCTCCTTCAAAAACTGCGTCTGCACTTGAAGTGCTGCTTTCTCCAGATTCGCGAGCCCTTAAGGATGTCAGCAAATTAGGGCATTCTGAGGAACGCCTCGTAACCAGTGAACGTGCAGCCCGAGTCTGGCAGGACATATGTGGGGCACTGTCCTCCGGAGAAGCATGCGAAACCCCCTGACTAACATCAGGTGATTTAGGCAGACCGACATTGGCCAAGCCATCAGCTGATGTCCTCTGTGCAGAAGCGTCTGCTCTCCGCGGATCCCGCCCGAGGCCGCGGCGTGCCCAGCCGGTAACACGCTTACAGGGAGCCTTCAACGTTAAGCGTTGATTATGCTCTGAAGTGCTTGGTTGTGTAAATATTTCTTTTTATGGTGTCTATCAGAATGGCTGCTATCGTGTTGCGCTGATATCTCCACCAATCCCAGTTATAATCAGCTTTAATTTGCTTCGCAATTACGAACAATGTGTCACACTTTCTTATACTCCGTTCTAATTCCGGGATTATCCATAATTTGTTGTTTGACTGGCTCATTTTGCGTCTCACTGCGATTAGAGCGGTGGCAGCATCATGTATTGCACATATAGATAACCCGGCTTCTGCATGTCCATCATTAGTCATGACGTGTGCCCCGTCAGTATCAAGTAGAAGTTTGCTGAAGAAATAGTTGTAAATAAAACATGGAATGAGCGATTAGCTGGAGGCAATATCAGGTATTTATATAGATATTTGTTGAGTTTTCTGGAGGAGGATTGCATGGGCTGTTACGTTCATGGGAAAGCGATCGAGGTGCGCAAAGAGTGCCGCTGTCGACGAATATGTTACTGTTACTTGTGAATTGATTTCACAAAGGTTTACGCAGTCGTCAGCTATTCGTGTGGGCTGTTGAATTAGCTGTTGTAAATCTAGCGTTTCTGTTGTCTTTTAGCGGGTGATCAAAAGTTATGATGCCCTTGTGTTGATTGTTGATAAACTCGTTCATGAAGGTCAATGTTTTCAGTGTTAAAGTCGCCCAGTATCAACGTGAATGTGGGAATATGGACTGTGATTGACATAATGATACTGTGAAGTGTTGGTGCACGCAGCATACCTCTGATATAAAATTTCGCGTTTTAATTTTCCCTATATTCACTCTTCGTCATCTTTCTCTGACTGGTTCAGTCTTTGGAACGGCAGCGATGTGTGTATATAAATGACGATTCCACCCCCGTGTCTGGTTCTATGTCGGGTCAGCGGTGTGTGGAAACCATCTATTTCATGTAGACTGTCATCACTAGTGTCGTTTAGTTTGGTGTCTATAAGCGCGATAATTTTTAAGTTGTTAGTTACCACAAAGTGGTTGAGTTTGTCCACTTTTTTCTGGCCGTGATGTTGTTGATGTTGACGTGTGCATTGGCGAGGTTCTGCTACGGATGTGATTGTGATGGTCCTGGATTTGTTTTGATGCGACTGATGGCTAATAAGGTTTGGATATCTGCGAGCGTGCCGAGTCTAGCTCAATATCCATTTAAGGATGTGATTGTGATGGTCCTGGATTTGTTTGATGCGACTGATGGCTAATAAGGTTTGGATGTCTGCGAGCGTGCCGAGTCTAGCTCAATATCCATTTAAAACAGTGTTTGGAAAGCGGAGGTGGTGTGGAAGGTGTCTTGCATGTGACCGGTTTAGGTAAATAATGCGTGGGTAGGTGGTGCTCGTGGGTAGCTGGGAGGGCCCGATACCCGTTTATTTGGGATGGTGGGTCCAGTGTTGGCGTGCCAGGTAGTGCAGCAATTCTCCCAGGCAGCGACGGCGGTCGGTAGACCGTCCACGACTCTGATGACTGGATATCTGGGTGGACAGATCTCCCTGAAGAAGCGCCAGTGTCTGTGTTGGGAGATATGGATTCAGTGTTTGATGGCTGCGGCGAGTGACACAAGGGACAAATGAACCGAAACAATTGAAGAAGGAACTTGGAGAGTGAAATTATTAAACAGAGGTCAAAAACAGGAAATAGGAATGTCGAAAGTTTAGAATAAACTAAACATAGGCTTGGGATGGATAAGCAGATGTTTAACATGTTCAGTAACCAACTAAGAACCCTGCCGAAACTGCAAACCGAATAATGCAACATAACGTGAGGTGAAAGCGATAGAATAAAGTGATAATATCAATGCAAGCTGACGAAATAATTAATGATCCAAAGCAATAAAAACTGACTTGGCAGGTGGGTGACGAACTAGCGTTGCGATATTGCGTATACACTTGACTTTCATATACACTTTCACTCACATATGCAATGCACTTCTGCACCAAACACTGCATAACATATACTTACAAAACGCATGTGACCTGTCGCCCCCCCCCCCCCCCCTCCCCCGGTGCATTGTGCAACGGCCTCAGGGAGCTGAGGTCGACGGAGCCGACCTGAGCGCACAATGGCCCGCAGCCAGGCCAATTTAAGCCCGAGCGGGCGGCGCGCAGTGTGCAGCTCACGGTGGACCGCCGACGGGCGATCTGCCGCCGGTAGGGGCGGCGTCAGGCACGCGGGAGCGATGGGCGCGGTGAGGACGGCTGCAGGCGCGCGGGGTTGGCTGTGCGGCGGGTCGGAGACAGCCGACTCGTCACCGGCAGGAGCGCTGTCCGGCGCCTGGTACTGATGGGCACGGTGCTGTAGAGGTCACGTGGCGTCGCGCTCAGCGCCAGCAGGACGGCTGGGCGCCTGGCGCCGAGCACCGAACCGGTGGGCAACCTCCGGCGCCCACCGGCAGGAGGACGCCGGAGGTTGCCCTGGTTGGAGGGACCCGACCCGGTGAGAAATGTCGATGTTGACTGAGGCGATCTCGACACCGGCCATTTTAGCTGTGTCAATCACCAGCTGGTTTGTTGACTCGTTCTGACCTCCCTCGCATGTGCCACTGATATTGAGACGACTAGAGCATTACTCCAATTCGTTCAGTTTGCCGTTGATTTCCTCGAATTCCTTCCATAACGACTTAATCCATTCCTCCTTGACGGTCACAGCTTCGGCCACCGTCGCCCTCATCCGCTCTTTGAGAAAATTTTGGTAGTCTCCCTCCTTCATCTTCCCATTCCCCTGAAAGGCTTTAAATGCCTTTGCCGGGGACCCACATACCGGAGCATTGTCTGTTGCTCAGAGGCCCTTGATGTTAGTCTCGGATTCATTCCACTTGCCCGAGGGCTTTTTGCTGTTGCTGGGGCCCATTTAAGGCAAGACACCTAAGCTACTGGTTGCTCAGGGGCGCTCTACATTGATCTAGGGCTCTTTTATTCTGGTCTCGTCTGCGAAGAACCCTTCACTCCTACCGGGGTCCTTTCTGCTAACCTGCCTGGGGATTCTCGATAGCACAGGGATTGAATGCCAGGATTCACGCACACCGGTTTCGGGTAATTTCGCTTGCTCAGAGGACCCTGCACTCTAGCCGAGGCCCATATGTCAGCCTGGGGAGGCACGCTCTATCGTTCATAGGCTTAAGACGTTGGTCTTGGGCTTTTCCCGCTTGCTCAAAGGACCCTTTCCTTGAGGACGGAAATCTCTTTGTTGACCTACCGCAGCACCCGTTATCGCTCAGGTTTCGCCCCTATCGGCCTTGGTGCCTTAACCTTAGAACAGCAGTCGGATATGCGCTACTGATTTTTTACGCGCAATTGTCGAACAAAATTGTACGTGCCGCCGGCGTCGTGTGAGTCATTTTCATTGGTTATTGAATTTGTGGCACCTTCTATCTCGTGCATTACGCTCTTAGTACATTTCAAATGCCAGGATATTTAGTACTCCTTCATAACAAAGAAGCAAAGACCATGCGTTAGTCATCAGCCATCAGCTGATCACATCGACCAGCCGGCTAGCTGTGAATGAGCCAGGAATCAAGTTCGTGCTTGTTTTCAGTGGTATGTAACAGCCAACTTCATTTTATTTTTCCATGTTTTCCCAGAGAACTTACCTTCAGAATGACAGGATTTACTATGATCTGGAGAAAATTAACAAGCTCCATGTATGTGCGTACGCAGCACGTCTATTTTTCCAGGGCTGCGCACGGTAGGATGGGTTCCCGTATAAAAACCCACTCAGAAACCTAACATCTAATCCTGCAATGCAAGAATTTCCGGGGATCCTTAACTCCAGGGGATTCACAATGTTGCGTTTCCTTCCCCTTGACGGAATATTGGATCCGGTCCTGATGGATAAGGAAAAAGGTATTGGAACCAAAATCGACCGCGTCCTGCTTCACATAATTTAAAGGATTATGAGGATTTGCGACGCTGTTAAGTCGCTGAAGACTTGGGAACCGACGAGTAATGACATCGGGTCAACCGGATTTATGCAGATCAGACACATGCGCATGATAGTCGGTGGCAAATCACCAAAATACTCTTAAGTAAACAGGTTGCAAGCAGGTAACAAAATACAAAAGACGGAGACGCTGACGCTGAGCTGAGTTCCTCCGAGTGTACTAAGAGGACCGGAAATCCTGCTGGGCCTGCGTAATAATTGACAGAAGGCACCGCCAAAACCGGCCAGTGAAGTAGGGCGCTATTTTAAACCACGCTGCATTTGGGCATGTTCATGTGAGGTACCGTGACATGAAGCTGTGCTCAAGCATACTGTCCTAGCCTGAGCTTATCAGTGATTACTATTAGTGATTATTAATAATTATAGTTCGGTTACCGGACAAAAAGTAAAAAGCCAAGAAGACAACGGACAACAAACAGATGCGAAAAACTTAGCTTTAGAGCTTTTCACTTTAACCACACACATCCCTGCGTGTCTAGTGGCGCTAGATATTTGAAGTTTATTGCATCGTTTATCCTCTCAGCTGTTGCAATTTGTACCTAGTGGTGAGAGCAACCATGACTTTTTGTCTTGAGAGTGGTACGAGACGCCACTAAGCAGAAAGATCAAAGAAGATAGTCTTTGTGTTATGATCATCTTTAACCCACTTTTTTGTAGCATTCTAGCCAAAAACGTTGGGTGGGGGCCAAGCCAACATTGGGGAGACCCAACTGAACTTTGTAGGGGGAGGGGGGGGGGGCAGGGCCCTCACAAAAGAATACAAATCGACACCCGTGCTGTCTTCTCAACACTCCACAGCTGATCTGTACGACTGTCTTCCCACCACTCCACGACTGATCTGTACGGCTGCCCTCCCACCACTCTACAGTTCATCTGTACGACGATCTTCCATCCACTCCACATCTGATTTGTATGACCGTCCTCCCACCACTCCTAAGTTGATCCGCATGGCCGTCCTCCCGCCACTCCACAAATAATCTGTATGGCTGTCCTCCCATCCTTCCACAGCTGATCTGTACGGCTGTCCTCCCCCCTTCGACTGAGCGAACTTGCCCCATGGCCGATCCGTTACGGCGTCGGCTCAGCCACTAAATAATGATGACAGAGTGCGGCGGCGCGCTGGAGGGCCCGGCCGGCTTTGTGATGTGGCATGCGGCAGCCGCGCCTGTTATCACTGCTGACTGGTGGGTCCGCGCCGCCCGCTCAGCTATGCCGTACTGCTGTTTCCTTTCTAGAGCCCACAGAGGCGTGGAGGGCGCCTGATAAATGGGCACACGTGGAGACGAAGACGGCGGGAGGCATTTACGATTGACTATGTGTCGGCCAGGTAGCGAGGCACCCCGGGCAATAGAACACAGAGGGGTCAAACGCGTGTGGTAGCTGCGCCGGGAGCCTCCAGTTGCGAAGATTTTCGGACACGAATGTGTGCGGTGCTGTGGATGTTGGATCCGTCTTTGTTGAATGGATGCGTGGGAAGTCGAGGTAAAAGGAAGTTGGATCTTATACTTAAAACGATAGCGGAGGCGTCTTGCACGATTTTCATTGTGCCGTCTCTTAAATATTTTGCTCGTCAGAAAAGCGTAAATTTAAAAATAGATATTCCGTCGTCTTCAATCGCTTAATGATCAGAATTGATCTACTTCAGTGATTTCTGAAGCACTTAGCTATATCATACAAGCTTAAAAACGAACATCTTATAAAGTAGCTTTTTTGAGCTTCCACGTTAATGAGCTTTAGAATAATTTAAGATAATAGTTTCACCTATGCGTGAAAATCTTCATGAGAGTCGAGTAAGGGGTGCATTCCTGGAATAAGTGCAGGTTACGTGTGTAACAGACTCTTTTTAAATAGTCTGTGGGTTGAAGTCGTGAAGGCCAAAACTGCAAATGTTGAGGAGCTGCACGACTCTGGATTGTACTTGGAATGAAGCGTGGTACCAAGACAAAAGAATGGTAGTTCCAACTGGCTGCTTCGCAGGCAGTCTGCCAGGGGAGCCAGAGAGTGTCTAGCAACACACTTTGAATAGAGGATGGTGGGCAGGGGTGTCACTTTACGTGCTTTAGGTGGGACAGAGTCGCCTTCCCCCTTCCCCCTCCCCCCCACTGCCCCCCCTCCCCCAATGCTGACTGGACCCCAACTAATTTCCTCCCCTTGCCTCCCAATGCATGGTAACAAAAAGGCAGGCCGGGCTGACTAAACACAGAACAATTGTCTCAACTATTGGTGCAATAGATAGTAGGTATCTAAGAACATCAGTATTAGTGTCATCCTAATATTGCACCAAATTGTATTTTTAGGGTATTAGCGCTTTTACCATGCCAACTTCTTTACATGTTAAGCCATTATGCAAATGTTTGACAAGATTTTGAAATGGTAACGCCTGGATTGTAATTTAAAACGATTCATTGCAATATGCGACAGCTTTTAGAAGTACAGGGTGGCCCAGTTAAGAGTTAATGTATGTTTTCGCCACCAGTGGCAAGTGTCTTTTTGTGATATAATCGAGGCTGTGGTGGTTATATCACACGATCAGTGACGGTGGTGATTCAGTGACAGTGACAGTGACAGTGACATCGGTGATTATTTAGTAGGATTTGCTCGATGTTTTCTTTTTTGCGAATTACACTGCATTCTAAGCTGTTTTTCTCACGAAAAGACCGTTCACATCAACTTCAAATGTGAAGTCATTCCTGCGCAGGTAAACAAGTCCAAACCCACGAAATATCAACAAAGTGGTTTTATTCCACCATCGAAGACGCAAATTGAACTGGCCGAAATCCGGTTAGAAATCAGGTTTGGAGGAAATCTTAGGTCATCTATTTCGGCTGAGCCCCCAACCGATTTTAAAAAGTGGCACATCGGATGGGCCTGTCTTTTGATAAGCGATCATCGAATTCTAAATACAAGCAAACGTTGAGCAATTCAGTGGTATTTATGGTGTGCAATCGTACCTCTTCTTTGTAAAACAGGACCGATTGCTGCTTTTTTACATAGACGCTTTAATCGAATTCAGCTTTGCCTCCGTAATTACTATTAGGTACACTTAACTGTAACGACAAGCGGCTTACGTTTGCTTGCTTTGGTAGCTTCGCCATTGATAGCATTGACTCACGATGCACACTCACAATAATGCGATGTAGACCACAGGTAACATTTGCAAGCTGTTTGACGCATCATGAATCATATCACACCTTGCCTGTGCCGCGCTCTTTCACACACTCAGGACATTGCATATGTAGAAATTAGTTCTGGTTTCATTTTGTGTTGCCACGTGAAGAGCCGGCGCCACCGTGGGTTTGACGCCGTCGGGTTTGCAGCACTTCTCTTACCACATAACATTGATTCGTACCTTAACTCGAGCCCGGGTGGCCAGCTGGGTACCCTTCGCTGGGGTGGGGGTCAATTTGACCCCCTGATATCTCAGCAAACTAAGAGAGCGAGAGACACCAAACTCACAGGCTGTATTGGCCGGTGCGGGAACTCACTTAGGTTCAAGATTCAGGTTCCTAGGTCATGAATTTTAGGTCAAATAAGGTCAAACAACGTCAAATTCCAGGTTGGTCTATGAAGGGCCCCTAGAACCTAGTTAACTGTTCTAAACAAAAGGTCACATGCTCATCTAGGGTCAGTAGCCGTGTTTGACTTTTTGTAGGTCATGGTGACCAAAATCATGCGAGATCGCTTTGAGCTGTGCTTTTGGATAAACGACGAAGATAACACTGAGCAATATGTCCGTAAAAACAAAATGTTGATCTGGGTCCTTCCAGGTGAGTGACTTATTCTGACCATTAAGAAGTCAATGGAAGGTGTATAATGCGGTTCCTGTTATCAATAAATTGGAAATGAGCATCAGAAACTGCCCAATACAGCAAGCGCTCCAGTAACAAGACAGGTTAGTGCTGACCCTGGTACGACCTTCATACCTGATCTTAGGGCAATGAAATTTACTCATTCGATTGTTGCGGTGCCTAAGAAAGTATCTCAGAGATGTACGGCTTCGTCTAATATTCTGTTGCTGGATCAGATTAAACGATTCCCTAGAAATTGCCTTCGCTGAAACCAAGGCCTGGTTTTGACCTACCATAGGTCAGCGACCTTACGAGGTAGATATAAATGTTTGTCTGGTGAAGTGTTGAAGTTTGAATGTTGATACGGAGTGCAAAAATGCAAGTGTAAAAGGTCTTGGATGTTCTAAATAGTGGCATGAGAATCACAGACATGCAAATGTGTTGTAGGCTCCCAATTTGTACATACGTTGTGTAAGTTGCAGCAGAATAGACAGGTCACAAATCACGGAGTACTTGCCTAATGCCAAAGTGTTTGCTGTATACAAACGGTAGGCTCCTTCTGAGTAAATGTCTTAACTGAGTATTTCAGCAACCAGTTTGTGACAATTTCACTTGATTGGTTTCAATGCGCTCAATCTGCGTGAACTGGAAAATATCAAAATCTGGTGCAGTCCTTATAGGCGTTTTTGTGGAAATTCTGATCCGGTCCAATCGGGCCCGCGCATGAATACACAATGCACGGTTTGATCCAAACCGTAAAGTGCTGAAACGCGCCCGACATGTTGTGTGGACTCGCAGCCAGACATTTTTCAAAAAAAAACTTGGCTGTGAATCGCTACGTAAATGCTGCATCTGGAGATCTATGCCTGCTAAATAATCAAGAGAGATGCACTTTTCAAAGCACAGATGAAAGTTATTGGGATCGCTTGCGAAAGGCGCCTGGCTTCATTACCTTTTTTTTGGCGGCACCCACACAACTGACCACGATCACATCGGTTGCCGTCCTTTTTGCTAAACGTCGTGCAACGCGTCCCATTGGTTGCACTCGTGTCGATTTGGACTCCTGCTAACAAAGATCTGCTGTCAAAATTGATGTATCCAAGCTTCTGTCCTTTAAGCATACTTCGAGCACGAGGCTTTTGATGTACGTAACGCCAGGTGTGCGCGAGGCAAGAGGTTTGTGCAAGCTAAGATGTTATTGCGTATTTTTCTGCATTTCTAGAGGCGTGCCGAGCTGGGCGTAGTGGTTGCTTGAATCATTAATGCTGTCATCTTAACGTCTCCACACAAAAATCGCCAATGATCGTGAGCCTTACTGCAAGGTGCCTGCCATGACGCCATGCCTGAGACTGTGTTGGTCGGCAGTCACCGTGCACTTATTTCCATCAACACCGTGTCTTAGGGAAGGCCCAGGTGCACCGTGAACGTTTACAACTTTAGACCCCACATTTCGTCACTTAGGCGAGGAGAGATCCGAAAGCATTTCCCAACATGCCACACTTTGGCTGCGACATTTCGCTATGTGTCAAAAACAAGAATTCGTCATGTCACCAATTGCATGGCATGTCTCGAATTTGTGGACGCTATGACGTCGTTCGTGAGCCAAAAAGCTTATGACGTAAGTTTTCGCTCCTGTTCGTTTACACATGTAAGGTTTGCGATTTGGCCCTAATATAACGATAATGTCTGCAAATATAGGAATTGTGCGATTTCAGGCGTCGCACTCACATTTAACAGAACATATGTGCTCAAGGACGTCTTTTTTGATCATATGGTTTTCTCCATTGAGATTTACGCAACTCCAAATGTTTCAGCTTGCGGACCAGGCTCTTGCATAGCAACTACGTACACTTGCATAATACAACCTGAGGATCGGAATAGCAAGTGGTCCGGGTCGCCTGGTACTATCAAAACGTCGATTACCGACAACTGGCTTAAGAAATGAAAGATCTTGACATGATCACAGGTGGACACGCCCACGGCGTACTATGACGTTCCTGTTGTCGAAGCACATTGTTTGCCAGCGACCTAGCCAATGCAAGGCGCTGCAGCTTCCGAGCAGCTGAGTCACGCGCATGTGTGACTGCGGGCTTTTGTGTACATCACAAGTGCAGCCGTTTGAATGCGGCAAGCGCTGAGATGGGTGTAAGCGCTGTGCGTTCCTCCCAAGTCCACATGTGCATAAACCAGCCGCAGGAAAGAGGAAACGCCTTCACCGTCCTTACCATTTAGCTAACAAGATTCAGCAAAACGGCGTGAATGTTCTGACTGGCAGTGGCGTAGAGACACGCTGAAAACCGAAAGCCATTGCCCCAAACACTCGTTATATCAGTTGATCTTATATGCCATAATAGGGTGCATGTGAAACTTAAGTGATAAGTGCGTGGGCTTTGCTTCCCATTCCCATAGCCCTTTACTTAGGCGAACGTTATTTGACGTTCGTACATTTAAAGGCATAGTCGCAACTTGCGATACATACCAAAAACCCTTGAAATGAACGATTTGGATCAGAAATCGCTTGCAATAACATCCAACTGCTTTGTAATGTTGTTGAAAGCAAGATGCTGGCAACTCTTTTTTGTTTAGTTTGTATCCTAGAAGTTTGGTCACAGCTGTGGACATCACTGGTAGACAATAAGCAATAATGTCTTGTTGACGATGAAAAATATTTTATGGGATGTCATCGCCATTTCCCGTAAGCTTAAAAACAACGCGAAGGCAGTTGCCGGAAGCTGCCAGGACTTGTAGGTATACTCTGCCAAAAACCCTTTTCTAACTAATTTGGATGGGAGCTTCCACCCCCATAAACGATCGATTTCGCCAGGCCGAGAGATCGCGACTTGTGACATACGTCTTCGTGCATCTCCATCACATAAAGCCAAGTCCATGACTATGACGGATTGGATGCCGCTCGAATGGTCAACGGTCATTTCTGACGATAAAAGTAAGCTAAATAGACGGCCGTATTGCTTACCATTGTATAAACTTTCCGCCCAAGTTGTATAAATGTAGTTTTATGCAAATCAAATGAAACCTACGTAAGCCATCCAAAAAATGCAGCTGGTGACGACGGGTCAGGCACTCGGCGCTTGGGATAGAAAGATGCTAAGACATTCACTCTTTCAAGCATAGCTTTGGATGAATTTGAGAAAACGGTCTCCACAGTTTAATTCAAACACGCCTATCCAGCAACGTGGGTGGTTAAACCAACATATTATAGGTGGAAGCGTTCCTCTAAGCAAGATTCATGGATGCAGTCATGGGCAAGGACAGTGTTGTCATTACCATGCCTTTCCGGATCGTAGATATATCGTCAGACAGCCTGACCACGGGTCCAGCACCGTTTTGCTGCGCACTACAGTATATGCCACACCCGCCACATCGGCCGCAGCGCTCATGTTAACACAACGACGTGAACACGGTGGAGGATGGCCACGTCCTTGTCGCTTTGGCTGCTTTTAACTTAAACGCTACAACGACGGATGACAAGAACGGGACACGTGTCATCAGGCTTTATGACACACTCAGATGCCGAGGCGACGTGGTGTCGCTGGCCTCTCACCCTGGCGGGAAGGACGGGCACCGCGGGCGAGCAGAAGCCCCGTATCTGTGGTTTCCTAGACGCGCAACTTAACCACTACAATGCCGTTGCCACACAATGACGGTGCAATCCAGCAAAACTATTTGCAGGTCCCAAGCTGTTTGCCTGTGTCAATTTTTTACCCTCCGGCAACTGTAAATGATAAAACACTATTTAGGATCCGCCATTCAAAGAATTTCTACCACGTCTCCACATGCTGGGCGCAAGGAGATGCTAGACACGTATAACCCGCCATCGTAACTCAAGTGCCAAGTCATAAACGTGACCGAGTGCCCAATATCGCATTTCCACAAAGATAAGGCCGGGCGTGCACCCTGCGCATCCGTGAGGGCTACGCCGTTCCCTTCACACCGCCTCGGTGGGCACCATTCCACAGCCCCGACACCTTATTTATGTCTGCTGCACAGCGTCACGTGTCGCTCGCTCCACCATACCTCGCCACGTACGCACACACATTACCTGGGTGGTCTACGGACCGCCAGCCCTCATAAATAATGGCGTCTGGGCAGCATTTTCATGCGCCATAGATCACGCCGATAAAGGCGATCGCGAGGAGCTGAAAGGATCAGTTCTGGATTATCACTGGTCCATTGAGCCTGACGGCGGGAGCCCTCCGAGTGGAGGGTGCCCCGGCCTGTTAGAGCCTCTAATGGGTGCGGCGGTGACCGCGGGATCTGGGTCTGGGCCGGGGAGCCCGAGCCCTGGTCTTGCCGGGGCGGTCGAGGCTGGCGCTGGAGACGGCGAGATCTGGGCCCGCTGCATGAGGAGCCATGCTAAATTCTGGCGAGATATGATGAGAATGGGTGACTTTATCTAGCTTATTGCACACCAGAGCCGATGGAGACAAGTATGACCCAACTTGCCGTGCATGAGCAACAGTGTCATGCCGCGTGCCTTGCCAATGTCAGCCATCACAGGCCTTATTTGTGTTTTAAAAACAACCGACACAAAAGCGAAGTAATGTTCCGAACAGGAAATTTGCGTGAGAATTTGTCGGCTTGATTCTCTTTGTCCTCCCCAAGATGCACATTGTCAACTGCGACGCCAAAACTGGCAGAGCACTGCCCTTGGTGCTTCATCCCCAGACTTGTCCCAGATCCTCCTTCTCAACATATCGTAATATCCTTAAATTACGCTGTTCATCCCTCCACTTCCTCTTCATCTAATTTATAACCTAATTCACCATGCATAACGACCGACACAGGAATAGCTACGCATGCATTTGTACAGTGCATGTGGCTGGAAGTAAATGAAGATGCAACACCAAATGGACATAGCGGGTTGATATTTCAACCACCTTGCACCACCGGTGCACCGGCCAACTAGGTGACGCATCGGCTTGCTTCTTCTGAAGCCGAATTCCTTAAGCGAGAGTCATGAAGAATTTGTAAACGAGGTGTCTGGTCACTGTACACATGATTTCCTAGTCACCGAACGGCACCGGCACCTCCATTACCACCTGCCGCCAGGGGCCATCTGGTGTAAACGGCTCCGGCAGGTGTATGCGCCGCTTGGCTGGGGTCAGTAGGGGCTGTCGGTGCCCCTCCAGAGGAGTCGGTCGTCCTGCGGCCGGTGTCCCGACCGGGGCGTCGGGCGGGGCTGGTGTCATGACCGTGGCGTGGGCCGGGCCGTAGTCCTGACCGTGGCGTGGGCCGGGCCGTAGTTCTGACCGTGGCGCGGGGCCGGGCCGTGGTCCTGACCGTGGCGTGGGCCGGGCCGGTGTCCCGACCGTGGCGTGGGCCGGGTCGGTGTCCCGACCGTGGCGTTGGGCCGGGCCGTAGTCCTGACCGTGGCCGGGTTGAGCCGGTGTCCCGACCGTGGTGCAGAGGCAGGCCGGTGATCCCGGCCCAGCGCGACGACAGACGGATGTTGGGCTCATCGGCTGCGGTCTGCAGGGGCCGTCAGTGCCCCTCCAGAGGCGTTGGTCGTCTGCGCCCGGTGTCCCGGCCGGGGCGCGGGGCAGCGGCGGTGTCCCGACCGTGGCGCAGGGCCGAGCCGGCGTTCCGACTGGAAACGCAATTTTTCAGCCCGCTAACTCACCAATTTCTGAACTGCAAGAACCCGCGGGCTTTTGGCTGGGTTATGGGCCAGGCGTGGCGGGCTTTTGCGGGTCATAAATTTACACAGGCCAAATAATGCTTTCTTTGCTATTCCTTAAATGGGGTGTTTCATACTTGGAGATATTAAAGCAAGTATCAGATATGATGAAACAAGCTCGCATATAGCTATTGGCATGTTTTTAGGTAGAAAAGACTGCTCTAGATGGTACAATTTTAATAGAAAGCACTATTTTAACCTCTTGGAAGCCCATGGAGATGTATTATGCGGTTCCTGTGGTCTATAAATTCGAAATAAGCACCAGAAAACTACCTCATACAGCAAGCCCTAGAGTTATAAACCAGGTTGGTTTTGACCTTGGTCTGACCTTTACACCCAACCCTAGATCAATGGAATTCGTTCATTCAATTGTTGTGTTGCCTAGTAAAGTATTTCATAAATGTATAGCATCGTCTAACACCTCGCATCAGATTTAATTATTGCAAGAGATTATTGCATCAGATTGAAAGATTCCCTAAAAATAGACTTCGCTGAGTCCGTGGGCTGAATTTGATCTACTGCAGGTCAGCAACCTCAAGGTACATCTAAACTTTGACACCAGCCAATAGTTTTTGAACTGTCTACGGCTAAGCAAAATTTGGCGCGGCGCAGCCGCGCCAAATTTCCGCAAAAGCCTTCGGGGACGGGTTAAACTGGCTTCTACACGAGCGCGTGTTACGCAAATACCTCACAGAAAAATTAAAGAATAAGAACCCAAATTGTCAAAGCTGTAGCCTCATTTCATAAAGCAGCGGTTAGGTTGGGTCCTCAAGGACCTTGGCTGTTATTGTGGGGGTGTGGTGCACTCAACCGTTCTTGGTTTACACAAAAACCATACTCATATAAACTCCTAAAAACTCATAAATCACAACTAATACCCGCGATAGATTGAATGTATGGGAAACTGAGCCTTCCTTTACTCTAGCGTCATTCACTTGCCAATACAGCCAACAGTTACCAATTACGCTACAGTTGCGCAACAGCTGATGAAGCTTTAAAAAGTGTTGGCATAGAGTTTGTTTATGTTTATCTCAAGAAGATGCAATTTGCGATCACCACTTCGTGGCACTTACAAAATACGGCTTTCCCCTATTGCAGTTGTTACTATTTCTCAACATACAGCTTTTGTTCTGTCTGATTGCGTCATAATTATTCGCATCTAAATAATAAGACAGTACTAATATCCTCATTCTTCATAAACACCGGAAGAATACAAAGATAGATGCATTGATATTTTTGCCACAGCCTTTATCAAAACGAAATTCAGTAGTAAACTCAAACTTGTCTGTCGAAGTTAAATGCAACCGCGGGGAGAATTCTTCACATGAGTAAGATTAGAAATAGCCTTATTCCTCTTAGAAAAACCAAGAGAATACAGATATTAATGTGTTGATATTTCGGCAACATGCCCTTATCGAAACAAATGGCAAAAGTGAATTTAAAATGGCCTGTCGATGATCCCACTCAATTTCTCATGTTTCTTTCAACATCGAGCCTTATTTTTTACAGGACACCAATATTTGGGGGATTAAACAAGAAGCAATTGCAAGCGATACAGTGCTATGTCTAACTAAAGATTAGAAAGCGCGAAAAATATATGCACATGCAAACAAACTAAAGTGGACAGGTATCACGCATCACGCTTCATTCAAACATGCAAGCGAGTTGAAGTAAACGGGCATCAAACATCACGCATCAATTATACATGCAGCCGATTTCAATTAAACAGGCATCTGCATCACGCGTCAGGCATCTCTTACACAAACAAAGGATTATAAGCTAGCACACATCACACACCAAGGCACATATCATTTTCGCATAATTGGCCATGATGAGCCCTGTGCGTTAAGATTTGTTCGTTAAGTTTTTATATGAATAGATTCACTTTTTTCTATCTGGGTGGTCCTGTGCTCTGTGGATGACTTTGAGCTGTAAAAGGGCATACGGTCCATACCTACCTGGGTGTCAGTCTGAGTGTGTTCTGTCAACAAAAAACGATCGCCGAAGGGAGTATTTCCTGTTTCGTCTTTGGCGTCTCGCAGGCGTTCATTATATCTCAAACGAGTGGGGCGCTGGACTCCCAACGTGCAATACGCTATGCGCATTTAGGATGGAGTATACAAAGGGCGGAAAGCGAGTCCCTTATTTGGATACACTAGTGACGGTGGAAAGGAGGAACAACCGCACAACGTTAGAAACGGAGCTCTTAATTAAAGGGAATGCTCCACATTTGAAGATATTGAGATAAGCATCAGATATGACGGGAACGGCTTACTTGCAACTATTAGTAAACTTTCAAGCTTCAAAAACCACGCTAAGTAGCAAAATTTCCAAGTTTGTAAAAATGCACCCCATTACGTCATTATTTGATCGCGTCATGGAATGGTTGTGTGGCGACAGCAATACCTGGCAGCATCCGGCAGCCAGACCTAAAGAATACCTCGAAACGCACGAAAGCTGACGCCAACAAGCCATTCCAGTCGTGGCCGCTGTGTTGGGCGGTGGATTAATGAATGGCTTGTGTGTGGATTTTTTGTCTTGGTACTGGTCGTAAGAGAAGCTTTGGTGGGCTGGTTGACTTACGCGACGTAGTGATCGTCAGCTTTTAGGGCAGATAAATACTGTGAATGTGCGATATGCTGTGAAGACTGTGATGAATTTCCTACCGAAACCTGCCAAGGACTGTTGAGGATGTGAATACTGTATTGTTGCCTTATCCGTGTCTGCAGTGCTGTAGTCCTGGCATTGATGTCATGTGATGAGCACAGTGTTACTTGCCTTATTATTTGTAACTGGAAATGTCTTTGCATGCAAAAATGAATACTTCGGTAACATTGCTATGAATTGATTGCCAAAACATCGCTTTTTCTATGGTGAAGATGGTAAGGTTGAGTACCTTTTTTATTAGGATTATTTATGCAATTCCGAGTGAACCCTGATTTAACCATTGTGGTGCAACAGCATTCTCACTGCTGATAGTTCTTTGGCGTTGTTAAATCAGTTGTTACCAGTTATTCATATATTACAAGCTGTTAGCTCATAGGCTTGGCATACAGAAGTCAACCAATGTGGCACATTATGTGATGACACGGGTCAAAAGTGTCATGGTGGCACTACCTCAGTGCTTTACTGTGGCATGGCATAATGAGCAGTGGTATGGTTTTCGTATTGCAATCCCTGCTGCTTTCATAATTAATTCCATCCTGAAAAGATGGCTCAAGCATGCATCCTTGTATTAACTCCGTAGCTGACGTATGACTGACCAAAAACACATGATTCTGTAGCGTCTATGTATCGTTGCAATGAAAATCCTTCACATTCCCCTGTATTGTCATACCGTCCCGGGCTACCATATGAAATGAACCCCTGTTGATATTGGAATAATAACCAACTTCCCCATCGACCGTTGCCACACGTGTTATTGTTCGCATCGAACCAGACAATACGCGAGCTGATCCATCTCCATAAACGCCATATTTGGCGACCAGGTATTTTTCGAACTCGCCGGAGAGTTTACAGTACCCCAGAACCTTGTACCTAATCTATACGGCAAGGTATCAGCGCGTCGAGGTGAGCCAAGATGGCGACCGCCATATCGCCTCCCGCGTTACCGCCGTTTGATTCCAACGAACAGCCCTTGGGTCCGCGATGGACCAAATGGTTATCCCGCTTTGATAACTACCTGATCGCAGCAAATATCCCTGATTCTAACCGAAATAGGGCTCTGCTGCTGCATTATGTAGAAGCCGTGCACGACATATTTGACGCGCCACCGACGACATCCGACGAAAACGGGACCTATTGACGCCACACCTCAGCCCGAAGAGAAACCTCCAGTTTGAAGTGTATACGTTCCAATCTGCGCACCCGGAGAATGAAGAGACTTTGGATCAGCTCGCAACCCGTCTGCAAGTGCTCGCGAAGTAGTGTGAGTTCGCGGATGTCGATCGCGAAATTCAGACCCGCGTTATTCAAGCTTGTAAATCGACCAGGCTCAGACGTCGCGCACTGCGCGACACAATGACCTTCGCCGATCTGCTGACCATCGGAAGAACGCTGGAAATTTCGGAAGCACGAGCTGCAAATATCGAGCGCGGTGCCGATATAGCAATCAACCATGTCCAAACATACCGTCCGCCGCATCATCAAGCGCCTACCAACCGACACAAATCCACGTCGACGCCGCAGCCGTCGGCCACATGTGGGCTGTGCGGAGGGGCCTACCCGCACGACGGTGGTCCCACCAAGTGTCCGGCACACGGGAAGACGTGCTTCCAGTGTGGCAAAGCGAACCACTTCAGCCACATGTGCCGCCCAGGAGCCGCCAGATCGCACATGCCACAGACCAACCAAACCCCGAAGTACAATCACAATCCTATGAAGAAGTATTCAGTACGTCAGGTCACTGAACAGACGGAGTTATCTAGTAATGATGAGTACATTTACGCTCTGGCTCCGCGTCAAGCACAGCCTCGCACAACCGTGCAAGTCGCAGGCGCATCAGTCCGTATCATTATCGACACAGGGGCCAGTAAAAACTCGATCGACAGCATCACTTTCCAACAATTGCGCCCACCACCGCAGCTCGCTCCCACCAAGACAACGTTGTTCGCCTACGGAGCCACCGACCATCTGCCGATAACAGGGGTATTCACGGCCCCAGTAACGCATGGACACCGCACCGTCACGGCCATTTTCTTCGTCGTGGAAGGAGCGCACGGATCGCTCCTCAGCTTCCAAACAGCGAAGGACCTCAACCTGCTGGAATTCATTCAAGAGGTGACAAGCAACCCTCCAGGCAGAACGCTGATCGAAGACCTGCTGGAAACCCACCCCATCACCGAAGTAATCGAAAAACTCAAAGATCATCAAGTGGAACTCCATGTTGACCCAGCGGTAAAACCCGCCGCTCAACCGCACAGGCGCACGCCGTTTCACACGCGGAAGGCTCTGGAGAACGAACTCCACTCGTTCCAGGAACAGGACATCATCGAACCTGTCACCGGACCGACGCCGTGGGCATCCCCAGTCGTGTGCGTCCCCAAACCCAAGACTCGACAGCTATCCGCGTGTGTGTGGATATGCGCCGTGTGAATACCGCTATCCAAAGAGGGAGACAACTCACTCCGACAGTAGATGACATCATCCACGACCTAAACGAAGCAGAGGTATTCAGCAAGATCGACCTACGTTCAGGATATCATCAGCTGGTACTCCACCCGAGCAGCAGACCGATCGCGACCTTCTCAACTCACAAGGGTCTGTTCCGCTGCAAGCGTCTCAGCTTTGGCGTGTGCTCAGCCAGCGGAATCTTCCAGAACGTTATCCAGCACACGCTCAGTGACATCGAAGGAGTCCGCTACTTCTCTGACGGTATCGTCGCCTTCGGTTTAAGCCAATCCGGACACGACGAAGCCCTGACCAAGGTCATCCAAAGGCTGCATGAAAAAGTGCTATCAACGGTGAGAAGTGCGCCTTCAACCAGAACAAGCTGACCTTCTTCGGCTATACCTTCTCCTCGGAGGGATTGTCAGCAGATCTCAATAATGTATCGGCGATCGTGAACACCAAGGCACCAGAGAACCCATCAGAAGTACGAAGCTTCCTCGGCGTGACGAACTACCTGTCACGGTTCATACCGAACTACGCCGACCTCACGAGCCCGCTGCGAGACCTCACCAAGAAAGACACTCCTTGGAAGTGGACCAGCCATCACGAGACCTCCTTTCAGCGACTTAAAGAAGCTCTGAGTAGCTCTGGAACGATGTCCTACTTCGATCAGAAGAACGATACGTGCCTCATCGTAGGCGCCAGTCCGCACGGACTCCGTGCCATCCCGTACCAGACCACACCTGAAAATCCTGGGGACATCAAGGTCATCGCATACGGAAGTCGTGCTCTGACCAGCGTGGAAAGCCGGTATTCGCAAACCGAGCGAGAAGCCCTCGCTATCTTCTGGGGATGCGAGCACTTCCACCTGTACATGCACGGTCAGAAGGTGGAAGCTGTAACGGACCACAAGCCGGTGCAACTCATCTGGAGCAACCCCGCGTCGAAGCCTCCAGCGAGGGTCGAGCGCCAGGGTCTACGCCTGCAACCGTACGATCCCGAAATCGTCTACCGACCTGGGAAGGACAACCCAGCCGACTACATGTCACGCCATCCACTAACCAGCGATTCAAGTGACGGAATCACCCTGCCCCATCAGACGAAAGCCTTCATCAACTTTGTCATGAATTCTGCTGTATAAATAGGCATGACTCTCGAGGAAATCCAGACCTACACCACAAGAGATGGAACTCCCCAGAAGGTCCTCGAGCTGGTGAAGTCTAACCAGTGGCACACCGTCACTCACCGATCTCAAGAAACCGGTCAAGACGACGTCGACTACGACGCCCTGAAATGCTTCTCAGCCATCCATGGAGATTTGACTGTTTCGGAAGACAACACCGTCATCCTTCGTGGAAATCGGCTGGTCATCCCCGCTGCGCTGCAAAGCAAGACAATCGCCCTGGCCCATCAAGGACACCAAGGCATCGAAGACAAATAAACTCCTGAGAGAGAAATCGTGGTTCCCACGCATCGATACGCAAGTGGAAGCGACCATCACGACCTGCACTGCATGCCAAGTCACCGAACCAGTTCGACAGAAGGAACCTCTTCAGATGTCGCCGCTCCCAACTGGACTATGGAAGGAGCTGTCTGCTGACTTCTGTGGACCCTTCCCATTGGGCGAATATCTCCTTGTAATCGACGACCACTCGAGATTCCCGGTTGTCCGTACGACAATCTGCTCGTACCATCATCTCCATCCCGGACGACATCTTCTCGATGTTCGGGATTCCCGATGTCATAAGAACAGACAACGGACCTCCGTTCAATGGACATGAGTTCGCTCAGTTCGCGGACTACATCGGTTTCAAGCACCGCAAGATCACCCTGCTGTAGCCAAGAGCTAACGGAGAAGCAGAACATTTCATGAGAACGCTATCAAAGCTGTGAAAGCTGCTGTCGTCGAGCAACGCCCGATCAAACAGGAAATGAACAAGTTTCTACGAAACTTCCGATTAACACCGCACACCACTACTCAGAAGAGCCCGGCTGAACTACTGTACGGTCGCACAGTGAAGACCATGCTGCCGTCTCCGATGATGACCCATCCGGATGATGGAAAACTCCGCGAGACAGACACAGCCACGAAGAAAGAAGATGAAAGAACAAGCTGACCGTGGGGCCAAGACAACGAATCTTCAGAACGGGGACTAAGTTCTGATCCCTGAATTCAAGAAGGGAAAGCTGACACCTCGGTTCTGCCCGGCGCCAGTGTGTTCCCCGACCATGCGTCACCGCACGCGGCGCCAGCCCGTGTGGATGAAGGACTATGTGTAAGCAATCATCTGAAGAAGGGAGGGATGTAGTGTCTATGTATCGTTGCAATGAAAATCATTCACATTCCCCTGTATTGTCATACCCTCCCGGGCTACCATGTAAAATGAACCCCTGTTGACCTTGGAATAATAAACAACTTCACTACCGATCGTTACCACGCGTTTTATTGTTCGCACTGAACCGTACAATACGCGAGCTCATCCAGCTCCATAAACACCACAGATGCATTGTACAAATCACTTTCAGCAAAGCACACAACCAATAAGTGACATCACTTACTCAGCCTGTTTTGGAAATCCACAAAAAATGGGAGACAAAGATGCAAACGCGTCTTCTGCCTCCACAGACATGCCACATACTGCAGCCATCAGGTTGCTGTCACAAAACATGTTGTCCATACAAGTAATAGCACAAGTATAACAAGAAAATAGTACATGTGAGATAACGCTGCAAACCTGCTGATCTTGCACGACTCTGGAGACATGACAAGTGCTTGTAGTTATGGTTAGATCGGCGAAATGCGAGGAAGTGGTGGAGCCGCTGATGCACACGAGGCTTATGATAAAAATATTATTAAGGCTACCCAGGAAATCAACAGCAATACTTCTTCACCTTTCTCAGCACCCAGCATCTCACAAGTTGCAGTGACTATGACATTGATGACTCACAAGCGATGCTTGCCAGCATACAAAATTCAGAAGTCTTAGGGGAAAGACAATTCTGCAAAGCTGTATCATGTGAGCTTACACCAAGCATGTGCACTAATGAGGTGCGTAGACCAGCACCTACCTGCCAAAATGAATTGCTAATAGAATGGAATGCAATGTATTAATTACATGCTGTAATTCTTCGATAGGTTCAGAATGTTGGCACGATCGTAATGAAGTGGAAATTGCCTTTGCACACCCCTGGCACACAGGTGCTAGTGATTTTTTCCGGTTTACCGAGCATCACCACAGTGTCCTGTTCAACACGAACGTAAAGATAGAGGCAGGTATCGATATATCACACGTTATTGGGAGTCAGTAGACTTAAAGAATACCAAACAATGCTCTCTCTCTCGGAGAAGTACAAACCTCGGCACGCACACTCCCCATCACATCAAGATCAATGCAAGCCGCTGGTACGCCAATACCAGTGATCATACCTATTTTCAAGACCTGATTCACACTTGTAAATAAGTGTGCTCCCACACTTGCACAGCTCACGGGACTATCAAATGGTAGATTTTCTCACAATTTCCGCACAGGTTTCCAGTCATAACACCGTATTTCACCGTGAGCTCCCCCAAACAACGTCCCAGCGTGAGTTCACGGCAATCCAGCTCAAGAGGTTGTACTTGAAGGACACAATTTTTGTTCAAGATTTAAATTTGTCATGTAATATGCGCTAAATGTGCAATATATATATATATATATATATATATATATATATTATATATAAGATTGCTATAATGTTTCCATAACTTTATAACACCCATCTATCCCATAAACCTGTGCAAGATTTTTTGCTCCGGTGCACACGGCGCCAACCGGGCTGTCCGTAAGAAATACGTGAGAAGAAAAAACGCGGCAGCAGAAAAAAAAAATTGGAAGAAAATGAAAGAAAAAAGAAACAAAGAAAAAGAACAAGAGAAAAGGAAGAAAACATTCGGGAGAGCGCCATTCCTTTTTCGGTGCCGCATTTTCTTGCAGACAGTGAAGCTCTTTTTTTACAACTTTGACCCATGGCCTAGATATAAGGAAAAACGCCCGTTGACGAGGAGTGCCGCACAACCCGAAAGTGCTCACGCTTACGTTCGCGGCACACATTTAGCAGCAAAATCTTACCAATCAAAACCAACAAAACCAACAAAATCAGTCAATCACCTTCCGCGGATTGCATCATATGTGCCGCATCATCGCTTTTGCGCGAATGTATCAGCGGCCATGCTGCTTTTGACCATAAGCGGAAAACAGCCTGCAAGATCACGGCGATCTTATGACATTTCTATGACATCATCATTACATAGGTGGCTTTGAAATAGTTCCTTAATAAACCTCATGCCACTTTTGCGGGCACGTGACTCAGGAATCAGGGGGCTTTGGATCTTAAAAAGGGCATGGCCGTGAACTGCATCAGAAGGTTCTCAAGATGGCTATTTCAGTTCAAAACCCCATATAAAGGTGGAATATTCCCTTAAAGCCCACCAACTCTGGTATGCTTCTGCGCTGCGAATCTGCGCATCCAACTTCTACTAAGCACAACATAATTCGTATCATGTTTCATAGGGCTCCAAACAACTCATCAAGTAGTGAAAAGAAAAGAAAGAGCATAAACGAACTATGGACTTGGCTGTTGGGCGATGGATATTCTCCATGACTTTCAGGTAGAAGGTTGGAAGAAGTAAAAAATCTAGAGCGCCTGGGGGATGGGTGGTAGCAGGCGGGAACACGCCCTATCGGACAACGGATTTTTGACGCTACCGTACATGGATGAGCATATGTTTTGTAAAATCAAAATCATTGGAAAGTCAAGGCTGCGCATACGAATAGCTTGGAAGAACGGCAATAAGCTAAAAAAACGTCTCTAGTGAAATATTCTATCTCGAAGCCTAATTGCTTTGGTGGCAGTAGATGTCATTTATGCAAGACTGGTTTTCAAGGGGCTTGCACGCAAAAAAAACGTGGCTTACGAAGTTAGGGGAAACTGTGTGAAAAAACGTGGGATGGACATTGTCTATGTCGGGGAGTTTATGCGCCCCACTCGTTTGAGATGCAATAAACATCTGCGAGACGCTAAAAAAAGAAATACCCTTTTCGGTGATCGATTTTGGCAAAATACGCTCACGCTAAAATCCAAGGAGGTATGAACCTTATGCCCCTTTTAGAGCTCAGAGTCATCTACAGAGCACAGAACCATCCAGATAGAAGAATAAGTGAACCTATTCTAATAAAAAGTCGTCAACCAAACCTTAATGTGCAGACATCACCACAGCTGATAATGCAAACGGATATAAAACGTGAAACTTGATGTGTGATGTGTGCTGACTTAAAATCCTTTACATGTGTAAGTGATGCCTGACGCGCGATGCACCATGCCTGTTTAATTGAAATCGCCTGCATGTACAACTGATGTGTGATGTGTGATGCCTGTTTACTTCAATTCGCGTGTATGTTTGAATGAAGCGTGATGCGTGATACCTGTTTCTTTTAATTTGTTTTCATGTACACATGTTTTCGCGTAATCTTATTCTCAGTTAGATAAGCACTGTATCGTTGTAATGGCTGACAATTGCTTCTTGTTTAATCCCCCGAATGTTGGTGCCCTGTAAAAACTAAGGCTCGCTGTTTAAAAAAAAATCCGAAAAATCAGGAAGAATCATCGGCAGGCAAATTTTATTCATTTCTCTATTCGTTGCGGCAAAAGCATGTCGAGGAAATGTCAAGGTATCTTTATCTCCATTCTCCTGGTTTTTCTCCAAGGAATAAGGCTATTACCACTGTCTTCCTTACCGATCCTACCTGATTTTTTCTTTCTTTTAACAAAGAGGCAGAGTTTTAATAAATCACCAAATGTCTAGGGATGAAACCAGGAGCAAGTGCCAGCCATTACTACGATACGGTGTATATCCAACCAAGAATTAAAGTGCCCGAAAATGGGTGTACATGCAAACAAATTAAAGCAACAGGCAACGCGCATAACGCATTATACAACAGCATTCATACATGCAAACGATTTTAATTGAACTTGCTTCGCGCATCACGCGTCAGGCATTACTCATGCATGTAAACGACTTTAAGCAAACATGCATACACATCAAGGCACTAATCACATTTGCATAATCGGCCATGATGAGCCCTGTACGTTGTGGTCGGGTCGCCAGCTTCTTATGATAATAAATACATGTATTCCAAAGATCAGGACCATCTAGACACGAAAATAAGTGAATCGATCTTATAAGAAGTCGGCGACCAGACCTTACGTCCAGGGCTCATCATGACGGATCATGCGGATGCGACCATGCCTCGATGTGTGATGCGGGGCAGCTTGAATTCGTTGACATGCATGAGCGATGCCTGAGGTGTGATATGCGATGCCTGTTTAATTGGAGTCGTTTGCATATATGAATGATGCATAATGCATGATGCCTGTTTTGTTGACTTCGTTTTCATGTACACATTTTTGCGTGTTTTGGTTCTTAGTTGGGTATAAACAGCATCGTAGTAACAATAGCTGGCAATCGCTTCTTATTTAATCACCTAAATGTTGCTGGTCTGTTAGAACTGTGGCCTGCGGTTTCAAAACAAAAGAAAATTGAATAAAAATGAGTAGGATCGGCAGGTAATCGTAAATTTTCTGACGACATTCGTTTCGAGAAAGGCATGTAGCCAAAATGCCAATGCATTTATCTCCCCATTTTCCTAGTCGTTTTACGGATAAGGTTATTATCACCGTCTTATTTAGGTGCATAATCTTCCTTGCAAATGCATTTGATCCTTGCGAAATATGTGTATGCATGCAGTTCTGTGCGTAAAAAATAATTTCAACATATGACGCCAATGAGACATTCGATAAAGTTCTATAGCTGCGGCCTACAGGTTATGTGAACTATAGACAGGGTTCCTGGAAAATGTGTTTACAAATTTTTATTATCATTGAAGTTCTTTGGTAGCAGCGGCAATATGTCTGTTTTAATGATATCGCTAAATGTCAGTGATGTCACTGGAGGGGCGAATATTTGTTGACAAAATATGATCGCTATCCTTGTCTTTATGCCGCATTCCACAAGCGGCGCGGCGACGGTTACTCGCTGGAACGTAGATGTTGGTAAGAAAGAAATGTGGATCATTTCACAGCTACCATGTGCTTTTTATGTAATGTTGCTGTATGACGTATTCACTTAAGGACAGCAATCACCGTGTAGGAGGCTGGTTCTGGTTCTTCGATAGAGATATGACATTGTGCAATTGTGACGCAGTAGTAGGCGGATTGAGCTGATGTACGTTGTACTGAACTGACACTTTGTGACCTGAAATATTCATCACTTTGTACTTAGTGCAACGTTATTATTTGATGCATGCAATTTAGAATAAATGGCGTGTGGTCTATTGGAGTGAGTTAGAACGGTGAATGATATCTGTGAAAAATTTTGTGAAAGGTAAATTTAATTTCCAACCTTTTTCTTCTCACCTGTAGTTGAAACTGCTATTACATTGTTAAAGATCTACTTTGGTGCATTATATATTCCATTGTACAGATATTTTGATTGCCACTCTCTGAGCAGCAGCGCCGGTGTTAGACAAACGATGCTACATTTTAGCCACTTACATGCCATTTTATGCACACTTTATGTAAAGGTCTTAAATGAAAGTGAAATTATAAAATGCAAGTTGCAATAACTTTATATTTTCAGGTTAGACTTACCAGCACCGTAACATGACGCGTTTTTTGTGGGCCGGATCACTAGCTAGGCGGGCCGGCTGGGCTGCGGGCAGATATTTTGGGGAAAGTAGCGTCTCTTGTCCCGACCCTGGTGCGTGGCCGGGCCGGTGTCCCGCCCGCGGCGCGGGGCCGGGCCAGTGTCCCGACCTGACGCAGGGTCGTGTCAGTTAGCCCGGCCAGCACGGCCACAAACGGGCTGGCAGTATAGAGCTACCGCCAGGCGGGGCGACGCGTCTCGCGATGGTGAGGCAGCGCGGCGAAAAGCGGACTGAGCTCACTACAGCATGGAGCAGGTGACGGACTGAGTTCATTACGGTATGGAACAGGTGACGGAATGAGCTCACTACAGTATGGAACAGGTGACGGACTGAGCTCACCACAGCATGGAGCAGGTGACGGACTGAGCTCACTACGGTATGGAGCAGGTGACGGACTGAGCTCACTACGGCATGAGCAGGTGACGGACTGAGCTCACTACGGTATGGAGCAGGCGACGGACTGAGCTCACTACGGCATGGAGCAGGTGACGCAGCAGATCATGCTTTGGCTCCCAA
>NW_023597054.1:31354763-31452049 GCF_011947565.3 Pollicipes pollicipes
TGCGGCAGCTCGATCCCCGGCTACGCCGAGCCGGTCTGGTCACGATGAACCACCCGCTCCCTCCCCCTCCCCGAGCCGGTGCCGGCTCTGAGCGATCTTTGGTCCGTGTGCGGCAGCTCGATCCCGGCCACGCCGAGCCGGTCTGGCACGATGAACCACCCTCTCCCTCCCCCTCCCCGAGCCGGTACGCCGGCTCTGAGCGGTCTCTGGTCCGTGTCCGGCAGCTCGATCCCTGGCCACGCCGAGCCGGTCTGGTCACGAGGAACCACCCTCTCCCTCCCCCTCCCCGAGCCGGTACGCCGGCTCTGAGCGGTCTCTGGTCCGTGTCCGGCAGCTCGATCCCCGGCCACGCCGAACCGGTCATCTCGGCCAGCTTTTCGCCCGACGGCCGCTCCCTGGCCAGCGGCTCCGGGGACAAGACGGTCCGGTTCTGGGACGTCAGCACAGAAACGCCCCAGCACACATGCACCGGTCAGTCGTCCCTCGGTGTGACGCCACCCAGTCCGTGAGTGACGTCATCCCGGTCAGTGAGTGGCGGCCCGAGCCGGGTCGCGACCGAGCGGTTGTTGCTAGGAGTGGTCTGACTGTGTGATGGCAGCGAGCAGTGGCGTCCTGCACGGAACGAACGCGGGTTGACGTGCGACCTGTTCAGCAAAGTGGGGCTGTATACCAGTCGTTCCCATGAGCGTTTTTTTAGCGTGGCACGTTTCGCGGGATACCGTGCTTGTTTATTTCACACCGTGAGACCAATCCACGTCGTCCGGACGTCACAACGGTCACTATTGCATGGTTGTGGTTTGTCCGGCCTCAGCAGTGCCCCTGCCGGGCCACCGTGACTGGGCGCCGCCTGACCGACCGTCGTGTGGCCGGCCGCAGGTCACCGTCACTGGGTGCTCTGCATCGCCTGGTCGCCCGACTGCCGCCTGCTCGCTTCCGGCTGCAAGTCGGGCGAGGTCCGCCTCTGGGAACCGGTCTCCGGCAAGCAGGAGGGCAAACCGCTGACCGGACACACATGTGGATCACACACATCTGCTGGCAGCCTTTGCACATGCTGTTGTCTGTCTTCACCTGACGTCCCTTGCCTGTGTGTCAATTGAACTGAAACCGTAGAAAGTCCGTCTTTTGCAGTATCCTCTGTGAACGCCTATTGTGTCGCTGGGCCGCGATTGTCAACTGTCGCATCGTATCGGGCTGCAGACGGCAATGTATCAGACCGTGTTTTCAGCTCCGAGCCCGGTCATACGGCTGATGTATCGGGCCGTTTTCAGCTCCGAGCCCGGTCACCACGGCTGATGTATCGGGCTGTGTTTCAGCTCCGAGATGGTCACACGTCTGATGTATCGGGCCGTGCTCAGCACCGAGCCCGTTCACACGGCTGACGTATCGGACCGTGTTTCAGCACCGAACCCGGTCACACGGCTGACGTATCGGGCCGTGTTCAGCACCGAAGCCCGGTCACGCGGCTGAGGTATCGGGCCGTGCTTCAGCACCGACCCGGTCACGCACGGTGAGGTATCGGGCCGTGCTTCAGCACCGAGCCCGGTCACGCGGTGGGCTGAGGTATCGGGCCGTGCTTCAGCACCGAGCCCGGTCACGCGGCTGAGGTATCGGGCCGTGTGTCGACCCGGTCAGTGGCTGACGCATCGGGCGGTGTTTCAGCACTGAACCCGGTCACGTGGCTGACGTATCGGGCAGTGCTTCAGCTCCGAGCCCGGTCACGCGGCTGACGTATCGGGCCGTGTTTCAGCTCCGAGCCCGGTCATACGGCTGATGTATCGGGCCGTGTTTCAGCACCGACCCGGTCACACGGCTGATGTGTCGGACCGTGTTTCAGCTCCGAGCCCGGTCACGCGCTGACGTATCGGGCCGTGTTTCAGCACCGAACCCGGTCACGCTGCTGACGTATCAGGCCGTGTTTCAGCTCCGAGTCGGGTCAGTCTCGACTGCTGGCGTCCAGCTCGAAGGACGGTGACGTCCGCGTGTGGGACGCCCAGCTGCAACGGTGCCTGCGCGTGCTGACGGGGCACCGGCAGTCGGTGACGTGCCTGCGCTGGGGCGGCGCCGACCTCCTCTACAGCGGCTCCCAAGACCGCAGTGTACGAGTGTGGGCCGCCACCGACGTGAGTCTCCGTGGCTGACCGGCGCTGGCTCTGTGTAACAGTAAAAGCGCACTAATAGCTGAGATGAAGCAGAGGCTTTTGTGGGAACATGCAATCAAAAAAACATGTCATAGTGCACAAACACATGTTTTGGTGCACTGGTTCGTTTTAGAACTTCCCACAACGTGTAACTTTGCTTGCAGCGTCAAAAGACTTCACTCAAGGGGCGCAAAATGACTGTTGTAGGAGCGCCCATCAGAATCCAACCATATTTCATTCAAGGATTGCATCTGATTGAAATGCCCAGCATAGCATATAGCGGCTCGTGATGGCTAGTATGTGCTCCATGCTACAGGGAGCCATGTGCCGGGCACTGCAAGGCCACGGTCACTGGGTCAACACGCTGGCGCTGAGCACAGACTACGCCATGCGGACGGGAGCGTATGACCCCCGGCGACGTCGGCCATCTAGCGGACAAACGCACAGGTACTACTTACGCGTGCTTCCGCATCAGCTGACGGCTTGCCGTCGCCGTATCGACGTTCATCGCTTATGCAAACGTCTTTCTGCTATGGGAGAGGACCAGCGAGTATGCGCTCGTTGAATGAAGGCATGTTTTACAGACGATGAGAAGTTGGCAGCCGCCAAGAAGCGGTACGCGACGTTACTGGCATCTAGCGGTGGCGAGGAGAGACTGGTATCGGGCAGTGACGACTTCACCATGTTCCTCTGGAATCCAGTGAAGGGCACTAAGCCTCTGGGTGAGTGGATCCATCATCAATCATAACCAGGAGATGAGTTATGGTGCACATGGCTGTATCAGGATAGTCGAAGCGTGCGGTCGTGCAGAACACAACGCACGCGTGGACGCTACACTCCAGTGAGGCGGCGTCACACAGTTCGTATGTAATGAAAGCAGACATGTTCGCGACTGGTACGGTTTCTTTCGCACCTTGAAGAGTAAGAAATTAAGTCAGTGCAGTCAGGGACAATCTGACATTCCTTACACATGTCCTGTGCATCACGCAGCGCGCGTGGTAAATGTGTTTGAGTCCGGGTACGCACGGTGGCGCCGAGTGTCCCACGGCTTGTGGCGTCGTCCTCCCCGCCGCGGCCCGTCTCGCGCCGCGTGGTGAGGTCACGCCGTCTGTCGGCAGCGCGGATGACCGGCCACCAACAGCTGATCAACGACGTCCGCTTCTCGCCGGATGCCCGGCTCATCGCTTCCGCCTCGTTCGACAAATCGATACGCCTCTGGGAGGGCAAGACGGGAAAGTGAGTGCTTGACGGCATACTGTGACCGGGCTGTCTGGCAATGGTGCGACCAACAGGGCGTCTTCTGACCCAGGTTTGCTGCCTTGTTGAAGCTTTGCCTGCCCGGTGTGTCTTGTGCCGCTCTGGCATAAGATACAGTTTGTATGGAGCCCCAAGATGTGTGCTTGGAGCACCGGACCGGAGGAAGGCAGCCTCTTGTCAGGCAGCAGTAGCCTGCCGTCAAGATAAGGCCACCCACGTGCGTTGGAAGGGGTAGCCATCCCTCATCCTCAGTGTCTAGAGGGGGGGGGGGGTTGCTCCCCACCCTAACCCCATCCCACCCATGACAGGGATGGCGCCGAATCAGCGGCGCCTGGCGTCTCTGTGACAGGCGTGCGTAGTTGTCCGGCACAGTCGTTGAGGGCCATCTAGTGAGCCAGGTGTTGGTATTACCTCCCCATGCATGCATTGCTAAAGTGCGGGCGCTAAGCCGTTGTGAACTCCGCGCTGGTGCGATGGATGTGTACGGACATCCGCCCTTGGGGCCGAAAAAGTGGCATTCTTCACCATTGCGGCGCAGAGGTAGTTTGACAAGTGCCGGGTCATAAGTCCCCAGTCTGGACTTACCATCCGACGGGCCTGGATCGTGAGTACAGAGGCCAGGACCGTGTGGTGGTGACCGGCTGCACGCCAAGTGGCAGGACAGGGGGCAGAAGAGCCGGCGCCGCCACCGGCGGCCCGCCCCGGCTGCGCTGACCTGACCCGGCCGGTCACAAGTCGCCGGTCGGCCCTTTTGCCCTGACCCGGCCGGGCACAAGTCGCCAGTCGGTTCCGTTGCCCTGACCCGGCCGCTCACAAGTCGCCAGTCGGTTCCGCTGATCTGACCTGGTGGGTCACAAGTCGCCAGTCGGTTCCGCTGACCTGACCCGGCCGGTCACAAGTCGCCAGTCGGTTCCGCTAACCTGACCTGGTCGGTCACAAGTCGCCAGTCGGTTCCGTTACCCTGACCCGGCCGGTCACAAGCCGCCAGTCGGCCCCGCTGACCTGACCTGACCCGACCGGTCGGCCATAAACTCCGCCATGCGCGAACGTAAATGTCGCCTGTCTGGCGCCTTCCATTGCCTGCCGTCAGCTGTCGAATGCCGATAGGTATGCACTACTGCCTACTATTGAACGCACGTCCATACAAGATCAAGGAGCCCCCCCCCCCCCACACACACACACATACACGCTGATAACACTGTTCTCAGTTGAGTAGGGATTGATTGATATTGATCGCAGACATCAATACGTCCCGATCACCAAGACATCCTCATTCATTCAGAGCCCTCCTGACGAAGTTTTGGCCGACGCCTCAAGGCAAGCTGCTGGTGCCCGGCTGGCCGCTACCGCGAGACAAAATCTCCGCGAAATATCATGGCAGATGACAGGTTATCAGTTCCGCTGCTGTCTCTGACAGGGGCTCACGAGCTCTCGCGCGCCTGACGACCTGACTCGGCAGCTATGGACGGCTAATGGTCGGCGGGTGGCTCGGTGCTGGCGGCGGCGCATACCGCCGCGTCGGGGCGGCGGGCTCTGACAGCGCCCGGTGTTACCGTTGGCGCGGCGGCGCGAGGTGCAGATCTGGGCCCCGCCGCCGCCTGCCGAGCCGCCGCCGTGATCACTCATTAATTGGCCGAGCACCTGAGAACACAAACATTGGCGGCGGGCGTCCGGCCTCTTATGAAGCAGCGGCTCCCGTCTGCTAGTTGTGCCATTCATCTAGGTCAGACTGCGGCACGGCTGGTGTTGGGAATAGCCGGTCCGCCGCGGGTTACGGTCCGTGTTGCATAGTGTCCGACTCCCCCGCGGCGGTGGCATTGCCCGCGCTTGTCTGACTGACGGAGGGGACGTAACCTACCACAGCCGCCGGGTGTGTCTTTCGCAACTGCCTGACTGATGGAGGGATCACAAACCGCCGGCTGTGTCTCTGGACCTGTCCTGTCTGACTGACGGAGGGATGTAACCCACCACAGCCGCCAGGTGTGTCTCTGAACCTGTCCTGTCTGACTGACGGAGGGATGTAACCCACCACAGCCGCCGGGTGTGTCTCTGAACCTGTCCTGTCTGACTGACGGAGGGATGTAACCCCCACAGCCGCCGGATGTGTCTCTGGACCTGTCCTGTCTAACTGACGGAGGGATGTAACCCACCACAGGCCGCCGGGTGTGTCTCTGAGACCTGTCCTGTTCTGACTGACGGAGGGATCGTGACCCACCACAGCCGCCGGGTGTGTCTCTGAACCTGTCCTGTCTGACTGACGGAGGGATGTAACCCACCCACAGCCGCCGGGTGGGTCTCTGAACCTGTCCTGTCTGACTGACGGAGGGATGTAACCCACCAACAGCCGCCAGGGTGTGTCTCTGGACCTGTCCTGTCTGACTGACGGTGGGATGTAACCCACCACAGCCGCCGGGTGCGTCTCTGAACCTGTCCTGTCTGAATGACGGAGGGACGTAACCCACCACAGCCGCCGGGTGTGGCTCTGAACCTGTCCTGTCTGACTGACGGAGGGATGTAACCCACCACAGCCGCCAGGTGTGTCTCTGGACCTGTCTGACTGACTGACGGAGGGATGTAACCCATCACCAGCCGCCGGGTGTGTCTCTGGACCTGTCCGTCTGACTGACGGAGAGACGTGATCCACCACAGCCGCCGGGTGTGTCTCTGGACCTCTCCTGTCTGACTGACGGAGGGACGTAACCCACCACAGCCGCCGGGTGCGTCTCTGAACCTATCCTGTGTGACTGACGGAGGAACGTGCCCCACCACAGCCGCCGGGGTGTGTCTCTGAACCTATCCTGTCTGACTGACGGAGGGATGTAACCCACCACAGCCGCCGGGTGTGTCTCTGAACCTGTCCTGTCTGACTGACGGAGGGACGTGACCCACCACAGCCGCCGGGCGTGTCTTTGGGCCTGTCTGACGGACGGAGGGACGTGACCCACCACAGCCGCCGGGTGTATCTCTCGCACCTGCTACAGGTGTCATTCACTGACGACTGGGTTGGACGTACCGCGATGTGTCGAAAGAAGACAGGCGTTCTACAGCCAAAAATGTGTGGTATGTATAGTGTGATTTGTGTGCGTGGGATACACATAAAACGTGAATGTAAAATGTGTTGGTAAGTTCTTACGTGAAGAGATCTGCGATTTTCCACCTATTTCTTGGAACATGTATTTTCTCCCTCAGAAGCCAATTGAGTAAAGCCCAAATTGACGGAAAGGGTTTTTGCGAGCCGAACATTCGAGCTCGACTATAGCAATGGCTTATGGCTTGAAGTTCCAACGATTTGAAGCGGTCCCGGGATCAACAGTTCTTTTTGCAGACCACGGCGAAATACGAACACGTGATAACTACGAGAAACCACGCATTTTTGAACCCGCATGTACTAAAAATATGCTCCTGGAATAGTCCCAGTCCTTTGACGGAGTTTTGACCTGCACTCTGGCACTCTACTCTGGCCTTTGCACTCTACAAGATCTACCATCACATCTAACCATTGGAGGGGGAACGCGTATATCATCCCAGAAGTGAATAACCACAGCTTGTCAAATCAAAATGCAAATTAAAACAAACCACTTCGTGGAAGTGGTTGGCACCTGGTCGTAAAGGTGGCCCAGTCGCACCCGTGTCGTGGCCGCCGGGCGTGCGTCAGTACACTTCCCAGGACCTCCCCTTAACAAGGCACTGTGCAGCGGCCAGCCGATCGCTCCAGGGCCATTTGTGGCGGAGCACGCCGCCCGACAGCGAGGCGGAGACAAACGGCGCGACCGTCCTATGCCGCGGCTGTCCAACTGATGGAAAATGTGGCGCACGTGATGTTGTGTCCGTAAGGCGGTGCTTGTTTCGTTTGCTTCCGTTTCCCTTGCCGGTCGACGCGCCTGCTTGACAGATGGCTTCTAGTTCGTACACTGTCAGCTCGCAAGTGTCTTGCCCCACACCGATCCCGGGAGGTTATTACAGGCATGCCTTACGGACATGGTTGCAGTACTTTTGAACTGGCAGAGATCTTGGTGTGTCCCGTCGCCTGAGATTACCCGAGGTCAAAAGAGCTCGCCATCAAAATGGCGTCAGATAATAGGACGTCGTGCCAGGAATATGTTTTGGACTTAGGTATCTAAAAACGTCGTTTCTTGTAATAGCCGTGTTCGCGTGTCTGTGTGCGGTCCACCAAAGATATGCCTATTATGAGGACTTTCGAAAGCTGTTGAAGCCGTAATTCCTCGGCTTCCGGCAAATTATCAGGTCTGGAATTAGCTTCAGAAACCACACTGATCCATTTTCTCAGGGGTGAATAGATCGATGTCGAAGAAAATTAGCATTACCGGTACATTGTTAACACTCGCCAGAGTGGCCGGTTGGATACCCTGCGCTCGGGTGGGTGAGTGGGTTAATTTGCCCCCCCCCCCCGAGATCTCAGGCACTAAGAAACGCTAGACACTCTAAATTTACAGGGTGTGTTGCCCTGTACGTGAGCCCACATAGGCGAAAAATTTGAAGTTCTCAGGTCGGGACGTTCAGGCCAAATAAGTTGAAGCAATGTCAAAGTCCGGGTTGGTTTCCAAAGCACCCGCGGAACCTAAACACCCGTTCTAAGCAAAAGGTGACATGGTCATTTAAGGTTATATACCTTCTTTGACCTTTGGAGGTCATGGTGCCCAAATTCATACAGGACCGTTTGGGTTTTGCATTTGAATAAGTGACAAAGAGTACTCTAGGCAGTATGTTCAATAAAACCAAATTTTGACCGGGTCATTTTGGTCAGTGCCCTATTCTGACCGTAAAGAAATCCATGGAAGAAGTATAATGCAGTCACAGTTATCAATAAATTCGAAGTGAGTACCAGAAACTACCCCGTACAGCAAGCCATAGAGTAATAAAACAGGTTGTTTTTTACCTTGGCCGGACCTTCGTACCTGACTCTAGGTCAATCTAATTTGTTCATTTAACTGTTATGTTGCCTAAGAAAGTATCTCAGAGATGTATGGCTTCGTCTAGCACTCCGCTGTAGCATGAGATTTAACAATTCCCTAGAAATTGACTTCGCTGAATCCATGGCCTGACCTTGACCGGCCGTAGGTCAGTGACCTTACAAGGTTCATCTAAATTTTTGACACCAAACGATCCGCTTTTCAATTTCCCACAGCTATGAAAAATTTGGCGCCGCTACGCCCTGCCGATCGACCACCATTCTGGATAAACCTTCAGGAGGGGAGGGGAGGGGGGCAGTTTGATCCCCCACCCGAGCACGTGACAGCCAATCTCGAAATGATTCAATGTAATGATGCCGGGTCAGCTCTATGAGCTATCCAAATACTTTGTAAAAAATATGCTATCTAGTTTTTAGCCAATTGTGCAATGTGTGGGGACGCAGTCGTAAAGATAAAGAAGTAAAACAGCGAGCCAGCTAGGTATACAGTGTAAACGGCTGTAGGCGGAGTGTGTTGCCTGTCGGCTCCAGCCCGGTGCCGTTGTCGGCCCCGCCCCAGCCCGGTGCCGTGGTGTGGCACCGCTCCAGCCCGGTGCCGTGGGCCCCCCACCCCAGCCCGGTGCCGTTGTCGGCCCCCACCCCAGCCCGGTGCCGTGGTGTGGCGCCGCTCCAGCCCGGTGCCCTGGTGTGGCCCCCGCCCCCAGCCCGGTACCGTGGTGTGGCCCCCACCCCAGCCCAGTGCCGTGGGCCCCCGCTCCAGCCCGGTGCCGTGGGTCCCCAGCCCCAGCCCGGTGCCGTGGTGTGGCGCCGCTCCAGCCCGGTGCCGTGGTGTGGCGCCGCTCCAGCCCGGCACCGTGGTGTGGCCCCCCGCCCCAGCCCAATGCCGTGGGTCCCCGCTCCAGCCCGGTGCCGTGGGTCCCAGCCCCAGTCCGATGCCGTGCTGTTGCCCCAGCCCGATGCCGTGATGTGGCCCCCGCCCCACGGCCGGCTCGCCCATCAGCGTCGTCTGACGCCTGTGTGACACGCGCGCTCGGCAGGTTCGTGGCGGCGCTGCGCGGCCACGTGCAGGCCGTGTACATGGTGGCCTGGTCGGCCGACTCCCGCCTGCTGGTCAGCGGCAGCGCCGACTCCACGCTCAAAGGTGGGCGGCGGCACCTTTGTGGTGTGTACGCCCGGGTCAGGAGCCGACTATTCCGCCGCCCGGCCTCACGCTCGGCCCATAACGGGACGCCTCGTGATCGATGGATGTGCAAGGGTTGAAATAATGCTCTTCATTGCCGTTGTTTGCTACTGTTTGTGCTGGTTGCTTCTTACAAAAGCATGGCTGGTACTTTTTGTAAGCTTTTTTTGTGTTTTTGTCCGGCTGCCTTTTCTAGCGTTGTTCGTTGTGTTGGACCTCCTGTTTCGTTGCTTCTTCGCCCTTTGTGAGAAGTCTGAGTGCGCTGCCGCGCCGTGTGCGCCCACTCCTCCGTTCGTCCGTGCTGGCATGTCTTCACTATGCTCCCCCGCCTCCTCCCCTTCCTCCGGTTGCGTCCCCGCTCGCCGACGCGTCGGTGGCGCGCGCGCGCGGGCGGCCGGCGTTCGGCGCGGACGACCGGGCACCAGCGCCGGCGCCGGCCCAGCTGTGGCCGTCCGGCCGGCGGCTCACGCCTGGCCGCGTCTGTCCCCAGTGTGGTCGATGAGGAGCCGCAAGCTGCAGCTGGACCTGCCCGGCCACGCGGACGAGGTGTTCGCCGTCGACTGGTCCCCCGACGGCCAGCGCGTGGTCAGCGGCGGCAAGGACAAGCTGCTGCGGATGTGAGTCGCGCCGCGGCGGGCGGGCGGCGCGGCTGCTGTCGTCGGAGAGTGCCGTAGAGGGTCTCACTAGGGGGGCTGCTGTCGTGGGAGTGCCGGGAGGTGTCTGACCAAGACTGCTGTCATCGGAGAGGGCTGGGTGGAGGGAGGCTAACTGAGCTGCTGTCGGAGAGTGGCGAGGGGGGGGGGGGCTGGCCAAACTGCTGTCGGAGTGTCGGGGGCGGCGGCAGGCCAAGCTGCTGTCGGAGTGTCGGGGGGGAGGGGGGGGGGGGGTAGGCCAAGCTGTCGTCGGAGTGTCGACAGGGGGGTGGGGGGCGCAGGCAAGGCTGTCGTCGGAGAGTGACGAAGGGAGGGGGCTGGCCGAACTGCTGCCGTCGGAGTGTCGATGGAGGGGGGGGGGGGGAAGGCCAAACTGCCGTCGGAGTGTCGAGGGGGGGGGGGGAGGCGACCGAGCCTGGCGCTGTTGATCCGGGCCGCCGGATTTGCATTGTCGCCAGCCGGGAGTGGATTGGTTTCGGCCGACCTTCAAGGCCGGTCGGTGGTGATCGATTTTGGCGGCGTGGTGCGCCGACTCGGCGTGTGCCGCCTTTGTTACCGGACGCCGGCGGGCAGTGGAGGCGGGCGGACGCCGCGGCGCGCGCGCGCGCGCGCGGCTCCGCCGCCGGCGGCCCGCAGGCGGTGACCTCGCCGTCGACCCCGCGCCGGCTGACACGTGACCTGGGGCCCCCAGATGGCGGCGATAGCGGGCCGACGGTGGCGGTGGCGAGCTGCCGCCCGGCCGGGCCGCTATTTATACACGTCTGGCACGCCAGCGGCGCCGGGCCGCGCCACCACCGACCGGACCACGGTCAGGGCCGGCGGCCGGTGACACCCGGGAGCTGGGCTTGAGGTGGCCGGCCTCCGCCGTGCTGGCGGCGCTGCTCATTCAGCCGAGACGGACGATGTTCTGAGCTGTATTTGTTGCGCAATACACGTTTCACATCGCCAGATCGAGTCACGGATGTACCGGCTTGAGGGCTTGGCGCTCTCGCTGGAAGCGTGGCATACATCTAGCGAGTGAAGCTGGTAGGTGGTGGGGGGGGGGGGGGGGGGGTGGGAGAGGGGGGACAGAGGGAGGGGTTAGACGTGGCTCCGAGCCAGCGTTGCTCGGACGCTCTCGACAATCGGGCACCCCTGGCCGTGTCTGGCGGTGCGGCGCTGGCGGCACGGCCGGGATCTGCTTTAGCCGGACTGTACGGATAACGGAGCTGTTTTGTACTGCGTCTGCACTGCTGGCAAGACGTGGGTGGTGGCGTAGCAGACGTTACCAAGCGCATAGAATTGCCGGGTGGCAGAGGCCACTGCAGCTCAGTCAGCGGACGCGCTCTGTCATGTAATCATCGGGCTAACATCGTAGTCGTCGACCGAATTGTAAGCGACACCACTGTGCATATATTTGTTAGTACTCGTATTCTGTGTTAATTGTCATTGGGCATCTTTACAACAAACAGCAGATATGACTTTGCTTCCAGAGAGGCGCGACACCTGAGATAACTCTTCTGCTTCGAAAGCTGATAAGTTTCACCCGTGGCCGTAACATCGCAAGCATCGCGTGCAGCTATTGTTAGCTGGCTGCTGCCACGGTGCGGTGGGATTGCTGGGCTCGGGGAATTAAAACAGATGCACGTCTTACAGGAAATGAAACGAATACATTCGCCTCTTGGGTTCTGCAGCACACTGAGTGGCGTGTCCGATCGTGCACACAATGTAGCCATTATTCCGTCGCAGCTCACTCAAAATAGTAAAAGCCTCCTCAGATTAGATGCTTTTGTATGTCCGTTAGCTGCACACCGTTCCGCCTGGTTAATAGATCTGTGTCCCTTACAGTCATCTGTAGTCCATTATCCGCCATACGCGAAGGTATCAACGTCACACAGTCACTTAACAAATTACGAGCACATATTAAAGCTGGCTGCTTCGCAGGGTCGGGACTGTCAAATTGTAGCCGCCGAAACCCCAACTCTCGTTCAAAAATATTCCGTTGGTGGAGAGATATCTCATATGGGACGATACTGCGACGGCGGCGATCTTTGATCTGGGGTTGGGGGCGTGGGTGGGCGGCTGAGCTGGCGGCCGGGAGCGCGTGCGGTCGGGCGACTGGCCGACCGACCGGAGACAGCGGGGCTCTGATTCGTCAGCGGCGATCGATGGCGGCCACCGGCTGGTGACGGACCCACCACCGGCACGCGCCCGTACCTGCCGTGGCAAGGGAGGGACCCATCACCGGCACGTGCCCGTGCCTGCCGTGGCAATTGAAGGACCCACTGCTTTTACGCACCCGTACCTGCTTGTGACTCGATAGGGACCCATCGCCGGTACGCGTTCGTACCTGACGCGGCTGGGAGGGACTCATTGCCGCCACATGAATGCACCTGCCGGGGCGAGGGAGCTGGTGACGATGCCAGCGGCCGTGTCCACCGAGGTGAGAGAAAGACCCACTACCGGGCGCGCGGCTGCGCCTGCCGAGGTAAGGGAAGGACCCTCTGCCGGGCACGCGGCCGCGCTCGCCGAGGCTTGGGAGCTGGTGACGGTGCCAGCGGTGGCAGGACGACGCCCCACCGTTCCCGTGCCCGCACCAACCTGGAATGCCCGCTCGCGAACACCCCCAGCCGGCCGGCTGGCCGTCGACGGAAGGGGGAAGGGAAGGATCGGAAACGGACGGGCTGGGGAAGCGCCAACGTCCTCGCGAGCTTAGCGGCGCGTCGGGGGATGTTCGCAGCTAGCCATGCGGCTTGTGTCACGCAAGGCTCGTACGGCTTTCAGCTTAAGTCGAAGGGTTGGATGTGCCCTGGTACCAGAGCTGTTTGCGCGATGAAGGAAGGTGCGAGAGATGCCGGCAGTGTCCGAAAGATGTCTAACTGTACGTTTATTCACCGAATGAGTGGTAGGAGTCGTGGCTGGTTCAAACCAGCGCCGTTTCCAGATCAGGAAACGGCGAGGTCTGTGGCCGCGTAAGCCCAGGGTTCGCAGGGGAAAGCGCCCGCATACAAAGTCGCGTGGTCCGCGTATTTAAAGCGTTTGGCGAAAACAAATGTCATTGCAAATATCGCGTCTTATAATTAGCATGGCGGAGGGTCATTTGTGACCTGTTCAAGCTATTGCCAGCCACTGCGTCATAGCGAAAGCATTGCCCATTTTCTCCCCCGGCGATGAAGCTATCAGGGACGCTCTTATGTGATGGCCTCTGACGGAAACGGGGCGGACTGAGTCCGCGCGAGTGCCAACGCTGCTCGGAGGATCAATGGCTTAACTATTACCTTTCGAAAGGGGGCTCCGCTCCACCGGCTCGTTCTTATCCGCCACTAATGGTTTGCGCCGCTGACTCATTGGGGCATTGACTCGTCGCTGACTCAGACGGGTCTGGGGCATTGTCACGCCACCGCTGAGTCAGTAGCAGAGCCCCGAGCTCCGTCCGGCTCTGTTTTAAGCTCAGCAATTTGAAATCATTGGCTGTTCTGGGATGGTGGAGATGTTTAATATATGTTAATTGCAAGAAAACACGAGTGACCTGTTAATTGTTAGCGGGCTACGTGGGATGTAATTTAATCAAATCATTGTTTACTGCGGAGATCTGTGCGGTCCGGGAAAGCTATCCAAACATAACCACAACGTTTACATCAACAAGCAACCATCCTGACATTCGAAGATGCGTTGAGTTGAATCTCGCGAGCAGTTCTCTGTAGCCGTTTTCCTGGAAGAATATTTTGCTCCATGAACCGAAGTCCAGAGCTGTGCGAATGCTACATACTACGTTGCGTCCCCGTCGCGTAAGCCGTGCCGTGCGCGAATTTCTACGCCATGCATTTTCCCATCAGCGCCTTCCATTGGCAATATCTGTCCCCGACCCTATAGCACCACACTACAGTACACAGCCCGCATAACCGCATCAGCTACATTATGCTTTGAGTGCCTTCGCTACGGACAGCCGCACGTGGATTGTCCATAGTGGACCCCGTGTGCGCGCGGCACAAGCGGCCCCACGCGGACTTCCCGCGGCGGGTGCGGGCGGCGGGCCGTCGCCCCTCCGCTGTTGAGGCACCTCAGACTGAAAGACTGTGACCGTGGCGACCGACGCGGCCCGTCCCTGACGCCGCACGGCCGGCCCAGGCATTCCGCACCGCCGGCCACTGCGCCGCGGCGGCCCCGGGAAGCACGCGACCTTGACCTGGTGCGTGGCAGCGGCGGCGGCGCTCCAGAGGCGCCTCGTCCCTCCGGGCCGACCTATCGCCGCGCGTGACGTTTCCTTCAGCGGCCCGGCGGGTGTTGAGCCAGCGGGCGGACGGGCGGCTCCCGGACCAGGTCTGGGCGGCGGACGGGTCCTCTGGCGATGAGACCGCACCGCTCGGCGCTCGCTGTGACGCCCCGGTGTAGCACGGGTGTTGGGCGTCCGTGCGAGGTGCGTCTGTGCCGAGATTCCGTGACCTGAGCCGAGATGCCGTCTCGTGAGCCGGGACCCGTCCACACGCGCGCGTCAGACGATGCTGGGCAGGCCGACGCACGGTCACCACGCCCGGTCCTGCCCTACCGCACCGTCCATACCCCATTTTGATATAGTTTATCTGTATCACAGTGGTGCACTCAGTTCCCGCGCCGAGCCCATGTGTCGTCCCACGCCAAGTTTCTCTTGCAGCCGATGCCGTCTTCCTCTCACGCGACTGTCCTCTTCAAGCCGATGCCGTCAATCTCATCCCATGCTTCCGTCTTCTTCTGGCCCATCTCGTCGTCCTCGTTTCACACTACGGCTCTCTTGCAGTCAGGCTCGTCCTAGTCTGACATCACGGTCCACTTCCAGTTGGGCTCGTCCTCGTCTCACACCACTGTCCGCTCGGGCTCGTCCTCGTCTCACACCACTGTCCGCTCGGGCTCGTCCTCGTCTCACACCACGGTCCGCTCGGGCTCGTCCTCGTCTCACACCACGGTCCACTTCTGGTCGGGCTCGTCGTCGCCGCTGGCGCTGCTGTAGCCGGCGGCGCCGTACTCGGGTCGTGACCCCGTGATGGAGCGCACCTCCAGGTCGTCCGAGTCCGTGTCCGACGCCTGCCAGGAGGGCGGCCGCGGCTCCCGGCCGTAGTGCACCAGCGCCGGCCGCCACACGTCCTGCCGGGTCGGGCCGCGGTCAGGTCACGCGGGCTTCGCATGGTCAGAGGTCACTCAGGTCAGGAGCCAGACGTTAGGGGCTGCACAGGTCAGCGCTCATACGGGTCAGGCCGCGTGACAGGAGCGAAATCGGTGAGGAAGTCCAGAGATCAGACGGGGTTGCACAGTTTGACTAGAGACTATACAGGTCAGCAGTCACCGTCAGAGGCTGCAGATGCCGGAGGTCACATTTCTCAGAAATTGTGCAGGCCCTAAGCCACAAGTGGCAAGGTCGTGCTGGTCCATGTAATGTAGGTCACAAATCACAGATTGTCAAAAGCATGGGTCAAAGTTCGTTTTTCAAGATGTGGCTGTAATAACAATGCAGCTTGTTCAGAATGCCGCTTTTCTGTCATCTGGGGAATCTGGTACCCAAGGGGCATGCAATCCAGGGTTATCCGAAAACATTACTGGGCATATAATGAAGTGAACATTCATGTAGGCATGCATATTAAAGCATTCGTTGCTTAGAAGTTGAAGCAGGATCGATTGGGCCGCGCTCTACGTCTCTTTGTGAGTGTGTCACGTAGCGAGGTCGATGGCTCGACCTGCGCACATTTCGAGACACTCCCGCGTCCAGAACCTCCACAACGGGTCAAAAGCGGGGGAGCGGGCTACGCGGAAGGCTTCTGATGCGTTCCAAATCATGCCAAGCCCACGGTCCGTAGCTGTTAAAATCTGCAAAGCTGACAGAAAGTTATTATTTTCCCCAAAGGTGAAGTCTATGTCTACCTCCCTGATAAACCGGTAGTTCTGCCGGTATTTTCGAACCTGCGCTTTCTAACGACGCCCACCCCTTACATTGCAAGAAACATGAGCAAATAAGGACGTCCAGTTTCAAGTCACTCACGTTCACCAGTATCTTACTGATTATCAATGACACCACACGACAACGACTCGCGTATATTCGCCACTTAAAGGCGTGAGCTCCGGAAAGCTGGACAAGAAGGGACGGTTGCTCCACCTTTTTCAATCAGCATTATGCCCCGTTTGGTACATGGAAAGAAACAACGAAGTGTGGTTCACTCCCTGAACTGGTTCTCGCCCATTGCGGTGGACACATGTGTGGATGGACACACTTGCACTGCCAAATGGGACTGTGCGAGCAGGGTCACAATGGCCCTGCAGGCATGTCGGCACGTCTTCCTCGTTACTGCTCACACGGGCCGTGCCCTACTGGCGGTGAAATGTGGAAACTGGCGCTGCTGCGACCTTATGCAGCCAGTATTTGGCTCATCGGATGGCCTATTAGGTATCGACATGTCCGTTTACGAGCACCACAAACTACGGTCAGCGACCCCAGGTTATAAACCGAGGGCCTGACTTTCTGTGTATTTGAAGGGCTCGAGTTTACCCTCACCCTCCCTTCCCCCAGTGTTTCAGAACGTGTGTAATGGGCTTAAAATGTAGATCCGGTTCAGTCACTTTAAAAAAAAGCTTTAAGTTGGAGCTATTCAGATATTTTAATGGTTGTTTTATCATTTGTTGTGAAGACCCTCAAGTGATGCCAACTACACGGAACCGGACCGGTTGCAAACGATATAACTACATACAAAATTAATCGCAAATGTAGGCGCTGTGATAACCCCAGGCTTACACCAAACCCCTCGTCCTGGATTAACAATAGGGCGACGTGGATATGGGTCAATATAAGGGGCGGGTAATTGTACAGAGTTGTAGGCGTTCAAAAGGAATGATCGAGAAGGTTGTAGACAGCACTCGTCAGCACAGACAGACAGACGTCTCTTGCTATATCTGACCTGCTTGCCGGCGCTGACGTCATGGTTCAGGACTCCCGGAATCCGCGTTTTGGAAGCGGCGTACCCGGATTCTCAGCACAAGCTCAAACACTAACGTGCGTGGCGCGTGGGCGCCGTGAGGTGCCGGTGGAAAAACACGGTCCCATTTATCCACAGCGCCATATGGCTGGCGGTCGAAGGTGGGCTGTTCCGACTGGAAAGGACGCCTTGGTCGGCAGCTTTCTAGCGTTATGCAAGCCTGATTCACGGCTCGCTGGGCACAGCACGATGGCGTGCTATTTCACTATCGGCAATGTCTGAATGTGGTAGCTACTTAGTGACGTCACTGGGTAACCAGAGACGTCCAAATAGTTGCAGTTGCAACGACCAGTGGCATCCAGAGAGGTATTGTAAGAAACGCCATTGCATTCGGTGTCGTTTACGCACTTTTTCTGGATAGCATAGGCTTCCGTGTCATTATTCCGTCTCATGCTTGTGCGCTACCATATCAGCACATGCGCAGAGCACAGTGCGCCACCCGCCCACCGGTGGGGAATGCTGCTGGTTCCGGCCTCGTTGCCTGCAACCGTCCCTGAAGTCGTCTCTAGCGGTGGCCAACGAGACGCCACCGGCTCCCCGAGGCGTAATATTTCCGGACCGGCAATCACCGCCGCGCTCGCTCACCTGTTCGGGCGGCGCCTGCGCCCTCCGCTGGCACGGAATGACCGTGCACGTTTCCAGGCGGCCGGCGCCGTACTCAGGGTACACCGTGCGCAGGATGACGTAGCTGGGCTGACGGCCAGCGTCCGGCAGGTACGGTCTTCCGTCCGGCTGGTACGAGTAGGAGCGGCCGGGCGGCGGCAGGCCGGCGCGCTCGTCCCGATGGTAGGAGAGCGGCCGGCCGGCGGGCCGCTCCTCCGGCCGCAGGGTGGTCCAGCCGCCGGGCCGGTACAGGCAGCGTGGCCGGCCCCCGCGCTCGCTCTCCGCCGGCTCGTACATGCTGTAGGGCCGGCCGCGCAGCGCAGGTGAGGCCGGCACGCGCACGAGGCCGGCCGCCGCGCCCGGCAGGCACTGGTCGCGGTACAGCGCGTGGTACTGCGGTACGGCGCGCGCCGGCGCCGGCTCCGGCGTGCGACAGACGGCCGGCGGCCGGTACAGCGGCGCGGCCGGCCGCGGCACGCGGGCCGTCGTCACCGACGGGCTGCGACGGTCGGCCGGCGGCGGCGGCGGGCACAAGTCAGACGCTCGGCACCGGTTCTGTCGGCGGAAGCGAGGATCAGCTGGACGGAGGTGCAGCTGACACCGGTCTGTCAACGCACGCTGAAGAGAGCGGGGAAGGTGCACGAGAACAGGGCAGTTCGAATCGCACAGCGGGCGAAGCATGGTTAAGAAGCGAACAAGAGACTACTTGAACTTGGACTGTAGCGGCACAGTCCAGCAACAACGCTCCCGTGCTTGCAAGAAAGCGTACGGTCTTGGGAGGTCATTTCGGTCCCACCCTACGCAGCGACAAGCTACGCATGACCATATCTTGTGGCGGTAGTACTTAGAACCTTGGACCATCACTGAGGAATCTAAAATAGATGTTAATCACTATCCGCCTCCTGGATTCGTTCACATGCCTTGCTCTCCGCGGCAGGCAATTGTAAGTGATATATTGTATTTCCAAAGCCACCCAACTATATAATTCTGTGGACATAGCGAAAGGTGCATACTTTTTGAGCATGGGTGAAAAGTACGGCATATCAGGTGTGGCAGCACATTAGCTAGTTGTTCGATAACAACCACAATTCTGATTTTGTCACGGAAAACGTTTGCTTCAAAGGCATTTCCACACCAACTATCAGTATTCTCCACCTTTGGTTTAAGGTAACTCATCATGCAGGTCACATCTATGAACTCTTCGTCCTTGGCCAACTGATTACGATCGGCTAATGAAGTTCAAGTTAGTCTGTTCTCGGAGTCCAGAAACTTGACTTCATTCCAACGTTGGGCGTTCAAGGGACATTCTCGGAAGCGACTGAACTCCAGAGGAGAGAGAACCGTTCGCACTCGGAGCTTGTCGCCGGGGATCGACGGTGCCGTCGGAGTCAACGCCCGCTGTCTATCGGGGCGCCGACTCCTGCACGAGCGCTGGGAGGTCCCACCTGGTGAGACCCCGGATCGGGGACCGCAGCTCGGCTCGCGCCGGGACCGGCCGCGGCGCGTGGGCCCGCCACGCCGCCGCGACAAAGTGGCTCGGTTTGTCCGAGACGCTTTGAGGCGACGACCTTTCAAAAGTTCCGAGAGCGTTAAAGGCTAATCGGGAGTGTCTCGAGTGCAGAGCCCTCTCCCGACTGGAGCAGACAGCGCCCCGCGGGCCTCCAGCACGAACTGGGCACTTCAAGACGGGCGACGGCCAGGCGGTCGGATCCGACCTCTCTAGAAGCTGGCTTCCCCGTAGAAGAGTGCATCCTCACGACAAACTGCCTCAAGTGCCTGCTTGTCTCACAGCTTGCGGCGCATCACAAAGCTATTCAGCTCATGGCAGACACTGGTATTTCTGGCCGAGCCGCCACCACGTCATGTCATGGCCAGCGGACACAATCCCTGACATGTCTCCAGTCCCCCCGGTCGTAGTCACTGGTACTCATTGCCGGGCCGCCACCGCGATGTCATGGCCAGCGGAGACAATCCCTGACATTCCCCCAGTCCTCCCGGTCGTAGTCACTGGTACTCCCGGCCGGGCCGCCACCACGCCACGTCATGGCCAGCGAACACAATCCCTGACATGCCCCCAGTCCCCCCGGTCGTAGTCACTGGTACTCATGGCCGGGCCGCCACTACGCCATGTCATGGCCAGCTGACACAATCCCTGACATGTTCCCAAGTCCCCACCCCCGATCTTCCCTTCCACAGGCACCCAAGGTGTGTGCGGAGCCATGGAGGATGGACAGGTAGACAGCGGACAATTACCGTTACCGTCAATATACCAACGCTAGCCATGCAAAGAAGAGGGACTCTCTGCCGCCTACAGGGTTGAATGCACAGAGCGGTCAGCCATGTGCTTTGACCCCTCGTGATGTCATGAGTTCAGTCACGCGACCTTATGCGATGTCATATACATGATGCCGCACGTGATACAATGCGATGTGAAACACAATATGCGATATTATAAGATGTCATACGCTATACACATACAATGCTGTACATCGAGAGAGGACGCGTGGAAACCCACCGACAATGTTGTACGTGCAGAGTGGACAGGTGCGCCGGCTGACCAGCCAGGGGTCGACGCAGCCGCGGTGGAACTCGTGCCGACAAGGCAGCACGCGCAGCTCTTGGCCCGGTCGATACTCGTCCAGGCAGATGGTGCAGCCCTCGGGCTCCTCTAGTCGCGGCTTGTGGCCGTCGGAAGGCTCGGGGGAGGAGCCGGAGCAGCAGCCGGATCGGCCCAGCCGCGCCGCCTGGCACCCGCCCCCGACGCCGTCCCCGCCGCCGTACCGACGCGTCGGGATCTGGTGCAGCACCGACTTGGCCACCCGCAGCGCTGGGTCCTGCACACGCACGGCAACAGGGGCTAGTGATGGCACCAGGGTTCAGTGATGTCACCAGGGTTCAGTGATGGCACCAGGGTCCAGTGACAGCATCAGGGATCAAAGATGTTATCAGGGGTCAGTAATGGTACCAGTGGTCTGTGATGGCACCAAGGATCAGTGACAGCATGAGAGGTTGGTGGCGGCACCAAGGGTGGATGACGGCACCAGGATCGGCAATGGGCTAGGGACCAGTAGTGGCACCAGAGGCTTTTGATGGCACTAGGGGTCAGTGACGGCGCAAAAGGCCAGTGACGGCATTAGGAGTCAGTGACAGTATCAGGAGTCAGTGATGGCACTAGGAGTCAGTGAAACACACTACACCGAGCGCAAATAATATTGTAGGCCTAATAAAGTCTTGCGCAATGTTTGATTTGTCATATGAATGAGAAATTGACTCAATGAACGACCGAACACAATTCATGTGTAGGATTCCCTGTACCCAACCCAGCCGCTACCTGTGGGGCTGTGTCCATACTCAGCCGCTACCTGCGGGGCTGTGTCCATACCCAACCGCTACATGTGGAGCTGTGCCATACCCAGCCGCTGCGCGTCGGGTTGTGTGTCCATACCCAGCCGCTAGTAATTCCTGATCAGTTATATTCACCCGTTGCGCACCTACTTGCATTTTACTGACACTTGAGTTCTAAATAGTGAACCAGTTTCAGAAGGATTTAAACCAAGACTCTTTTGCGTTAATGATTGTAAAAATGGTATGAATTAAAGTACGTCAATGTTATCCCTAAAAGAAGTTCAATGACATTGCGGGGCATTGTTTGAAGTATCTATCCAATATTTCGTGAACGTCCTACCCATACCAACGCCTCTTAATTTTCCTCAAATCTTAAATTTTCGGAACCCATTTGAAAATCCATTTCATGTGAGAAACCAGAGGGTTACCGATCTACTCATGCCACCAAATGGCCGTTATGTTTAACTTCTTGCGATATGTTTACATGGATCAGAAATTGGCACGGAACTTAGGATAGTTTCTCACAATGTGTTATCATTAACTTTGTGTGAAATTATGTGGGTAGAAGCACTTTTATATGTTATTTCCTAGTACTGCGGCTATTCATTTTGCATTTTTCCACGCTTGATTTGTTGGTTGTCTTATACAGCCAGTGATTATATGTCAAGGGTGAAAATTCCAAGAGTAGCAAAATACCGCTTCGTTATAATGTTGTCTGGTTTTAGTTATTTACTGCTTATCCTGACCACATTAACAAGGAAATATGATACCCGTTTAAACATGGCCCGAGTTGCAGTGAATGCATTCTACTCCACAATCATCAAAAGGTAAAAATCACTTAAGGTGGTATGGAGGCCGCCACCTCCGGATGTCCAATGTTCGCAATATAGTCCGCCGTGTGCACCGTACATTATTAGGTGCACTAAGTGTGGCAGGGCGGTATAACCTTAAAAAGAATGTGAGCCATTTTCTACCGGCCCAGAACTCACGTTAAGGGGCAACATGATTGCACTAAAACAAAGCCAAATGACTTGTCACACTATTTCACGGAGACCTAAATATGATTCATTAGTCCTAAAACCAGAACGAACCAGGCCATTTGTGCCGGCAAATTGGCCGGCGTCATGGCAGTCTGGGCAGCGGGCGTGCCAGCTCCCAAGGGGAGATCCCGACCCCAGGTGTCATGCCTCAGAGTGCAGCGCGCTACTCCTTTCAAATCTACGCGGAAACACGACCTTCCTGCTGGCATGGGGGCACCGGGTCCATGGAGGACAGGGCGCCTTTGGCAGCCGTTTGACGGTTATCACCTTCAGGACAGCTGACTCCAATGAGGTGTTGTCGATGACGTACACGGACCTTACTTAACAAGCTAAATGGTTATTTACCTGCAAAATTTCCAGGAACACGGTTTGTGGATACAGTCAGCATGGTGTAAAATTTTCATGAAATCTTATCAAATGTTCTACAGCGATATTTTTCGAGTCGATTGTCCTTGCCAAGCACATGTGCTCGCCGACACCATCGGTCATCGTCCGGCTGTCATTTAGCTATCTTTTGGCACCGGTCCATCGTTCCAGTGGAGCAAATTCAGATTAGTGGGCAATTTTGCCGAGAGCCTTTGGTGTGTCATGTAACGTCACGATATGTTCATCGCTGGCTAACGCTGCTACCTGATTGTCTCAGCAGGAAATCGTTAGCATTTTGCGGGACTTACTATCCTGGTGCTGCAATTGCGTACCCTTAACATATAGCGTTTAGCTGTAACGTTGTACTAAAACTACCACACAGATATTTCAGACCATCTTCACTACAACGCCGTATTCCCCGTGTATGTCGGACGGCTCTCCTCCTGCCACTGCCGACACTCCGTATCTGTCGCTGCCACACGCGGCCCTCGACTCTGCCTCTGCCAGACCCGACCCTTGGTCCGCTCCTGGGGTGGCCACTATCGACAACCTGCATCTATCGCTGCTACACGCGGCCCTGCACTCCGCCCCTGCCAAACCCGACCCCTAGCTTCGCCTTTGGGGTGCCCCCTACCGACACCCTGCATCTGTCGCTGCCACACGCGGCGCTAGACTCCACCCCTGCTAGACCCGACCCCTGGTCCGCCCCCGGGGCGGCCAACTCACCCGCTGTCGCCGGTTGCGGATCTTGTACAGCACCACGCCGCTCAGCAGGCAGATGAGCAGGAAGAACACGACAAAGAGCGCGATGTCGAAGTATGTGAAGGCGGGCGCCGGCGCGCTGGGCTGACCGTTGGCGCCGGTTGCGCGTGACCCGGGCGCTGATGTTGACCTCGGGCCGCATGGCATCGGCCAGCCTCTGCACGTCCGGGTCGGCCATGACGAGCACGGGCCGGGGCAGCTGCGGCTGCCGCTGCCCGGTGAACAGCTGCAGCGGGCAGCGGCGGTCAGCGGCTGGCTGATGACCCCGGCCGCGACTTATCGGAAACCGCCGGCGGCGGCGGCTGTTCACATCGATTGACGCGGCTACAACGGTGCCCGGGAAGGATCGAGGTTCCCTGCAGGCGCTGGTGCTGCCGGGCACCTGTGGAGGCGCGCGGCCGCCGCAGGCTGAAGGCGCTGCTCCGGCGGCCGCGGCGGCAGGCGAAGCCCCCACATCAGACGCCCCGCCCTGGCCGACGGCCGCCAGTTCCGGGAACTGATCCCACGGCCGTCGCGGTCAGTTTCGCAACGGCGATTGAACAGTTCCAGTGCCGTGGCTTTGGTAGCAACATCAAACACGACGAGTAGCCGGCGCCCGGTCCTAGCCCGGTGGCGTGCATGTATGCGCTCTCGGCGATGTTGAACGTGACGGCATGCTATCACCACCGGCTGCCAGCCCGCAGAACAACCAAACGAAAGTAATGCTGCCGTGACCCCCGCTTTAATTAGGCGATTGTGCTGACAAAGTCACGAAGGAACCGTCCTTGGGACAGTACCCTGCCGGACTGGGGTCAATGATCCGTCTGCCTAAAGTCAGTGACCCTCCGCACCGGGGTTAGTGTCATGTAGACCACAGTCTGACCTAACGAGCCGCGGTCAGTGACCCGTCTGGTAGTGTCAGCGGTCTGTCTAATTCAGGTCATTGACCTGCGTAGCCAAGTGTCTATGACATCTCACCTCGCTGGCCATTTCCGGTGCACTGCTTATGTCGAAGATGACGGCGGCTGCTCCTTGCTGGAAGGCACTATGCGCCTAAAAAACAAGAGTGGGTGTGGTCCAACAGACATACGACACAGAAGGCGGAAGTAGTAAATGGAAGGCACTGGGCACCACTATGGCAGCTGGGAAGGGGTTTCACGATACAAGAAAGACTGGGAGAAAAGCTTCTTTCGATTGAACGATTCATGAAGCACTTTTTACGCGAAGCTACGTGTCTCACTCGCTACGATCACTAGGGTAATGACTACCATACCGTCCATCGTTATCGGCATTCACACGAGCAAAACAACTTCACGCCAGCTGCATTTCCAACAGCCTCTGCCGGTGAGCTGGTGCAAGTAGAGCAACGTGTCGGTACCCTGAGGATGACCTGTGTCGGCGGCCCGCCCGGTATAAATAAACCGAGGCGAATCCCCTGGAGATCAGGTCCAGCTGGGCTGGTTCTGTAACTGCAAAATTCCGGACTCTGCGACCCTATGCCAGTTTTGAAAACACGAATGAAACATCTGTCCATGGTCGGCTGAAGTTCCTCACATGAAGAGCCCCCCCCCCCCCGCGCGCTGTGACAGGTGATGGCTGTTCGCTTCCTCCGGCAGGCAGGGTCCCGACGAGGCGTTTAGTCGTGAGCTGCTTTAGAATTTCTGTGTTTGTGCGTACTTGCTCGATCGACATGAGCCCTGTATGCCGGATGTACCTTTCGCCATCCATTGCCATCATCCGCTGCCGTTCTTCCTGTTCATAATTCAGAGCCGTTATCAGCTGGCTCCACACACACTGTTGTTCTGCCCTGCTCCGTTCATCAGGACCAAAATGTTCGGCTCGTGGGACCACTCTCACCCTGCCCCCGGGCTGGTGAGCACATGAGCTATTGCCTGACCCCGGGCTGGTGAGCACGTGGGCTATTACCTGACTCCGGGCTGATGAGCACATGGGCTATTACCTGACTCCGGGCTGATGAGCACATGGGCGATTCGAGCTTCGTAGCGTCTAGGTGCACCAGCGTAATCGATGGAAATTGACCGGATCTGACCACCATCCGCGTGAGTCCGGCACAGGTACAGGCTGCTGACCTGAGGCAGGAGGCGCAGGTCACGTCACAGGTGCAGACTGCCGACCTGAGGCAGGAGATACAGGTCAGGTCAAAGGTGCAGACTACCGACCTGAGACGGGAGGCACAGGTTAGGTCATAGGTACAGGCTGCTGACCTGAGACGGGGGCACAGGTCAGGTCACAGGTACAGACTAAAGACATGGGGCAGGAGATACAGGTCAGGTCACAGGTGCAGACTGCCGACCTGAGGCAGGAGATACAGGCCAGGTCAAAGGTGCAGACTGCCGACCTGAGACGGGAGGCACAGGTTAGGTCATAGGTACAGGCTGCTGACCTGAGACGGGGGCACAGGTCAGGTCACAGGTACAGACTAAAGACATGAGGCAGGAGATACAGGTCAGGTCAAAGGTGCAGACTGCCGACCTGAGACAGGAGGCACAGGTCACGTCACGGGTGCAGACTGCCGACCTGAGGCAGGAGACACAGATCAGGTCACAGGTGCAGACTGCTGACATGACGCAGAAGACACAGGTCAGGTCAAAGGTGCAGACTATCGACCTGAGATGGGAGCCACAGGTCACGTCACAGGTGCAGACTGCCGACCTGAGGCAGGAGACACAGGTCAGGTCACAGGTACAGACTGACCTGGGGCAGGAGACACAGGTCAGGTCAGAGGTACAGACTGACGATATGAGGCAGGAGATACAGGTCAGGTCAAAGGTGCAGACTGCCGACCTGAGACGGGAGGTACAGGTCACGTCACAGGTGCAGACTGCCGACCTGAGACAGGAGACATAGATCAGATCACAGGTGCAGACTGCCGACCTGAGCAGGAGACACAGATAAGGTCACAGGTGCAGACTGCCGACCTGAGGCAGGGAGACATAGATCAGATCACGGTACAGACTGCTGACCTGAGGCAGGAGATATAGGTAGGTCAAAGGTGCAGAATACTGACACCGAGCAAGGGGGATACAGGTCAGGTCGCAGACAAAGACTGTTCACTGGAGGCACGAGATACATCAGGTTACAGGTACAGACTGCCACCTGAGGCAGGAAATACAAACAACGGTCAGATCACAGGTATGACTGCTGACGTAAGAAGGAGACTTAGGTCAGGTCACTGGCACTGACTGGACCTGAGGAGGAGATACAGGTCAGGTCACAGCTACCGACTGGCGACCTGAGAGGCACAGGGATTATATCGCAGGTAAGGACTTTGACTTGGAGGTATACACCATAGCTATGTTGCGGATAAACACTGCTGACTTAGCAGATTGGACACAGTGGCTCACACCGAGACACGAGGGTAAGTCACGCAAAGCTGGATGACATCAGTCCCAGGTTACACTGATATGCAGCACAGATACCGTTCACCAGAAGCCTGTATCAAGCGGTACGTTACGTATCGTTACGTATCCCGAAAACGCTACGTTACGTATCTCGAAAACCAGTAAGCGTACCGGCGGATGGCTTGATCGTGTAAGTGTCCTTTGCTGCTCCTGGGACACCTGATGATCTGAACAACTGCCAACGTCGGGAGCCTGGTTCGCTTAAGAAATTCCCTTTATATATTCCAGTAAGATGCGACATGCGACGCAGGACAGGCAACGCCATAGCAATCGAAGCTATTTTAGCCATGCAACTGGCTGTCACCACCGTATTAGACCACTCGTCTTTCATAGAGTTAAGCGTGCAAAGAATGTCACCCATGCGGCGTTTGCTCGCAGTGCATTAGCCACACATGTCGAGAGATGGTTGGCGTGGGGCCCGGCCATGTCCGGCATTTTATTCAAACACATCCGTAGTATACGTGTTCGGTGACTACGACCAAAATAGTTTCTACAACACGCGAACATTTTGAACAGATATTGGTAACAGCAGACTAGGTGAACGCCTGACTGGTTTTCCATGTTTCGTCCACGGCTAGTATTACAGCGAATAGCACTAGCGGTACGGCTTTAAAAACAGATTCATTGTCTTGCCTTCCAGTGGGATACTGGTGCCGACGCTTAATTGGAGAATCCTGAAATAGCGCAGTGATTTGAGGACAGCAAATTTGCCTACACCGTGCATTTGATGCCGCTCCTGTAGCTGTACTGGCCGTCCGAATCTGCCACAAATCCTTGCAACTACTAGGAGGGCGCAGTCCGTCCCTGCCTTAACGTCCACTGGTCACCCATGTTTTCAAGGACTTGTGTCTGCAACCACTGCTCGTGCCGCATCCCCCGCCCCCCCCCCCCGCCCCCCGCTCTCTGTGCTGATCAGTGGCATAGTGGTATAATGCTAAGAAAGCCGAGTTGCAATATTGCTAGGGTGTTTGCATGCAAGCTGTTATAATCACTTTGGGCTTGCAGAAACATTATGAAATCACAAACGTTGTTCCATATACGTGAATAACGTATATAACGTATATAGCATGAATATTGAAAGTTCTCAATCTCGAAAAGCCTGAAGAGCACGGGTGGAGGCTCAGTTCGATGCCGGCAGCACGGAGTCACTGATCCCGGCAGCATGAACTCACTGATCCTGGAGGAAACGGAGTCACTGATCCTGACATTTAATCAGTATCGTTTGGCGGGCGACAGAGCGGGCCTGGTAGCAGCGGACATTGCGGGTCGAAGGTTTCAAAGATTGATGCCGGACCATGAGAATCGGAGCAGTTGACGACGTGAAACTAGCTGTAAAGTGTGCAGCCTAGGTAAATGTGCGGTCTCGAATCATGAAGTGACGTCAGCCATGTTAACGCCATCGCCATGCCGGTAATCGACCAAGTGACGGCCAATGTCGTCTTTCTGAGATCCAGTCACAAACGTCACGACCTGTGGCTTACGCCGGAGAAGTTTTGACCGTAAAAAACTACACCGAAGGGGGGGGGGGGGGGGGGGGGGGGGGGTTTCAGTTCCAATATTCGCTCAAACTATGAAAATTAATTTTACCATTAGCTTCGTTCACACACTTAAGTTACAGCCGCTAAAAACCGCACTTGATATGCATCCAATAACTTCAGTAACTAAAATGAATGCGCATTGTCTGAACCACAGCTGGCCAATTTCAGAACAATGCCACATGTAAGCCCGTCAGTGAGCTTTGTAGGTGAAGAAACGGTGAATGGAAACATGGGCCTACATCAGCGAACCTCCGCGTGCAAACTAGATTACGCAGAATGGTCCAACGTATCGTCAAGGACCTATTGGCATGGGTCGCAAAAAAGATTAGTTCGGATTCTCTCATATTGCGTGTAATTTGAACCATGGTAGCGCCTGCAACTGTTTCCCAACTCCCTGGTCCCATTTCGCAAGAGGCATCGTGCTGTTAACCGAATAGGGTCTACAGGCTCAGTTCAGCTCACATTGGAATATGACAGGAATGTCATGTTTCATCAAAGGGCTGTTTGGATATGCCTTAAGATTACACAGATCGACGTTTTCAAAAACTGTGTTTGTCACCGGCAGCTGCTGGAGCTGAGATCAGTAGTTGAAAGGTGCTGCCTTCAGCGGGAACGACCGGGTCAGGTCAGCCTGCTTCCTTCAAAATTATGTCGTGGTTTCAGCAATCCTTACTCGGTTACAGTCTCGCCCGCCAGTCAGAGAGCTTCAAGACCAGCAGGGCTCATGAAAGCATGCTAGATATTGGTGATAAGGTGACAAGCGCCTAATGAGTTTCTACGCTATAAAGAACTAGCGTTCAGTATACTACGAGATAACGGTGAAACTAAAACACTCGTGTTAAGCGTCGTTGAATACATAAAAAACACTCGATGCCTCTTGGGGTGTTTATTGCTACAAGCGCCACTGGTTACAGGCCATACTGCTGCCTGACATCTTCTCTGAATTGCTTTCAGCACATGACGTCAGCGGCATATGCCCGTTATTACAGTGTGCGTGCTTACATCACGTGTTCGTTTGACGCTTCTTTTGTGTAATTGATCGTTCAATTGCTTGATGAAGGATGCCTTATGATACGGAAGCTCTAAAGGGCGGGGGTTCCATACTGCTGGAAAGCCTGGGTCCTCCGTTACTGGTCTAGGCATTTTGAGGAAATGTGCCACATTTGAAGACATTGAAGCAAGCATGAAATATGATTAAATAAGCTAACTTATAACTTTTCGTATACTTTTGAGTGGAAAAGACCGCTCTAGACAGCATAATTCCTCTATTTAGTGAAGATGCTCTCCAGTCGTATGAGGCTCTGCTTATCTAATTAATATGCATTTCATCCATGATATACATGTCCCCATCATCTAAGACCACTAGCACTGAAGAAAGTGAAAATATCGAGGTACGCCTCAGGGAGCAGTAAAGAGGCCAAGGATCAGTGAGAGGCTGGTTGTGTGTAACATCGCTCGAGCTTAAGATGCGGGCCCACAATCACGTCACACACCAAGATTCCCCTGCAATATGGTGATTTTTTAGTATTAACCTTGCTTAATCGCTAAAAATACGGCATGAATTGCATTCGCGCAGAAAGCCCTGTCCCATGGCCGTAGGATATTCCGATCAGCAGCGTCAGGGGTCTCGGATGTCTTGCATTTTGTCTCCACCAGCAGAGCAATGACGGATCGTGCCGACGCGTTGGGCAGAGGGAGGTTCGGGTGTCTGAGTCCATCCAAAACCGGCCCCCCTCACAGCCTCCAGCCAGCCAGCGTTCAGAGGGAGGGCGGACGTCCGAGTCAATCCAAAATCGGCCCCCCTCACAGCCTCCAGCCAGCCAACGTTCAGAGCGAGGGCGGATATCCGAGTCCATCCAAAAATCAGCCCCCCTCCACCAGCCTCAAGCCAGTTCAGCGTTCAGTGGAGCGGCGCGATGTCCTGTCTACTGGCCGCCGCTCCTGGCGAACGCTGTCCGACAGATCGCGAACGCACATGCCCGCTCCCCCGGCGTCAGTTAGCAGCGCCTTGCAGCGCGCCCGGCCAGCCCGAATCAGGCCGCGTCCGTCAGGAGGGGGGGGGGGGGGCAGCCGGGGGCCCCCAGCAGCCGCCGCTCTGACCGGCGCACGCCAGCGGCTGTGTTTGGACAGGGTGGGCCACGGGCGTGGTGCTCGCGCTGGGCTAGCGAGGCGACTGTTGCAGCCTCTCCCTCACAGCGCGACATCTTGCTGGCCGCTGGCCGACGCTGCTGGTTTGTTCGTTGGTGACGGGGCGCAGGCATCTTTGGAAGGTGCGAGGTAGTCGCCAGACTGTTCCGGGGGACCGGTGGTAGCAGCGACGCCAGGTGAATTGGTCACCGGGCTGTCCCGAGTGAGCGGGCAGTCAGCGTGGCACCAGATGAAGCAGTCACCAGGCTCTCTCCCGAGGGAGCGGCGTCAGCGGGGCACCAGATGAAGCAGTCACCAGGCTCTCTCCCGAGGGAGCGGCGTCAGCGGGGCACCAGATGAAGCAGTCACCGGGCTCTCTCCCGACGTGAGCGGCGTCAGAGGGGCACAGATGAAGCAGTCACAGGCTCTCTCCCGAGGAGCGGCGTCAGCGGGGCACCAGATGAAGCAGTCACCAGGCTCTCTCCCGAAGGAGCGGCGTCAGGGGGCACCAGATGAAGCAGTCACCAGGCTCTCTCCCGAGGGAGCGGCGTCAGCGGGGCACCAGATGAAGCAGTCACCAGGCTCTTCTCCCGAGGGGAGCGGCGTCAGCGGGGCAAGATGAAGCAGTCAGGCTCTCTCCCGAGGGAGCGGCGTCAGCGCGGGCACCAGATTGAAGCAGTCACCAGGCTCTCTCCCGAGGGAGCGGCGTCAGGGGGCACAGATGAAGCAGTCACCAGGCTCTCTCCCGAGGGAGCGGCGTCAGGGGGGCACCAGATGAAGCAGTCACCGGGCTCTCTCCGAGGGAGCGGCGTCAGGGGGCACCAGATGAAGTAGTCAACGGGCTCTCTCCCGAGGGAGCGGCGTCAGCGGGGCACCAGATGAAGTAGTCACCGGGCTCTCTCCGAGGGAGCGGCCCGTCAGCGGGGCACAGATTGAAGCAGTCACCAGGCTCTCTCCCGAGGGACTGGTGTCGCCAAGGGCGCCAGGACGCCCCGGCGTTGAACCCAGAGGCCAATGGATGGGGCTCGTCGCCTGCAATACGTGCAGGATAGAGCTGGTCGCACTGGCTAGGAGCTCGTTGAAAATATTCACCTATTGGTAGGTCAGTGGCTGACGTGGCTGCACTGTCCATTGGATTCCAATTGCACGTGATCGTCTGAGCGGCCATGTTGTGGACGGGGCCAGCGCTGTCCCAGCACGCTGACAGCAAACAAGCCGTCAGCACATGTTTCCAGCCGCGAGGCCTGGAATTAAGCGTCGCGCCAGCGATTGAGGCCCCGAGTTGATTGCAGCGTTCCATGCGATCGACCGCGCGCCCTGCGGTGCGTTGGTCGAGCTCGGCTCCCGGCCTGCGGCGCTGGCGCACCTGGCGCTCCTGCCGCGAACGGAGCGGGGGGCGGAGAGGCGCCAGGTCGGAGCTCCCGCGAGTGATCGCTGTCTGGGGACCCCGGCCATCGACCGCACGAGCTGCAGGCCAGGGGCGTGTCGCTGCGCCTCGCAGACGGGCACGGACCGCGCCAACGCTTCTCGGCCGGCGGTAAACACGGCGCCGTGCTGCCCACGCACGCCCCAGCCGTCAACAGATTAGGTGGAGACTTGGGGCGACAGCGCATCATAGGTCACCAGGATGGAGAGGAGCCCCCTCCCCCTCCGCCGCTGTTAGCTGGCCGCCCCGCTATGCCGCGGCACGCCGGCCGTACACGCGCGGCCTGCCGTCGTGCCTATTGTGGCCGGGATAGCGTCGTGCTGCGGTGGAGCCTCCCGAAGCCGCGGACCGCGGGGCGGCGTTGTGACGGCAGGTCACGGCTACGTGACCTGCGTCGTATCTGACGCCAGCCCGTGGTCCGCCACCTAACTTGCGCCGTCATTTCCGCACATGCTGCTGCGAGGCGAAGACTAAAGCAATTTCAACCTGGAAGATACCCACGGTCGCATGGTGTGGGAGGGCGGGGGATGTGGTCCATAAAGTAGAAACATATATATTTCTCGCGAGCTCTTGCGGTTTCCGGGCGGCGAGCATGCCGGCCGCACCAAGCTGAAACATTACTGGCTGGTGTGCGAGCAAGGCGCCGCCACCGCTGTAGTACAGAAGCCTCTGGTTCGTATGTTGCTCTCCCCCCCGGGAATGAAGGCTGGCATATATCATCCCCCATTGCTGATACTACTCGTGCATGCTGCACGTACTACATACCTACTATGGTGGCCGCGTCAACAAATGATTCAGCCAAAGGGGGTAAGTAGAGAAAGCAGAGACGCGAGGCGCGCCTCGTCATCTTTTGGGGATTTGGCATCGCACTCATGGGATACATTGGCACACAGTTTTCGGTTTTGCGCTTACAGGTGACGGCGGCTTCCTTAGAGCATTGCCTTTATTGACAGCTGGTTCTCTGACGGCCGGCATATAGGTAAGTCGGCAGGGTGGTGGCTGCTCGACATATAGGTAGGTCGGCAGGGTGCTGGCTGCCCGACAGATAGGTAGGTTGGCAGGGTGCTGGCTGCTCAACATATAGGTAGGTCGGTAAGGTGGTGGCTGTTTGACATATAGGTAGGTCGGCGGGGTGTTGGCTGCTCGACATATAGGTTGGCCGGCGGAGTATTGGCTACTCGACATATAGGTAGGTCGGCAGGGTGCTGGCTGCCCGACATTTCGGTAGGGTCGGCATGGTGCTGGCTGCCCCGATATTTAGGTAGGTCGGCAGGGTGCTGGCTGCCCGACATATAGGTAGGTCGGCAGGGTGCTGGCTGCCCGATATTTAGGTAGGTCGGCAGGGTGCTGGCTGCCCGACATATAGGTAGATCGGCAGGGTGCTGGCTGCTCGACATATAGGTAGGTCTGCGGGGGTGCTGGCTGCTCGACATATAGGTGTGTTGGTAGGTCGCTGGCTGCTCCCCGGACTACACACCTACAGTTGTAGCTCACATCCAATAGCAAACTGATACCCATAGCCAGTGTTTAACTCCAGATCATTACTGGACTTTGGCGTCCTGAGACCAGACCTACAGTGGCAGCCTGCCTGAAGACAAACGTACAGTTGGAACTACATACGTGAAGATATGCGCAGTGAAGCTTTGCTGCCCGCTGACCACACCATGGTGGCTGGTGTCCTGGTGACAGACTAAAAAATGCCGACAGATTATCATCTCAGCTGTTAGCCTTTCATTTAGATTCACCTACGGAAGACGATCCCTTTGAGATTATCATCTGGTTCAATTTCCAAAGAGAGCTTTATCAAGTGACGGTACGTAATTCACGCATTGGCACCATTATTCCATTCATAAACATTTGTGGGATTAACGTGACTCTTGGTCAGGATACCCCCGCACTCGTTACACCGGGGTGAGCTGACTCCCCGCTTGCTGAGCGCCTTCACGAACCGATTTGGAGGCTGTGAGTCCACACATCACTGCGAAAGAATGCGAGTGATGGATATATGGCTGTGCGGATCCAAATGCACGTGAGTTAGATGTCATATGGTGCGGAATGGAACGCCTCAATCGTCCGTGGTTTTCAAATTGCGTGGGATGCGCGCATGACGCCTCGCGCAACTCTTGGGCTTCTCTTGCGATTTGACAGCTGCATATCACATTACATGCAGGATATGCTTCACCACAAATGCGTAGCTTAACACACGTATTCTTAGCCTGAAACCTTTCAGATATTGGTCGGCTTGATGCAAAAATTGTACATAATGCAACAGCTCGGGCAGCTATTCCACGAAGACGGTAAGCCGATAATGTGTCCATCATTGCGGCTCGTGTTAAGCTTTACATTTTTAGCTCGTCCGATCCTGAAACTGTTTTGCACTTTTATTCTACTGCCGAAATGTGCACCTCTGACATGTTTTGAATCGCATCTGGTATAATCTTCACCACTCTCCCCATTACACCTTCCACTTTATGACCGCAGATCTTGAGTCAACTCAATAAAACAAGACGTCGAATTTTAAAAGCAACCGATGCTTGCAGTGAAATGTGAAGACCATGTGGCCCATCGCAGCCACAAAGTCGGGAAGACCTCAACACGTGATTTGCACAGAACGCGTTCCCAGGAATTTTGATTACGTCCACTGAACCCCACGCCTCTGATTCACATGCCGCGTCACTGATCGCTACCTATTCCCAGAAAAACTACAAGCCTTCCGTGACGCCAGTATAGGGTATGGTTGCCTGTCATCGACTGGCCAGCGCCCAGCCGTTCTGTTCCCATGGCAGTGCAGCGGCTCCGCAAATGGCCATCGGTCATACGTACCGCTAATCACGACTCCCTCCACCTCCAGCACGGGGCGCCATGGGCAGGTAGAGCGCACGCAGGTGGTCAATGCTGGTCACCCCCTGGCCGCGCACCTGTCAGGGTCACCATGGCCTCCTCGGCCGCCCGCCCAGGTCAGGACCAGGAGCAGGCCGGCGGCCGACAGCGCGCCGGGCGTCATCGCGCCGCCCGGTGCGCCGTTTGGCAGGGCCGGACGCGGCTGGCGACAGTGTGAGGCCGCCGGGCGGTCTCAGCGGCGCTGGCGGCGGCCCGGGCCCGTCCCCGAAGCCGCGCTCTTGTGCCCTGAGGGGAATCGATGAGCGGCGCCCGCGCGGGCCGCCGGCTCTGTCTGGGCGGCGGGGGCCGCGGTCGCTGCCTCACTGCGGAGCTCACTCGGCGTCCGCGGCGTCGGCGGCGGCATGGGCGTCGGTCGTGCCAGCGGGGAGCGACCCGGAGCGCGCCGGCGGGCCGCGGCGCCGCCCGCGCTGCTCCGATCTGCGCCCTCCGCGCCGGCCGGCGGGTGACCTGGCGACGGTCGCAGCGCGCGAGGGTCACAAGCCTCCTTGCGGCATGTGGCCGGGCAGCCGCTGTGCGCCCCGCGGGGTTGACGCCACAGCTGACTCCCCCAGCTGTGGCAAAGGTCGTCGGCGCGCAGCACGGTTACTCGGCAGCAGGGCGGGCACGAGCGGCACCTTAGTGAACGCCGCGGGCCCCCGCCGCGGGGCGCCCGGACCGCGGACCGACGCACACCTGTGCCGGCGCCGACGGAGTCGTCCGCACATGAGCCGCGCCAGCACACACAACTGCCGTCAAGGGGGCAGCCTCACGCTGGCGGTCTTCTGAAGATCGCGCCGGCGGGGGCGAACCACGTGGAAGCACAGCACGCGCCCAGCGGCCTGGCGTCTGACGCCAGCGGAGTCCGTCTGTCCGCGGCGCCGCCGGCACCGCCGCCGCGGGGCAAGCACTCTTTAAACAAACACTTGCGATGGCAACAACTATTTTGTCGGCCCGCACGGCCAACTTTCCGTCGGCCACCGCCAGCGCCGACCAAAATAAACCAACTGACGACGGGCTAGTTCACCGCTCGATCACAGGTGGCAGCACCGCGGGCGGGTGACGCATGCGCCAGGACGCGAGGAGCCGGCGTACGTCGGCGCACTCGTCGGCGGGCTGGCGCTGGAGTGGAGGAGTTGATCCCGCGAACAATGCTCTAGCAGATGGATTGATTGTTTGAAATGGCTGTGATATGCCACACTTGACACCGTGCAGCACGGTGAAGTCGGAAGTGTTCACGACACCTTCCAAATTCGCAGTGTTTGAGATAGTTTAATACCTTTTTAGAGGCTTCTACACGGGTCGGATGTTGGGGGGAGGGCAATCGTGGCTTTGAAAACTTTTGTTTCCGTGACAGGTAGAAAATATAATGTAAAACTCGGCAAAGCTTGTGAGACAGGTACCCCTGTCTCCGCGCGCAGGTGCCACCGCATCGCCACCGCATTGATCCCTTCACCTTTCTCGTAGGGGCCCCACGCTGCTGTGGGGAGCACAATCTGCTGACATGCCTGGGCACTCTTGATCGATCGGCGGCCTTCCACGTATTCACCATCATCACCATCGTCACCATAATCATATTGGTTAAGCAAAGACATGCGAAGGAAAGCGAACATAAATCAGGAAGGCGCAAGAGCAGGAGCTTAAATCGATGCACCTTGTCTGAAACACGCGAAAGAAATGCTTATCTGCGACCGGCCGCCACCGTGCAGCTCGCTCAGCTATTTAATTCGGCTGGATGGTCAGCCACCACAGCCTCACCGGGAATGCCACGTCCATAGGTAAGGTGAGGGAGATTACTAACAACACTAAGGGTCGATAGATCGTCTGGATTTGAGCAGAAAGTTTTGGAAATGGCAAGCCATCACGAAATAGTCGCCGTCGATGAGGCTTGCGCCATGTAATGACTTTGTAGCTGATATGAGGGTAAACTTGTGTCTAACATCGATGTGCCGCATTCTAGATATGTTTTCAAACATCGTTTCGTTGCTCTATGTACTTTTGGCACGACAGGACGAAATGAGTGCATTCAATTTGGTACATTAGGAAAATACACTGATATGCCAACGAGGTCATTTTAACAAGAAAGAAATGAATTCAGTCAAGACATGACCATTCTTTCCCTTCCTTTGATTGTACTGTGCAGTAATAGGTTGGGTCGGGGCCAGGTCCCAACCACTCGCAGTGTTTTTTTAAAGGCGGGTTGGGTGAGGTGTCGTATGCGTGTCGTGCAGTACATTTTAGCGCCTGCTAACCCTTGCGAAAATTATTTGCGGCCCGATGACGTACAACATTGGTTGTTGTTGTGGCGTGCTTGCGTTTCTGAGATTTCTGTTGAACGCAGGTAATACGGCATGGACTGCCGTCATGTAGTTCGGTGTACATTGCTTGGCGTCGTTAAGTTTTGTGATGGGAGTGTCAGTCGGTGTATATGTCGCCCCGTGTCGGTCTGTTCCATCCTGATTCAGCTCGCAGTGTGTTCGCATGGCGTTCTGAAAGAGTGACCCGGTCACCAGTGCCGCGGCTCTTTTTTGTAGTGTTTCAGGTTCTGATCGCGTCCTGTGTTGTGATGGTGTCCGTCGTAGATGGCGTCGCAGTTGTCACAAGAGGTCCCGTGTACACTTTGTACATTTGGTTGAGAATGGCCCTTGGCATGCAATGTGCTATCAGATACAGAGGGCTGAGTGTTTTGACCATTTTGTGGCATGTTTTTCTTAAAGTATTGGTGGCGGAGATCCTTGGAAAATTCACACCAAGGTAGTGTGTGTGTCGTGGACTGGTAATGGGTCGCCTCCAAATGTAAGCGCTGGTGGCCGGTGTTTTGCGTTTATATGAGACTGTCTCCAGGACTTTTTGTGTCATTAAATGTGACAGCCCAATCCCGACCATATTTGTGTATTTCGTCAGTCGTGTTGGAACAGACGTTCGGTCACGTGTAAGTCAGTCGCTATGTGCTAGGTGTACAGAGAGGTGTCGTCAGCAAGGAAAAGAATATCATTCTGTGTTTGATTTGAGAGTCCGTCAAAATAGATGAGTGCTATTACAGGTCCGAGTACAGAGCGGGGCGGGCAGCTGCATTTACGGCTTGAGTCGTCGAAAAATTAATGTATTCGAACTCTCTGTCGTCTGTCTTGTAAGTACGACTTAAACCAGTTTAAAAGCCGTCGTGTGATTCCAAAGCCATGTTGGCATTTGTGCAGCAGACCGTCATGCCACATTTTGTCAAAGTATTCAGAAATGCAGAGATAGATTCCCGTCAGTCGTGTCCTGTGCCGAGCGATTTGTATAGGCTGTGCGTCAAGTATAATAGCTGCTGTTGAGTGCTGTGGCTCTGCGGTACCTACTTTATTTGCCTGAGTTCATAGTCGGAGCTCTCGTGTATTATCGCCTACATTTTATGTACTACTTTTTTCGAAAACTTTTGAAAGCGCCGAAAGGATGCTTATTGGTCGATAGCAGGAATAGTCCGATGGCGAGCCTTTGTTTCTAAATACAGGTATACTGTCTGCTCCCTTGAACTTACCGTGATATATTCCTAACGCTAGTGATTTATTAAACAACTGTGCTAATGGTCTGAGCATGAGAATTGTGTTCAGCTTGAGTAATTTGACATGCATTTCGTCGGGATCCGTGGATATGTTCGCATCCAGAGAGCTTATAATTTTTGCGGACTTCTTCTGCAGAAATGGCAACGCTCGCTAAGGCGGGTACCGGCAGTGCATTGATGGTGTTGCTTTGTTGCAGTAAGCGAGAGTGCAGCCGCCTGCAGCCTCCAAAGTCGCTGTCGCCACACGTATACGGCTCTGGTACCTTGTGTTGTGCCAAGAGGCATGACACGGTTTCTGGAAAACATTTCATCGGGGTATAGATGCAATGAAAAACAGGGTTGTAATCAAACGAATGCTATCACTATGATGCCATCGGTTCCGTCATCACGGAACACTATTTGGCTATGAACACACCAGACTGATTCTACAACTCGACAAATGGGCCATAACATTTCCATCCATCCATGCTTACCGACGGTATCACTATACTGCAGACTGGCCACGGATGTGTCTGAGTTGCCGCCATCGCCATCAAACACCGAATAAAGAGAACGGTTGTGACTTTGTCCAAAGTAATTTCGTATCGCGAACAAATGCCACAGGCTCGGCAAGCAAACAAGCATCGACATCAGACGAAGAAAACGCTTTTTGGGTTAAATGATCAACAAACTCTGACAAATCGACATTATCCTACCTGGCAGTCGCAAATGTACGCATAATTTATAATTTCGAACGGAACGATGTTGACAAACATCTAACGGCGTACGTGTACAGAATTCTGGCGAGCGCGAGCGGAAAACGACCACCGTCGGGCAGCCGCAGTCCTCCCCAAGGGGTGTTCGTTGTCAATCGGTAGGCCACTCGGCCAGGTCCGCGGACCCCGGCCGGGGCCGGGCGCGCCGAGCCAGTGACGCGCTTACGCCCGCCCCGTTGAAGCCCCCCTGGCTTTCAAAAGCCACAATGCGTCACAGTATCGGTCCAAAACACAATCCCATGGCTTCAGCTAGCAGTAGCGTCTGTACATCTAGCAAGTAGTTGACAAATAAGCACATGAAGCAAATCAATACATGCACAGCGTGCCTGGCACATTATAAGTGTATAGCCATACCTAGCACATGAGCACCAATTTCGTAACCGGGCGACACAACTGACAACAATCTAATGGCGTGCATGACAAACATGGTCATGGGTCCCCCTGGTCCTCATCCTAGAGCTCCAGACGAGACCGTCACTACTCACCCCTGTCACGACCGCCCTGCTAAGCGGCCTCTGACACCTCGGAAGGCCCTCATCGGCGACCGGCACAGGATCGCCACAACCAAGGGCTGCTGGGATGGAGCCACCTCTGCCGACGCTGCAGAAGGGAAGATAGTTGCCCGCGCCACCTGCGCCAAAACACGTCGGCCAAGCACTCTGCTCGCCTCCATCTCCACTTGACGGAATGGTTATCAGCTCCGAGTACACCAGCAGGATGTGCCTGTACAACGCCTTCGAGATCAGTAAATGGTTGGGAGACAGCGACTCCAGGTCCCGATGGCCGGAGGAAAATTGAGTCAGCGGCCTACTGTTCAGGATAGCCTCGATCTCACAAAGGAGAGTTTGCGGAGTCTCGTCTGTCAGCACCTGCTGCAAAAACAAAGCATCAAGGACCTTTCGGATCGAACGAATCACGCGCTGCCAAATGCCGCTGTAGTGAGCCTCGTTCGAGGTGTCAAAGATCCAGTCGACCTTTTTCTGAAGCATGACCTCTCGAATCACAGACTTATTCCTCATCAGAATGTTCACTTCCGCAAACAGTTTCATATCGGCTCCAATGAAATTCATCCCCCTCGTCGTCCTTATTATCTCCAAGTGCCCTCTTTCGGCCAAAAATCTCCTCAGTTCACACAAGAATGAATAGTCGGCAAAGACGCTGCTACTTTGATGGGGACAGCTCTAGATATCAGGCACGTGTAAGCGATCCCGTGCCTCATCTCCTGGCCCGTAACCCCTTCTCACGAAAACAGGACCCAATAAGTCGATGCCAGTGTTTGTGAGTGGCGGCTCCTCTGGTACCACGCGGTCGGCAGGGAGGTCGGCCAGCTTCTGTCCCAAGAATGGCCCCTGACAACGCCGACAGCTAGGAGAGCGGCTCAAAAAACGCGGCGTACAGCTGAATTTTCCTTGAGGATCCTGTGTCGTGGCGCGGAGTTCGGTCAGCACTTGCCCTCTCTCTCCGTGTCCAATGTCTTCATGAAATTATGATCAGATCCACAACGTGATGAGTCTTCGAAAGGATTACAGGATGCTCATGGTCTTGTTCGAAGTGGTGCGTTGCGTTAACGTCCCACAACCCTAAGACGCCACCAGACAGGAAGGGGTCCAAACGTACGAGACTGCTAGTCGATTTAATGGTGCGGGTAGTGTAGAGGCTAACGCGTTCACGTTAAACGCTGCACGTCTGGGAAACCAGAGGTACGGGGTTCGATCCCCCGCGGTGTCCGCCCTTCCTGCCAGGGTGAGAGGCAGGCAGCGTGATGTAGCCTCAGCACCTGAGTGCGTCTCAAAGCCACAAGTCCCCACCCCCTTGCTAGTCGATTTCACGCATCCTGATGACTGCAGTACTGCGCACTCCTTTGGGAACGGCATCTTTTGGATGCACGGCACAACTGTAGCTTCTGCAACTCGAAGTTCCGGTACGGTGAGATGTAAGTCACAAAGCTTCGAATTTGGCGTTTTTTTACTCAACCTACCGCTCACAAGGAGAATCCAGGCCACAGCGCGCTGAAGCCAGTGCCGGATAGAATGGTAAGCAAAAAGGAGATAAAGTGGGTCGCGATCTGCTGCCGCCAACGCCGTCCTCACCGTCCTCTTGACCTTTGGATCAGGTCGCTCCGGGCTGTCGTCGTAAGAGCACGTCAACCAGAGGAGTTGTGAGGTCTGGGTCTTACAGACGTGAATCACTCAGGGAAAATCCTTGGGAAGCAGCTCGGACAGTCAAACATAACATACAACTTGCCTGGCTTCTGGCCGTAGACTCCATGGTGCGGAATGTGGCAGACTCGACCGTCTTGTGTATCTAGGTATTGGTCCGGGACTTTTTTGGCATACCCGTTCACATACATATCGTTGAGAGGTACACAAACTCCCCGAACTGCCTCCTACAAGACGCCCGAGAATAACTTTTGTCCCATCATTAATGTTGCCATTTAAAGTAATACTCTAATGGTAGCCACTTGTTTTCGTAGTATCACGTCTCTTTTCCCGTCCTTTTTTAAAAGAGGAGTTGACAGCGCGGTTGTGTATATTTAAGGCCCTACTCACCTAAATGCTCAGAACGAGTACAATAACTCAGTATAGTGAACACATTCTCTTCGAAGAATTAACACCAATACTACCATAACGACATTCATATGCACGTGCATCCATCACTACAACTTTTCTCAATTCAATCTGTGATGTTAAGAGCAAAATGGCTCTAACACAGCGGGACAACTTGGTGTTTTGCAAGTCTAAGATATGTTCTACACCTATGATACATTCTAACTCACATATGTTGAAATGCTAACTGGTTCTGTTCAAGCATAACCTACAGAACATAAGAATGCTGACTGGAACCATACGCCACATATCTTGATGGTACAAATTATTCGGTGACAAAATATATCTTCATGTCCTCACAACAAACAAGGCAGCACGAAGTGACCAACTAGGCCGCTCAGCAACGACAGATCGCACCGACCAGCGCCGTTTTCTGAAATAATGTCAGCGTATCTAAAATGATCAATGTCACGACTCACCAGCAGTCGATTCGCACCCAAATGCGCCACCTGCGACCAACTCCAAAAGCAGCATTCCGGGCCACGGTTTCACCACTAGATACATGTATCTGATGCCGTTTATAGTTCCGAAGCCCTACTTGGAAAAAGACAATCTTTATAGCCATCGTGCATGCTTCTGTGATGGAGTAATCATCCTCGTTCTCACACGGTGACAGACTTCAAACTTGTTTTGCTATCGACAAAGCTGAAGTGACAAACTACATAGCATAACACAACACTGACACCGCAGGGCAGGCTCGCGGTACGGCGAGCCTCAAAACGTTTTGCTATGCTGGTTGGTTAGTTTTCAAATGTTTTGGGCGCTACGTTTGAGACACGTCCGCCAATTTCGCTGCATCACTTCCTCCACGCTGCCTACGGGCCTGTCTTGTAAGCCAATGCAAATCCAATGGCTGTCTCGTGTGGGCGGCTGGAAGGAGCCCGAAGACGGCTTCATCCATAAGACAACCAATTAGTTGGCGGTTGATATCCAGCATTAGAAATGGGTTGTCGGAACTGAAATAATTACAAGTTTTTAACAACCCGTAAGGGACTTTTTCTTCTGAATTCATCGAATATCTTTTGAGATGATGAGTAGAAATTAAATTCTCTCTGACAAGAACAGCCTTCCACAAGCTCTTCCGTGGCTTACGCTGTATGCATATAGGCGGGTTGTGCACCTCTGATATCATCTATGAAGTCCAGGTACTTGCCAGCAAACTCTTCTTCGATGAGCTTCTTCTTCAGGCTGTGAAGCATCCTCAAGCACCGCCTAGCGGTTGCCTGGCAGGACCGCAGGCCCCTTCTTGAGAGGTAGAGGGAGTTCGCAGTGGCCATCTACCATGCTGCAGTTGACTTCAAACCTTCTGAACCCAGCAACGATCTTGGACAGGCAGGCAGGACAGGCCACCCCGGGGATACCAGTTTTCCTTAATTAAGTTGCGCGCTGCCTCCCGCAGCTCCACTCCTAATGCTTCTCATCTCAGCCCACTTATTGTACCTCTCCGAGTCTTTGAGTTAGGCTTGGCCGAGTCATCCAACCAAGCCGAATCTTCACTGCGAATGCTCCACAAGCACGGCTAGGAAAGAAGTCTACAGGTTTCAACGCAGAATGCGCGCTGATTCCTATCAGAAGCCCCAGTTCAGCATCGATGTCTTCCGGAGCCATGTCCTGCAGGCGCGGCTAGGCTTCCAGGTCTTCCCGTCGGTACACCCTCCTCTCTACCTGCCGGAATGCTGTCTAGGGCAAACGCAACGGGGAGCGGGGAGGGACGGGGCAGGAACGGGGACCTGCTATGCTTGGGGTCCTGAGCTCCAGAGCAAGACGATCCAATCATTTCAAATCATCAGGATTCACCACTGGCCGGCTCGAGATCCTGTCTATGAAGGTTGCAGCAATCTTACAATGGTCTCCATAGCGTTTTATCAACGAGTCGCGGGTCTCTGATAACCCACCCATGGATATGTGCATGCACCTCCGAATGACACCTCTAGGTACTTCTGCAGTGAATTGCTCCAAGTAATACACTTTGTTTTTCTCATCATCTACAGTGCCATCTACCATTGCCGGGCGCTAGATGCTCTAAGAAACTGGTGGAATTTAGTCACATCCATTGTAAACACGGGTACGTCAGGTTCGGGCAAAAGACTGGAAGTCAACAACATCTGAATCAAGATAGCCTGAGAAACTCCCAACTGCAGGATTAACGGCTTCATGCCATCAAACTCCTGGACCAGGAGCTGGAACACTGCTCAGTCCTTGAACTTTCTCAACATGTCCAAGAATACCCCATGCCTGTCTTGAACTTGCCACATGAATTGGTTTTCCGCCTGAACACTATCCATCTACGAGTCCAACCGCACTTGCAGCAGTAGAGCCAGGACTGATGCTTACGTGCATGGCGAGAGCTTCTCTAGCTTCAGCCCCTGCCGGCTCAGTGTGAAGCCCGAACTCTTCCTCCCGCACCTCCAGCTCCTTGGTATGCTTCAGTCCCCGCAGTTGTCCCGCCTCAGGTTTCTGCTTCTCCTTCAAAAACTGCATCTGCACTTGAAGTGCTGCCTTTTTCCAGATTCGCGAGCCCTTAGGGATGTCAGCAAATTAGAGCATTCTGAGGAACGCCTCGTAACCAGTGAACGTGCAGCCCGAGTCTGGCAGGACATCTGTGAGGCACTGTCCTCAGGAGAAGCATGCGAAACCCCCTGACTAACATCAGGTGATTTAGGCGGACCGACATTGGCAAGGCCATCAGCTGATGTCCGCTGTGCAGAAGCGTCTGCTCTCCGCGGATCCCGCCCGAGGCCGCGGCGTGCCCAGCCGGTAACACGCTTACAGGGAGCCTTCAACGTTAAGCGTTGATTATGCTCTGAAGTGCTTGGTTGTGTAAATATTTTCTTTTTATGTTTGTCTATCAGAATGGCTGCTATCGTGTTGCGCTGATATCTCCGCCAATCCCAGTTATAATCAGCTTTAATTTGCTTCGCAATTACGAACAATGTGTCACACTTTCTTATACTCCGTTCTAATTCCGGGATTATCCATAATTTTTTGTTTGACTGGCTCATTTTGCGTCTCACTGCGATTAGAGCGGTGGCAGCATCATGTATTGCACATATAGATAACCCGGTTTCTGCACGTCCATCATTAGTCATGACGTGTGCCCCGTCAGTATCAAGTAGAAGTTTGCTGAGGAAATAGTTGTAAATAAAACATGGAATGAGCGATTAGCTGGAAGTAATATCAGGTATTTATATAGATATTTGTTGAGTTTTCTGGAGGAGGATTGCATGGGCTGTTACGTTCATGGGAAAGCGATCGAGGTGCGCAAAGAGTGCCGCTGTCGACGAATATGTTACTGTTACTTGTGAATTGATTTCACAAAGGTTTACGCAGTCGTTAGCTATTCGTGTGGGCTGTTGAATTAGCTGCTGTAAATCTAGCGTTTCTGTTGTGTCTTTTAGCGGGTGATCAAAAGTTATGATGCCCTTGTGTTGATTGTTGATAAACTCGTTCATGAAGGTCAATGTTTTCAGTGTTAAAGTCGCCCAGTATCAACGTGAATGTGGGAATATGGACTGTGATTGACATAATGATACTGTGAAGTGTTGGTGCACGCAGCATACCTCTGATATAAAATTTCGCGTTTTAATTTTCCCTATACTCACTCTTCGTCATCTTTCTCTGACTGGTTCAGTCTTTGGAACGGCAGCGATGTGTGTATATAAATGACGATTCCACCCCCGTGTCTGGTTCTATGTCGGGTCAGCGGTGTGTGGAAACCATCTATTTCATGTAGACTGTCATCACTAGTGTCGTTTAGTTTGGTGTCTATAAGCGCGATAATTTTTAAGTTGTTAGTTACCACAAAGTGGTTGAGTTTGTCCACTTTTTTCTGGCCCGTGATGTTGTTGATGTTGACGTGTGCATTGGCGAGGTTCTGCTACGGATGTGATTGTGATGGTCCTGGATTTGTTTGATGCGACTGATGGCTAATAAGGTTTGGATGTCTGCGAGCGTGCCGAGTCTAGCTCAATATCCATCTAAAACAGTGTTTGGAAAGCAGAGGTGGTGTGGAAGGTGTCTTGCATGTGACTGGTTTAGGTAAATAATGCGTGGGTAGGTGGTGCTCGTGGGTAGCTGGGAGGGCCCGATACCCGTTTATTTGGGATGGTGGGTCCAGTGTTGGCGTGCCAGGTAGTGCAGCAGTTCTCCCAGGCAGCGACGGCGGTCGGTAGACCGTCCACGACTCTGATGACTGGATATCTGGGTGGACAGACCTCCCTGAAGAAGCGCCAGTGTCTGTGTTGGGAGATATGGATTCAGTGTTTGATGGCTGCGGCGAGTGACACAAGGGACAAATGAACCGAAACAATTGAAGAAGGAACCTGGAGAGTGAAATTATTAAACAGAGGTCAAAAACAGGAAATAGGAACGTCGAAAGTTTAGAATAAACTAAACATAGGCTTGGGATGGATAAGCAGATGTTTAACACGTTCAGTAACCAACTAAGAACCCTGCCGAAACTGCAAACCGAATAATGCAACATAATGAGAGGTGAAAGCGATAGAATAAAGTGATAATATCAATGCAAGCTGACGAAATAATTAATGATCCAAAGCAATAAAAACTGACTTGGCAGGTGGGTGACGAACCAGCGTTGCGATATTGCGTATACCCTTGACTTTCATATACACTTTCACTCACATATGCAATGCACTTCTGCACCAAACACTGCATAACATATACTTACAAAACGCATGTGACCTGTCGCCCCCCCCCCCCCTCCCCCGGTGCACCGTGCAACGGCCTCAGGGAGCTGAGGTTGACGGAGCCGACCTGAGCGCACAATGGCCCGCAAGCCAAGCCAATTTAAGCCCAAGCGGGCGGCGCGCAGTGTACAGCTCACGGTGGACCGCCGACGGGCGATCTGCCCGCCGGTAGAGGCGGCGTCAGGCACGGGGGAGCGATGGGCGCGGGTGAGGACGGTTGCAGGCGCGCGGGGTTAGCTGTGCGGCGGGTCGGAGACAGCCGACTCGTCACCGACAGGAGCGGCCTCCGGCACCTGGTACTGATACTGGGCTGGTACTGGTACTGGGCACGGCGCTGTAGAGGTCACATGGCGCCGCGCTCAGCGCCAGCAAGACGGCTGGTCGCCGGGCACCGAGCGCCGAGCCGGTGGGCAGCCTCCGGCGTCCACCGGCGGGCTTTACCCTGGTTGGAGGGCCCCGACCCGGTGAGAAATGTCGATGTTGCCTGAGGCGATCTCGACACCGGCCATTTTAGCTGTGTCCATCACCAGCTGGTTTGTTGACTCGTTCTGACCTCCCTCGCATGTGCCACTGATATTGGGACGACTAGAGCATTACTCCAATTCGTTCAGTTTACCGTTGGTTTCCTCTAATTCCTTCCATAGCGACTTAATCCATTCCTCCTTGACGGCCACAGCTTCGGCCACCATCGCTCTCATCCGCTCTTTGAGAAAATTTTGGTAGTCTCCCTCCTTCATCTTCCCATTCTCCTGAAAGGCTCTAAAGGCCTTTGCCGGGGACTCACATACCGGAGCATAGGCTCAGAGGCCCTTGATGTTAGTCTGGGATTCATTCCACTTGCCCGAGGGCTTTTTGCTGTTGCTGGGGCCCATTTAAGGCAAGACATCTGAGCAACTCGCTGCTCAGGGGCTCTCTACATTGATCTAGGGCTCTTTACTTTGGTCTCGTCTGCGAGAAACCGTTCACTCCTACCGGGGTCCTTTCTGCCAACCTGCCTGAGCATTCTTGATAGCACAAGGGTTGAGTGCCAGGATTCACGCACACTTGTTTCGGGTAATTTTGCTTGCTCAGAGGACCCTGTGCTCTAGCCAGGGCCCCATATGTCAGCCTGGGAAGGCACTCTCTATCGTTCACAGGTCCAACACGTTGGTCTTGGGTTTTTCCCGCTTGCTCTCAGGACCCTTTACTTGTGGACGGAAATATCTTTGTTGACCTACCGCAGCAACCGTGATCGCTCAGGTTTCGTCCCTACTGTCCTTGGTGTCTTAAACCTTAGAACAGCAGTCGGATATGCGCTACCGATTTTTACGCGCAATTGTCGAACAAAATTGTACGTGTGGCCGGCGTCGTGTGGGTCATTTTCGTTGGTTATTGAATTTGTGGCACCTTTTGTCTCGTGCATTACGTTCTTAGTGTATTTCAAAAATGCCAGGATATTTAGTACTCCTTCATAACAGAGAAGCAAAAACTCTGCATTAGTCATCAGCCATCAGCTGATCACATCGACCAGCCGGCTAGCTGTGAATAAGCTAGGAATCAAGTTCGCGCCTGTTTTCAGTGGTATTTAACAGACAACTTTATTTTATTCTCCATGTTTTCCCAGAGAACTTAGCTTCAGAATGACAAGATTCCCCATGATCTGGAGAAAATGAGCAAGCTCCATGTATGTGCACACGCAGCACGCCTATTTTTCTAGGGCTGCGCACGGCAAGATGGGTTCCCGTATAAAAACGCACTCAGAAACCTAACATCTAATCCTGAAATGCAAGAATTTCCAGGGATCCCTAACTCCAGGGGATCCACAATGTTGCGTTTCCTTCCCATTGACGAAATCTTGGATCCGTCCCTGATGGATAAGGAAAAAGTTATTGGATCCAAAATCGACCGCGTCCTGCTTCACATAATTTAAAGGATTATGAGGATTTGCGACGCTGTTAAGTCGCTGAAGACTTAAGAACCGACGAGTAATGACACCGGGTCGGCCGGATTTATGCAGACCAGACATATGCGCCTGACGGTCGGTGGCAAATCACCGAACTACTCCAAAGTAAACAAGTTGCAAGCAGGTAACAAATTACAAGTGACGGAGACGCTGACGCTGAGCTGAGCTGCTCCGGGTGTACTAAGAGGACCGGAAATCCTGCTGGGCCTGCGTAATAATTGGCAGAAGGCACCGCCAAAACTGGCCAGTGAAGTAGGGTAGGGAAGAAGTATTTTAAACCACACTGCATTTAGGCATGTTCATGTGAGGTGTCGTAACATGAAGCTGTGCTCAAACGTACTTCTCTAGCCTGAGCTTATCAGTGATTACTATTAGTGATTATCAATGATTATCGTTCGGTTACCGGACAAAAATTAAAAAGCCAAGAAGCCCACGGACAAGTCAGATGCGAAAGACTTAAATCACAACAAGCAAAAAAATGAAAAAAATCAACAGAATGCAAGTCAAACGGCAATTGGTCAAAGTGACAAGAGCTAAAATGTTAAAAGCTCAATAGATAAAAGTGAAAAAGACAAAATAAACCAGGAAAAATGGTCAGCTGAACAAAAAGCCAACAGGGATAACATTAAAAAGTGGAGTCGTACCGTCCTTCCAGCACTTCACAGCTGAAAAGTATGGCTGTCCTCCAGGGGTGTCAATTTTTGTAAATTAATTGGAGGCCAAACCGAAGGCCCAACCCCTACCCCCCCCCCCCCCCCCCCCCATCCTTGTCCCATCAGGTTTAGCCCACTTCATGTTGTTTAAACACAATATATGTTTTTAATTTGGTATAATTTGAAGGTCTTTAATTTAAGCGGTATAGAAGTCATGCAGGATTGGATCCAGGCAGCAGGCACTGAACGCACCTGACTTCTGATCGGCACATGAAGGCACCCCTTTAGAGGCCACCTTAGGGCACCGATGGCGCTCTTCTATAGCGGTCAAGGGAGGCGGCACGCATTTTGTTCGTGGGGACGGGGACAGGGTTAGTCATAAAGGAACTAGGTCATCCCATTTTCCAGAGCTTTTCACTTTAGCCTCACAAACCATTGCGTGTCCTATGGCGCTAGGTACGTGAAGTTAATTGCGTTGCTTATCGCTCAGGTGTTGCGATTGGTATCCTGTGGTGAGAGCAACCATGGCTTTTGTTCTGAGAGTGGTGCGAGGCGCCACTGCGCAGAAAGATCAAAAAAGATAGTCCTTGTGTTATGATCATCTTTTACCCACTTTTTGTAGCATTCCAGCCAAAAACATTGGGTGGGGGCCAAGCCAACACTGGGGAGGACGCAACTCAACATTAGGGGGGGGGGGGGGGCAGGGCCCTCACAAAAGAATGCAAACCGACACCCGTACTGTCTTCCCACATTCCACAGCTGGACTGTGCAGCCGTCCTCCCACCATTTACAGCTGACTATTAATCCCGTCCTCCTAGCACTCCAGACTGATCTGCACGGCTGTCCTCCCACCACTCCACAGCTGATCTGTACGGCTTGTACTCCCACCACTCCACGACTGATATGTACGGCTGTCCTCCCACCACTCCACAGCTGATCTGTACAGCTGTCCTCCCACCACTCCAGGACTGATCTGTACGGCTTTACTCCTACCACTGCACGACTGTTCTGTGCGGCTGTACTCCCACCACTCCACAGCTGATCTGTGCGGCTGTACTCCCAGCACTCCACAGCTGATCTGTACGGCTGTGCTCCCACCACTCCACAGCTGATCTGTACGGCTGCCCTCCCGCCACTCCACGACTGATTTGTACGGCTGTTCTCCCACCACTCTACAGTTCATCTGTACGACCGTCTTGCAACCACTCCACACCTGATTGCTATGACCGTCCTCCTACCACTTCACAGTTGATCCGCATGCCGTCCTCCCACCACTCCACAAATAATCTGTATGGCTGTCCCCCCATCCTTCCACAGCTGATCTGTACGGCTGTCCTCCCCCCTTCGGCTGAGCGAGCTTGCCCCATAGCCGATCCGTTACGGCGTCGGCTCAGCCACTAAATAATGATGACAGAGTGCGGCGGCGCGCTGGAGGGCCCGGCCGGCTTTGTGATGTGGCATGCGGCAGCCGCGCCTGTTATCAATGCTGACTGGTGGGTCCGTGCCGCGCGCTCAGCTATGCCGTACTGCTGTTTCCTTTCTAGAGCCTACAGAGGCGTGGAGGGCGCCTGATAAATGGGCACACGTGGAGACGAAGACGGCGGGAGGCATTTGCGATTGATTATGTGTCGGTCAGGTAGCGAGGCACCCCGGGCAATAAAACACAGAGGGGTCAAACGCGTGTGGTAGCTGCGCCGGGAGCCTCCAGTTGCGAAGATTTTCGGACACGAATGTGTGCGGTGCTGTGGATGTTGGATCCGTCTTTGTTGAATGGATGCGTGGGAAGTCGAGGTAAAAGAACGTTGGACCTTATACTTAAAACGATAGCGGAGGCGTCTTGCACGATTTTCATTGTGCCGTCTCTTAAATATTTTGCTCGTCAAAAAAGCGTAAATTTAAAAATAGATATTCCGTCGTCTTCAAACGCTTAATGATCAGAATTGATCTACTTCAGTGACTTCTGAAGCACTCAGTTATATCATACATGCTTAAAAACGAACATCTTATAAAGTAGCTTTTTGAGCTTCCACGTTAATGGGCTTTAGAATAATTTAAGATAATAGTTTCACCTATGCGTAAAAATCTTCATGAGAGGTCGAGTAAGGGGTGCATTCCTGGAATAAGTGCAGGTTACGTGTGTAACAGACTCTTTTTAAATAGTCTGTGCGTTGAAGTCGTGAAGGCCAAAACTGCAAATGTTGAGGAGCTGCACGACTTCTGGATTGTACTTGGAATGAAGCGTGGTACCAAGACAAAAGGATGGTGGTTCCAACTGGCTGCTTTGCAGGCAGTCTGCCAGGGGAACCAGAGAGTGTCTAGCAACACACTTTGAATAGAGGATGGTGGGCAGGGGCGTCACTTTACGTGCTGTCGGTGGGACAGAGTCGCCTTCCCCTCCCCCCCCCCCTACTGCCCCCCCCCCCAATGCTGACTGGACCCCAACTAATTTCCTCCCCTTGCCTCCCAATGCATGGTAACAGAAAGGGAGGCCGGGCTGACTAAACACAGAACAATTGTCTTAACTATTGGTGCAATAGATAGTAGGTATCTAAGAACATCAGTATTAGTATCATCCTAATATTGCACCAAATTGTATTTTAGGTTATTAGCGCTTTTGCCATGCTAACTTCTTTACATGTTAAGCCATTATGCAAATGTTTGACAACATTTTAAAATGGTAACGCCTGGATTGTAATCAAAACGATTTATTGCAATATGCGACAGCTTTTAGAAGTACAGGGTGACCCAGTTAATAGTTAATGCATGTTTTTGCCACCAGTGGCAAGTGTCTTTTTGTGGTATAATCGAGGCTGTGGTGGTTATATCACACGATCAGTGACGGTGGTAAGCATCGGCGATTATTTAGTAGGATTTGCTCGATTTTTTTTTGCGAAATTCACTGCATTCTAAGCTGTTTTTCTCACAAAAAGACCGCCCACATCAACTTCAAATGTGAAGTCATTCCTGCGCAAGTAAATAAGTTCAAACCCACGAAATATCAACAAAGTGGTTTTATTCCACCATCGAAGACGCAAATTCAAGCGGCCGAAATCCGGTTAGAAATCAGGTTTGGAGAAAATCTTAGGTCATCTATTTCGGCTGAGCCCCCAGCCGATTTTAAAAAGTGGCACATCGGATGGGCCTGTCTTTTGATAAGCGATCATCAAACTCTAAATACAAGCAAACACTGAGCAATTCAGCGGTACTTATGGACTGCAATCGTGCCTCTTCTTTGTTAAACAGGACCGATTGCTGCTTTTTTACATAGACGCTTTAATTGAATTCAGCTTTGCCTCCGTAATTTACTATTAGGTACACTTAACTGTAACGACAAGCGGCTTACGTTTGCTTGCTTTGGTAGCGCCGCTATTGATAGCACTGACTCACGATGCACACTCACAATAATGCGATGTAGACCACAGATAACATTTACAAGCTGTTCGACGTATCATGAATCATATCACACCTTGCCTGTGCCGCGCTCTTTCACACACTCAGGACATCGCGTATGTAGAAATTAGTTCTGGTTTTATTTTGTTTTGCCACGTAAAGACCCGACGCCACCGGCGTCGGGTTTGCAGCAGTTCTCTAACCACATAACATTGATTCGTATCTTAACTCGAGTCCGGGTGAACAGTTGGATACCCTTGGCTCGGGTGGGGGTCAATTTGACCCCCAGATATCTCAGAAACTAAGAGAGCGAGAGACACCGAATTCATAGGGTGTGTTGACCGATGCGTGAACTCACTTAGGTCAAAGTTTCAGGTTCCTAGGCCATGACTTTCAGGTCAAATAAGGTCAAACAACGTCAAATTCCAGGTTGGCCTATAAAGGGCCCCTAGAACCTAGTTAACTGTTCTAAACAAAAGGTCACATGCTCATGTAAGGTCAGTAGCCGTGTTTAACCTTTGGTAGGTCATGGTGACCAAAATCATGCGAGATCGCTTTGAGTTGTGCATTAAGATAAGCGACGAAGATTACACTGAGCAATATGTCCGTGAAAAAAAAATGTTGACCTGAGTCATTCCAGGTCAGTGACCTATTCTGACCATTAAGAAGTCAATGGAAGGTGTATAATGTGGTTCCTGTGATCAAAAAGTTTGAAATGAGCATCAAACACTACCCCATACAGCAAGGGCTCGAGTAATAAGACAGGTTAGTGTTGATCTTGGTCTGACCTTTATACCTGATCTTAGTTCAATGCAATTTATTCATTCAATTGTTGCGTTGTCTGAAAAAGTATCTCAGAGATGAACAGCTTCGTCTAATACTCTGTTGTTGGATCAGATTGAACGATTCCCTAGAAATTGCTTTCGCTGAAACCATGGCCTGGATTTGACCTGCCAGTGGTCAGTAGGTCAGTGACCTTACAAGGTAGATCTAAATTTGTGATATCATACGATCCAGTATTCAATTGTCTATAGTACGCAAAATTTGGCGTGGCTACACCGCGCCGTTTGGAAAGCATTCCAGAAAACCTTCAGGGGGGGGGGGGGGGCACTCTGACCCCGACTCGAAGGCATGTTAATGACACACATCGTGTCCAAGCTAATCCTTTCCTCAGCTTCAAGCGACTGTGTGAATCTATAGCCACATGTGCAAGTTTGTTACAAGCCTGCAAGTCATACGAACCCGTAGTACGCGTAAATATTGCTGCAGTCAGTGTCGTCGCCTATGCTATGCGTCTCGCTGAAAAAGTGTGCACACACAGACGGACAGACCGAAACACACGAACAGACAAACAGATAGATTAACATGCAGACAGACAAACAGGCGGACAGACGTATAGGCAAACAGGCAAACAAACAAACAGACAAACAGGCAGACAGACAGATAGGCAGACAGACAAACAGACAGATAGATAAATAGACAGACGGACAGACAGGCAGGCAGACAGGCAGACAAACAGACAGGCAGACAGACAGACAGACAGACAGACAGACAGACAGACAGACAGACAGACAGACAGACAGACAGACAGACAGACAGACAGACAGACAGACAGACAGACAGACAGACAGACAGACAGACATGCAGACAGACAGGCAGGCAGACAGACAGACAGACAGACAGACAGACAGACAGACAGACAGACAGACAGACAGACAGACAGATAGACAGAGAGACAGACAGACAGACAGACAGACAGACAAAGACAGAAAGACAGACAGACAGACAGACAGACAGACAGACAGACAGACAGACAGACAGACGGATAGATAGACGCTCTTAGTTAAGTATGTCAGGTTCAAACAAATGCAGGATGTTGTCCAACCCAACTCTGATTTGTGTCCTCAAATTGTGACTGAAAACTGTCCCATCTGGTTCGGAGTCCAAAAGCTGTCAGATGTCTATAACCCTCATAAATGGGTCGCTGCGTCTATTTTTACTGATTTGTCGAACTACAGCAGCCTTTCACTAATTCCTTTAATTTAAATGGCCCATATTCTTACAAAATTAAGTACGGTAGAGAAATGACATCAAATTATGATCTGTTTAAGCAGGTTGCGTCTTAATTAATTCTGAAAATTAGTGACCCAAGCCGCTTGGTGAAATACCTTTTGTTGAAGCCTTCTCTCACAAATTCACCTGCATTGCGGTTCTGACCACGGTTTTAGTTACGTTGAGACGTAGATGTTGGGTGCTATTTCAAGATATAGATATTCGGTGCTGTTTTAAAATGCCCAGTGAGGCAAGGATTACCAATCCTGAAATAACCGATTGTGAGGGCTGAGTAACTTGCATTTTTGTCTCTCTTAGTTAGGTACATTTCTATCCACTTCAACAAAGAATAGTCCGGAAGGCTTACAGATAGACTTTGATCATTCATCGCTCAGATTGCCTACCCCCGCCCGTAATATCCCAAGAACATTTTAAATGTCATCAGTCATGCCGTGACACAAAAGCCTGTCGTAAGCAAAATTTGCTATACTGCACCATCACCGCATTGATCGCGAAGATGGATTAGCGGTTATTACCTAAACTTTCTCGTCACTTTCAAGCTAATGAAATATTGCTCAAGTAAATTAAATTAAAACGACAGCATCGATATGTCAAGGCCGTCCAAAGCATTGTCGCTAATTAAGCTTTCCTGTGGTTTTTTTTTTTCCAGTGGTGCTTGACATATTGAGTAAGGAAGCTAACAATGACATAGCTTTAGTGACCACTAGTCTCCTGCATCTGAGCTTCCCAGCTCTTGTACAGCAAATGAATGGCATTTGCTGTAATCAGGCGATCAACTGTTCATTTCAATTTGCATTTATATATAGCTATATATATATATATATAAATATATATATATGTATGTATATATATATACATATATATATATATATATGTGTGTGTGTGTGTGTGTGTGTGTGTGTGTGTGTGTGTGTGTGTGTGTGTGTGTGTGTGTGTGTGTGTGTGTGTGTGTGTGTGTGTGTGTGTGTGTGTGTGTGTGTGTGTGTGTGTTGTGTGTGTGTGTGTGTGTGTGTGTGTGTGTGTTTGGCTAAAAGATGGCAGAACGTGTTCTTTTATACAAGCGTTGTTAGAGGTCAGTGCGTATTCAAATTTTTTGGGTTTTCTGTGCATTATGGAACGATCTCATGTTTCCATTAATTTCGCTCGACAGGTTAAAGACCTAGGTACCAAAGGTGGTTGTCATGTATTTTGTCTAAGCGTTTTGGAAATATATATTAACATCGTCTGAAGAGGTATACAAATGACCGCCAGCACATCGCTCGTAAGTACGATGCGCGGATGAGATGTTAATACATTGCACCCAAAGACGTGACACCTTTTAATTCGTCCTGGTGATTCTGGATGGCAACTCGTTACATGAAGAAGTCAGGGGGGCAGCATTGTTCGCTCCAGACCGAGTTGCTCGATTTTTTTCATGTCACGAGTTTTTACTCCGGATCACCAGGGCGAACGAAAAGTATTACGTGTTTGGGTATGATGCATTAACTTTAAGCCTTGCATTCTATTTATATGCGATGTGCTTACGGTCGTCTTGAGGCTTCTTCAGAAGAGGGATATAGATTTTTTCGCAAGATTAAGATAAAACGTATGACAACAAGCTTTGGTACCTTGATATTTAACCAGCCGAGCGAAGCAAGTGAAACATTAATTCGAGTGAGCATACCCAGAAAAAGCTAATTAAAAGTTGGAATACACACCGGTCTTTAACATGTCTATATATATATATATATATATATATATATATATATATATATATATATATATATATATATGAATCACATGTGATCGAGATCTACAAAACCTGCTTGCAGCGTCACATTTATGTTCTCAGCATTCCAGTTTGAAATGACTTAATTGACAAATTTTTGTTGCTGTCTCCAGTGACTTGCGCATTTTGCTTTCTCCAAAAGTGGTGCACTGAGATTTTGTGTTGAAAGAATGGTCTAAAATGGTTCAAACTGCTACATCAAGTTTGATACTGATAAGCGTTGGCATTTCACCACTATGCCGCAACAAGGTGTATCAGCGGGATCCAGCATTCGTCTGAATCTACACCTGAGGATAGCTGGCTCCACAGGCATAGGCGGGGCCAGCTTATGCAGTTAGTCGCATGCAGTAGTCGCACTTTGCAGTTATGCACTTATGCAGCGCACAGACCTTAGTAGCTCTAGCAACCGAAACAGAAATCCACAGCCCTCTAAATCTGTTTAGATATGCTGTTTGCAAACTGCTTCTAACTGATCCGAATTCCGTTAAAATTCTGCCGTAGCCCACCTCTGTCCAAATACAGAATCTATCTTTATTGTAGAGATGACCCAGCAATTAATACGTTGACGAAATGGACAATTCCTTTGCTTATTATGAATGTGACACCATGTACAGAGTCATAACCTGCCCCTCTCCCATCTTTCTCACCATTAGGACGACTCTGTTGTTTTGATTATTATATGTATTGTGTGTGACCTTCATACGAATATAATGGGCCATTACGCTGCAAAACACCCCACAAAGGAAGTGTATGTGATAAATTTAGCATTCGTTCGCGTGTGTACTAAAGCATAAAAAAATGACTTAACATGCCTTCCATAACAGTATCTTAGATCCGGCTCTGGTCAAGTCTGAATGTTGATACAAAGTGCAAAAATACAAGTGCAAAATGTCTTGGACGCTCAAAATAATTGCATGAGAACCACAGGCATGCAAATGCATTGTTGGCGCCTAATCCGTAGATACGCTGTGTAAGTTGCAGCAGAATAGACAGGTCACAAATCACGGAGAACTCGCCTAATGCCAAAGTGCTTGCTGGATACAAACGGCAGGCTCCTTCTGAGTAAATGTCTTAACTGAGTACTTCAACAACCAGTTTATGATAATTTCCATTTGAATGGTTTTCAATGCGTTTAATCTGTGTGAGCTGGCAAATATCAAAATCTGATGCGGCCCTTATACGCGTTTTGGTGGAAATTCTGATCCGGTCCAAACCGGTCCGCGCACGAATACACAATACACGGTTTGATCCAAACCGTTAAGTGCTGTGACGCGCCCGTTATGTTGTGTGGACTCGCAGGCAGACATTTTTCAAAAAAACTTGGCTGTGAATCGCTACGTAAATGCTGCATCTGGAGATCTATGCCTGCTAAATAATCAAGAGAGATACACTTTTCAAAGCACAGATGAAAATTATCGGGATCGTTTGCGAAAGTTGCCTGGCTTCATTACCATAGCTTTTGGCGTTACTCACACAACTGACCACGATCACATCGGTTGCCGTCCTTTTTGCCAAATGTCGTGCAACGCGTCCTACTGGATGCACTCGTGTCGATTTGGACTGCTGCTAACAAAAATCTGCAGTCAAAACTGATGTCTTCTTTAGGCATGCTCCGAGCACGAGGCTTTCTATGTACGTAACGCCAGGTGTGTGCGAGGCAAGAGGCTTGTGCAAGCTAAGATGTCATTGCGTATGTTTTTTTGCATTTCTAGAGGCATGCCGAGTTGGGCGTACTGGCCGCTTGAATCATTAATGATGCCATCTTAACGACGCCACAAAAATCGCCAATGATCGTGAGCCTTAATGCAAGGTGCTTGCCATGACGCCATGCCTGAGACTGTGTTGGTCGGCAGTCACCGTGCGCTTATTTCCATCAACGCCGTGCCTTAGGGAAGGTCCAGGTACACCGCAAACGTCTACAGCTTTAGACCTCACATTTCGCCACGTAGGCGAGGGGAGATCTGAAAGCATTTCCCAACATGCTACACTTTGGCCGCGACATTTACCTACTTGTCAAAGCAAGGATTCGTCATGTGACCATTTGCGTGGCATGTCTCGAATTGGTGGACGCCATGACGTCGTTCGTGAGCCAAAAAGCTTATGACGTAAGTTTTAGCTCCTGTTCGTTTTACACATGTAAGGTTTGAGATTTGGCACTAATATGACGATAATGTCTGCAGATATAGGAATCGTGAGATTTCAGGCGTCACACTCACTTAAAACAGAACATATGTGCTCAAGGACGTCTTTTTTTATCATATAGTTTTCTCCATTGAGATCTGCGCAGCTCCAAATGCTTCAGCTTTTGGACCAGGCACTGGCATAGCAGCTACGTACACCTGCATAATACTACCTGAGGATCGGAGCAGCAAGTGTCCCGAGTCGCCTGGTTCTATCACAATAACGATTACCGACAACTGGTTTAAGAAATGAAAAATCCTGACATGCTGCAGGTGGATATGCCCACGGCGTATTATGATGTTACTGTTGTCGAAGCACATTGTTTACCAGCGAGCTAGCCAATGCAAGGTGTCGCAGCTTCTAAGCAGCTGAGTCACGCACATGTGTGAGTGACTGTGGGTTTTTGTGTACAGCACAAGTGTAGCCGTTTGATTGCGGCATGCGCCGAGGTGGGTGTGAGCGCTGTGCGTCCCTCCCAAGTCCACACGTGTATAAACCAGCCGCGGGAAAGAGAAAACGGCTTCACCGTCTTTGCCATTTAGCTAGCAAGATTCAGCAAAACAGCGTGAATGTTCTAACTGGCAGTGGCGTAGAGACATGCTGAAAATCGAAAGCCAGTGCCCCAAACACTCGTTAACATCAGTTGATCTTATATGCCACCACAGGGTCCATGTGAAACTTAAGTGATAAATGTGTGGGCTTTGCTTCCCCTTCCCATATCCCTTTACTTAGGCGAACGTTATTCGGCATTCGTACATTCAAAGGCATAGTCACAACTTGGGGTGCATACCAAAAACCCCTGAAATGAACGATTTGGATCAGACATCGCTTGCAATAACATCCAACTGCTTTCTAATGTTGTTGAAAGCAAGATGCCGGCAACTCCTTTTTGTCTAGTTTTTATCCTAAAAGCTTGGTTACAGCTGTGGACATCACTGGTAGACAATACGCAATAATGTCTTGTTGACGATGAAAAAACACTTTATGGGATGCCATCGCCATTTCTCGTAAGCCTAAAAACAACTCGAAGACAGTTGCCGGAAGCCAGGACTTGTAGGTATACTCTGCCAAAAACCCTTTTTCTAATTAATTTGGATGGCAGCTTCCACCGCCATAAACGACCGATTTCGCCAGGCCGAGAGATCGCGACTTGTGACATACGTCTTCGTGCATCTCCATCACATAAAGCCAAGTCCATGACTATGACGGATTGGATGCCACTCAGATGGCCAACGGTCATTTTTGACGATAAAAGTAAGCTAAAGGGACAGCCGTATTGCTTACCAATGTATAAACTTTCCGCCCCAGTTGTATTAGTGTAGTTTTATACAAATCATGTGAAACCTACGTGAGCCATCCAAAAAATGTAGCTGGTGACGACGGGTCAGGCTCTCGACGCTAGGGATAGGAAGACGCTAAGACATTCACTCTTTCAAACATAACTGGACGAATTTTAGAAAACGGTCTTCACAGTTTACTCACACACGCCTATCTAGCAACGTGGGTAGTTAAACCGACATTTTATAGGTGGCAACGTTCCTCTAAGCAAGATTCATGGGTGCAGTCATGGGCAAGGACAGTATTGTCATAACCATGCCTTTCTGGATCGTAGATATATCGTCAGACGGCCTGACCACGGGTCCAGAACCGTTTTGCTGCGCACTACAGTATATGCCACACCCGCCACATCGGCCGCAGCGCTCATGTTAACACAACGACGTGAACAGGGTGGAGGATGGCCACGTCCTAGTCGCTTTGGCTGTTTTTAACTTAAACGCTACGACGACGGATGACAAGAACGGGACACGTGTCATCAGGCTTTATGGCACACTCAGATGCCGAGGCGACGTGGTGTCGCTGGCCTCTCACCCTGGCGGGAAGGACGGGCATCGCGGGGCGAGCAGAAGCCCCCGTATCTGTGGTTTCCTAGACGCGCAACTTAACCACTACAATGCCGTTGCCGCACAATGACGGAGCAATCCAGCAAAACTATTTGCAGATCCCAAGCTGTTTGCCTGTGTCAATTTTTTACCCTCGGGCAACTGTAAATGATAAAACACTATTTAGGATCCGCCATTCAAAGAATTTCTACCACGTCTCCACATGCCGGGCGCAAGGAGATGCTAGACACGTATAACCCGCCATCGTAACTCAAGTGCCAAGTCATAAACGTGACCGAGTGCCCAATATCGCATTTCCACAAAGATAAGGCCGGGCGTGCACCCTGCGCATCCGTGAGGGCCACGCCGTTCCCTTCACACCGCCTCGGTGGGCACCATTCCACAGCCCCGACACCTTATTTATGTCTGCTGCACAGCGTCACGTGTCGCTCGCTCCACCATACCTCGCCACGTACACACACACATTACCTGGGTGGTCTACGGACCGCCAGCCCTCATAAATAATGGCGTCTGGGCAGCATTTTCATGCGCCATAGATCACGCCGATAAAGGCGATCGCGAGGAGCTGAAAGGATCAGTTCTGGATTATCACTGGTCCATTGAGCCTGACGGTGGGAGCCCTCCGAGTGGAGGGTGCCCCGGCCTGTTAGAGCCTCTAATGGGTGCGGCGGTGACCGCGGGATCTGGGTCTGGGCCGGGGAGCCCGAAGTCCTGGTCTCGCCGGGGCGGTCGGGGTTGACGCTGGAGACGGCGAGATCTGGGCCCGCTGCATGAGGAGCCATGCTAAATTCTGGCGAGATATGGTGAGAATGAGCGACTGTATCTAACTTATTGCACACCAGAGCCGATGGAGACAAGCATGACCCAACTTGCCGTGCATGAGCAACAGTGTCATGCCGCGTGCCTTGCCAATGTCAGCCATCACAGGCCTTATTTGTGTTTTAAAAACAACCGACACAAAAGCGAAGTAATGTTCCGAACAGGAAATTTGCGTGAGAATTTGTCGGCTTGATTCCCTTTGTCCTCCCCAAGGTTCACATTGTCAACTGCGACGCCAAAACTGGCAGAGCACTGCCCTTGGTGGCTTCATCCCCAGACTTGGCCCAGATCCTCCTTCTCAACATGTAATATCCTTACATTACGCTGTTCATCCCTCCACTTCCTCTTCATCTAATTTATAACCTAATTCACCATGCATAACGACCGACACAGGAATAGCTACGCATGCGTTTGTACAGTGCATGTGGCTGGAAGTAAATGAAGATGCAACACCAAATGGACATAGCGGGTTGATATTTCAACCACCTTGCACCACCGGTGCACCGGCCAACTAGGTGACGCATCGGCTTGCTTCTTCTGAAGCCGAATTCCTTAAGCGAGAGTCATGAAGAATTTGTAAACGAGGTGTCTGGTCACTGTACACATGATTTCCTAGTCACCGAACGGCACCCGGCACCTTCCATTACACCTGCCGCCAGGGGCCATCTGGTGTAAACGGCTCCGGCAGGTGTTGCGTCGCTTGGCTGGGGTCAGTAGGGGCTGTCGGTGCCCCCTCCAGAGGAGTCGGTCGTCTGCGTGCCGGTGTCCCCGACCGGGGCGCCGGGCGGGGCTGGTGTCATGACCGTGGCGTGGGCCGGGCCGTAGTCCTGACCGTGGCGTGGGCCGGGCCGTAGTTCTGGACCGTGGCGCGGGCCGGGCCGTGGTCCCTGACCGTGGCGTGGGCCGGGCCGGTGTCCCGACCGTGGCGTGGGCCGGGTCGGTGTCCCGACCGTGGCGTGGCCGGGCCGTAGTCCTGACCGTGGCCGGTGTTGAGCCGGTGTCCCGACCGTGGTGGCAGAGGCAGGCCGGTGATCCCGGCCCAGCGCGACCGACAGACGGATGTTGGGCTCATCGGCTGCGGTCTGCAGGGGCCGTCAGTGCCCCTCCAGAGGCGTTGGTCGTCTGCGCCCGGTGTCCCGGCCGGGGCGCGGGGCAGCGGCGGTGTCCCGACCGTGGCGCAGGGCCGAGCCGGCGTTCCGACTGGAAACGCAATTTTTTCAGCCCGCCAACTCACCAATTTCTGAACTGCAAGAACCCGCAGGCTTTTGGCTGGGTTATGGGCCAGGCGTGGCGGGCTTTTGCTGGTCACAAATTTACACAGGCCAAATAATGCTTTTTTTGCTATTCCTTAAATGGGGTGTTTCATACTTGGAGATATTAAAGCAAGTATCAGATATGATGAAACAAGCTCGCATATAGCTATCGGCATGTTTTTAGGTAGAAAAGACTGCTCTAGATGGTACAATTTTAATAGAAAGCACTATTTTAACCTCTTGGAAGCCCATGGAGATGTATTATGCGGTTCCTGTGGTCTATAAATTCGAAATAAGCACCAGAAACTACCTCATACAGCAAGCCCTAGAGTTATAAACCAGGTTGGTTTTGACCTTGGTCTGACCTTTACACCCAACCCTAGATCAATGGAATTCGTTCATTCAATTGTTGTGTTGCCTAGTAAAGTATTTCATAAATGTATAGCATCGTCTAGCACCTCGCATCAGATTTAATTATTGCAAGAGATTATTGCATCAGATTGAAAGATTCCCTAAAAATAGACTTCGCTGAGTCCGTGGGCTGAATTTGATCTACTGCAGGTCAGCAACCTCAAGGTACATCTAAACTTTGACACCAGCCAATAGTTTTTGAACTGTCTACGGCTAAGCAAAATTTGGCGCGGCGCAGCCGCGCCAAATTTCCGCAAAAGCCTTCGGGGACGGGTTAAACTGGCTTCTACACGAGCGCGTGTTACGCAAATACCTCACAGAAAAATTAAAGAATAAGAACCCAAATTGTCAAAGCTGTAGCCTCACTTCATAAAGCAGCGGTTAGGTTGGGTCCTCAAGGACCTTGGCTGTTATTGTGGGGGTGTGGTGCACTCAACCGTTCTTGGTTTACACAAAAACCATACTCATATAAACTCCTAAAAACTCATAAATCACAACTAATACCCGTGATAGATTGAATGTATGGGAAACTGAGCCTTCCTTTACTCTAGCGTCATTCACTTGCCAATACAGCCAACAGTTACCAATTGCGCTACAGTTGCGCAACAGCTGATGAAGCTTTAAAAAGTGTTGGCATAGAGTTTGTTTATGTATATCTCAAGAAGATACAATTTGCGATCACCACTTCGTGGCACTTACAAAATACGGCTTTCCCCTATTGCAATTGTTACTATTTCTCAACATACAGCTTTTGTTCTGTCTGATTGCGTCATAATTATTCGCATCTAAATAATAAGACAGTACTAATATCCTCATTCCTCATAAAAACCGGAAGAATACAAAGATAGATGCATTGATATTTTTGCCACAGCCTTTATCGAAACGAAATTCAGTAGTAAACTCAAACTTGTCTGTCGAAGTTAAATGCAACCGCGGGGAGAATTCTTCACATGAGTAAGAATAGAAATAGCCTTATTCCTCTTAGAAAAATCAAGGGAATACAGATATTAATGTGTTGGTATTTCGGCAACATGCCCTTATCGAAACAAATGGCAAAAGTGAATTTAAAATGGCCTGTCGATGATCCCACTCAATATCTCATGTTTCTTTCAACATCGAGCCTTATTTTTTACAGGACACCAATATTTGGGGGATTAAACAAGAAGCAATTGCACGCGATACAGTGCTATGTCTAACTAAAGATTAGAAAGCGCGAAAAATATATGCACATGCAAACAAACTAAAGTGGACAGGTATCACGCATCACGCTTCATTCAACATGCAAGCGAGTTGAAGTAAACGGGCATCAAACATCACGCATCAATTATACATGCAGCCGATTTCAATTAAACAGGCATCTGCATCACGCGTCAGGCATCTCTTACACAAATAAAGGATTATAAGCTAGCACACATCACACACCAAGGCACATATCACTTTCGCATAATTGGCCATGATGAGCCCTGTGCGTTAAGATTTGTTCGCTAAGTTTTTATAAGAATAGATTCACTTTTTTCTATCTGGGTGGTCCTGTGCTCTGTGGATGACTTTGAGCTGTAAAAGGGCATACGGTCGATGCCTACCTGGGTGTCAGTCTGAGTGTGTTCTGTCAACAAAAAACGATCGCCGATGGGAGTATTCCCTGTTTCGTCTTTGGCGTCTCGCAGGCGTTCATTATATCTCAAACGAGTGGGGCGCTGGACTCCCAACGTGCAATACGCTATGCGCATTTAGGATAGAGTATACAAAGGGCGGAAAGCGAGTCCCTTATTTGGATACACTAGTGACGGTGGAAAGGAGGAACAACCGCACAACGTTAGAAACGGAGCTCTTAATTAAAGGGAATGTTCCACATTTGAAGATATTGAGATAAGCATCAGATATGACGGGAAAAGCTTACTTGCAACTATTGGTAAACTTTCAAGCTTCAAAAACCACCCTAAGTAGCAAAATTTCAAAGTTTGTAAAAATGCGCCCCATTACGTCATTATTTGATGGCGTCATGGAATGGTTTTGTGACGACAGCAATACCTGGCAGCATCTGGCAGCCAGACCTAAAGAATACCTCGAAACGCACGAAAGCTGACGCCAACAAGCCATTCCCGTCGCGGGCGCTGTGTTGGGCGGTGGATTAATGAATGGCTTGTTTGTGGATTTTTTGTCTTGGTACTGGTCGTAAGAAAAGCTTTGGTGGGCTGGTTGACTTACGCGACGTAGTGATCGTCAGCTTTTAGGGCAGATAAATACTGTGAATGTGCGATATGCTGTGAAGACTGTGATGAATTTCCTACCGAAACCTGCCAAGGACTGTTGAGGATGTGAATACTGTATTGTCGACTTATCCTCGCATGCAGTGCTGTAGTCCTGATATTGATGTCATGTGATGAGCACAGTGTTACTTGCCTTATTGTTTGTAACTGGAAATGTCTTTGCATGCAAAAATGAATAGTTCGGTAACATTGCTATGAATTGATTGCCGAAAACATCGCTTTTTCTATGGTGAAGATGGTAAGGTTGAGTACCTTTTTTATTAGGATTATTTATGCAATTCCGAGTGAACCCTGATTTAACCATTGTGGTGCAACAGCATTCTCACTGCTGATAGTTCTTTGGCGTTGTTAAATCAGTTGTTACCAGTTATTCATATATTACAAGCTGTTAGCTCATAGGCTTGGCATACAGAAGTCAACCAATGTGGCACATTATGTGATGACACGGGTCAAAAGTATCATGGTGGCACTACCTCAGTGCTTTACGGTGGCATGGCATAATGAGCAGTGGTATGGTTTTCGTATTGCAATCCCTGCTGCTTTCATAATAAATTCCATCCTGGAAAGATGGTTCAAGCATGCATCCTTGTATTAACTCCGTAGCTGACGTATGACTGACCAAAAACACATGATTCTGTAGAGTCTATGTATCGTTGCAATGAAAATCCTTCACATTCCCCTGTATTGTCATACCGTCCCGGGCTACCATATGAAATGAACCCCTGTTGATATTGGAATAATAACCAACTTCCCCATCGACCGTTGCCACACGTGTTATTGTTCGCATCGAACCAGACAATACGCGAGCTGATCCAGCTCCATAAACGCCATATTTGGCGACCAGGTATTTTTCGAACTCGCCGGAGAGTTTACAGTGCCCCAGAACCTTGCACCTAATCTATACGGCAAGGTATCAGCGCGTCGAGGTGAGCCAAGATGGCGACCGCCATATCGCCGCCCGCGTTACCGCCGTTTGACTCCAACGAACAGCCCTTGGGTCCGCGATGGACCAAATGGTCATCCCGCTTTGATAACTACCTGATCGCAGCAAATATCCCTGATTCTAACCGAAATGGGGCTCTGCTGCTGCATTATGTAGAAGCCGTGCACGACATATTTGACGCGCCACCGACGACATCCGACGAAAACGGGACCTATTGACGCCACACCTCAGCCCGAAGAGAAACCTCCAGTTTGAAGTGCATACGTTCCAATCTGCGCACCCGGAGAATGGAGAGACTTTGGATCAGCTCGCAACCCGTCTGCAAATGCTCGCGAAGTAGTGTGAGTTCGCCGATGTCGATCGCGAAATTCAGACCCGCGTTATTCAAGCTTGTAAATCGACCAGGCTCAGACGTCGCGCACTGCGCGAGACAATGACCTTCGCCGATCTGCTGACCATCGGAAGAACGCTGGAAATTTCGGAAGCACGAGCTGCAAATATCGAGCGCGGTGCCGATATAGCAATCAACCATGTCCAAACCTACCGTCCGCCGCACCATCAAGCGCCTACCAACCGACACAAATCCACGTCGACGCCGCAGCCGTCGGCCACATGTGGGCTGTGCGGAGAGACCTACCCGCACGACGGTGGTCCCACCAAGTGTCCGGCACACGGAAAGACGTGCTACCAATGTGGCAAAGCGAACCACTTCAGCCACATGTGCCGCCCAGGAGCCGCCAGATCGCACATGCCACAGACCAACCAAACCCCGAAGTACAATCGCAATCCTATGAAGAAGTATTCAGTGCGTCAGGTCACTGAACAGACGGAGTCATCTAGTGATGATGAGTACATTTACGCTCTGGCTCCGCGTCAAGCACAGCCTCGCACAACCGTGCAAGTCGCAGGCACATCAGTCCGTATCATTATCGACACAGGGGCCAGTAAAAACCCGATCGACAGCATCACTTTCCAACAATTGCGCCCACCACCGCAGCTCGCTCCCACCAAGACAACGTTATTCGCCTATGGAGCCACCGACCATCTGCCGATAACAGGGGTATTCACGGCCCCAGTAACGCACGGACACCGCACCGTCACGGCCATTTTCTTCGTCGTGGAAGCAGCGCACGGATCGCTCCTCAGCTTCCAAACAGCGAAGGACCTCAACCTGCTGGAATTCATTCAAGAGGTGACAAGCAACCCTCCAGGCAGAACGCTGATCGAAGACCTGCTGGAAACCCACCCCATCACTGAAGTAATCGGAAAACTCAAAGATCATCAAGTGGAACTCCATGTTGACCCAGCGGTAAAACCCGCCGCTCAACCGCACAGGCGCACGCCGTTTCACACACGGAAGGCTCTGGAGAACGAACTCCACTCGTTCCAGGAACAGGACATCATCGAACCTGTCACCGGACCGACGCCGTGGGCATCCCCAGTCGTGTGCGTCCCCAAACCCAAGACTCGACAGCTATCCGCGTGTGTGTGGATATGCGCCGTGTGAATACCGCTATCCAAAGAGGGAGGCATCTCACTCCGACAGTAGATGACATCATCCACGACCTAAACGAAGCAAAGGTGTTCAGCAAGATCGACCTACGTTCAGGATATCATCAGCTGGTACTCCACCCGAGCAGCAGACCGATCGCGACCTTCTCAACTCACAAGGGTCTGTTTCGCTGCAAGCGTCTCAGCTTTGGCGTGTGCTCAGCCAGCGGAATCTTCCAGGACGTTATCCAGCACACGCTCAGTGACATCGAAGGAGTCCGCTACTTCTCTGACGGTATCGTCACCTTCGGTTTAAGCCAATCCGAACACGACGAAGCCCTGACCAAGGTCATCCAAAGGCTGCATGAAAAAGTGCTATCAACGGTGAGAAGTGCGCCTTCAACCAGAACAAGCTGATTTTCTTCGGCTACACCTTCTCATCGGAGGGAATGTCAGCAGATCCCAAAAAGGTATCGGCGATCGTGAACACCAAGGCACCAGAGAACCCATCGGAAGTGCGAAGCTTCCTCGGCATAACAAACTACCTGTCACGGCTCATACAGAAGTACGCCGGCCTCGCGAGCCCGCTGCGAGACCTCTCCAAGAAAGACACTCCTTGGGAGTGGACCAGCCATCACGAGGCCTCCTTTCAGCGACTCAAAGAAGCTCTGAGTAGCTCTGGAACGATGTCCTACTTCGATCAGAAGAAGGACACGTGCCTCATCGTAGACGCCAGTCCGCACGGACTCGGTGCCATCCTGTGCCAGACCACACCTGAAAATCCTGAGGACATCAAGATCATCGCATACGGAAGTCGTGCTCTGACCAGCGTGGAAAGCCGGTATTCGCAAACCAAGCGAGAGGCCCCCGCCATCGTCTGGGGATGCGAACACTTCCACCTGTGCATGCACGGTCAGAAGGTGGAAGTTGTAACGGACCACAAGCCGGTGCAACTCATCTGGAGCAACCCCGCGTCGAAGCCTCCAGCGAGGGTCGAGTGCCAGGGTCTACGCCTGCAACCGTACGATCCCTAAATCGTCTACCGACCTGGGAATGACAACCCAGCCGACTACATGTCACGCCATCCACTAACCAGCGATTCAAGTGACGGAATCACCCTGCCCGATCAGACGAAAGCCTTCATCAACTTTGTCATGAATTCTGCTGTATAAATAGGCATGACTCTCGAGGAAATCCAGACCTACACCACAAGAGGTGGAACTCCCCAGAAGGTCCTCGAGCTGGTGAAGTCTAACCAGTGGCACACCGTCACTCACCGATCTCAAGGACCGGTCAAGACGACGTCGACTACGACGCCCTGAAATGCTTCTCAGCCATCCATGGAGATTTGACTGTTTCGGAAGACAACACCGTCATCCTTCGTGGAAATCGGCTGGTCATCCCCGCTGCGCTGCAAAGCAAGACAATCGCCCTGGCCCATCAAGGACACCAAGGCATCGAAGACAAATAAACTCCTGAGAGAGAAATCGTGGTTCCCACGCATCGATACGCAAGTGGAAGCGACCATCACGACCTGCACTGCATGCCAAGTCACCGAACCAGTTCAACAGAAGGAACCTCTTCAGATGTCGCCGCTCCCAACTGGACTATAGAAGGAGCTGTCTGCTGACTTCTGTGGACCCTTCCCATTGGGCGAATATCTCCTTGTAATCGACGACCACTCGAGATTCCCGGTTGTCCGTACGACAATCTGCTCGTACCATCATCTCCATCCCGGACTACATCTTCTCGATGTTCGGGATTCCCGATGTCATAAGAACAGACAACGGACCTCCGTTCAATGGACATGAGTTCGCTCAGTTCGCGGACTACATCGGTTTCAAGCACCGCAAGATCACCCTGCTGTAGCCAAGAGCTAACGGAGAAGCAGAACGTTTCATGAGAACGCTATCAAAAGCTGTGAAAGCTGCTGTCGTCGAGCAACGCCCGATCAAACAGGAAATGAACAAGTTTCTACGAAACTTCCGATTAACCACCGCACACCACTACTCAGAAGAGCCCGGCTGAACTACTGTACGGTCGCACAGTGAAGACCATGCTGCCGTCTCCGATGATGACCCATCCGGATGATGGAAAACTCCGCGAGACAGACACAGCCACGAAGAAGAAGATGAAAGAACAAGCTGACCGTGGGGCCAAGACAACGAATCTTCAGAACGGAGACTAAGTTCTGATCCCTGAATTCAAGAAGGGAAAGCTGACACCTCGGTTCTGCCCGGCGCCAGTGTGTTCTCCGACCACGCGTCAGCGCGTGCAGCGCCAACCCGGGTGAATGAAGGACTATGTGTAAACAATCATCTGAAGAAGGGGAGGGGTGTAGTGTCTATATATCGTTGCAACGAAAATCATTCACATTCCCCTGTAGTCATACCCTTCAGGGCTGTCATATAAAATGAACCCCTGTTGACCTTGGAATGATAAACAACTTCACTACCGATCGTTACCACGCGTTTATTGTTCGCACTGAACCGTACAATACGCGAGCTCATCCAGCTCCATAAACACCACAGATGCATTGTACAAATCGCTCCCCGCAGGGCACCGGCTTCGGCCGGTGTAGGGGACTAGCGCCCCCTCGGGTCCCAGCTCCGGTAACGGGTGGACAACGCAAGCTGTTCCTTTCAGGGCGTAGCGACCCTGCCGGTACGTGAGCTCCTGCTCCTTGTCCCGCCCGCTCCGCTTCCCATTATCCTTTCTCCGTCATCCGGCCCTATCACCACTCCTCATCCTCGTTTTATCGGGGTCGCCGTGCCCCCTCGCCCACGTCCCCGGGTTGATCGGATCCTGGTGGCTGAGGGGCGCGTCGTGCGGGTCAGTCACGGCGCGTCCCAACACTCCACTTTGGCCAGAATATCCGGGGGCGTGGGGGGCCCGGGGGGCCCCACACGGGTCTAGCGGCTTGTCGCTTGCGTTGCGGTTGGGTGCTCCTTGCGGGTTTCCGCTTGGGGCGCTTGGCCGCGCGCAGCGGCTTAAGGGGTCAAGAGGCGGCGGCGCTGAACCACGGTCAGGACGGGGAGGGGTCTCCCCGGTTACACCTGGCCGTGTGGGAGGCGTCGTTCGCCCTGTATAGCACCGGGGTAGCCCTGGCGGAACCACCACCCCTGGGTGAGTGGGCCGTCCCCCAGTTGGGCTCCGAGGTGGGTGGGGAGCCTCGGTGCCGAATGTTACAACCTTACACGCATGGCAACTATAACTCAAAAAACACCCGCACCCCGAAAGGGGGGCGGACTGAGGCTACAGGTGGTAGTGCGTCAGCGCCTACCCCTCGGATCTTGATTTTTCGAAGCGTCGAGAAGCCGTTGTCGTCCCTTTCGCCCTTTCAAAGGCGAAATGGGTGTGATCGGTTTGGAAAGGTGCTCCGATGCGATAAGCTCAAGGACGGCGGGATCGAGGTTGAGTTCCAGAACGGAGAGGAGGCCAAACGGGCCAGGACCTCGGATAGGTTTGTGTACTGTGTACGGGATGCGGAGGGGAAAAGGATGTGTCAGTGGCGATGGCTGTGGAGGTCCATAGGACAAAGAACTCGTCAAAGGGTATCATGAACTGTTTTGACCTGAGAGATGTCAGTGATGAGGAGATAATCGATGGTCTCGCTGAGTTCGGGGTAACGGATGCTCGCCGCATCAAGGTGCGCAGAGGTGCGGAGCTGGTCCCCACGAACAACATTGTGCTGACTTTTAATCGTCCTGACATACCATCTGAAGTAAGGGTAGGCTATGTGAAGGTAAAGGTGCGCCTTTTTATTCCGAACCCCATGAGATGTTTTAAGTGCCAAATGTTTGGACATACGAGAGATTTCTGCCGCAACCAGCCAGCATGTGGCAAGTGTGCTTCTCCGGAGCACCCGAGCGATCAGTGCACTGCAGCGAACCCATGGTGTGTGAACTGTGGGAAAAACCAGAAACCTCACTCCACTTTTGATCGCGCATGCCCGGCGTACGCCAGAGAGAAGGAGATCATCGCACTAAAAACCACGAAGAACATCTCATTTCGGGAAGCAAGGGACTTATATGAACTGAGCCACCCTAAGACATCATATGCCACGGCGGCCAAGGCCCATGTCCCACCTGAGGTCTCCTTAGACCAGATGACTGGATCGCAGTTCATTAAACTGCTTACATCGTTCGGGCTGTCGGTTGTACCGGCGTCTCAGGTGCACGCCACAGCATCGGCAACACTGTCGTCCCCCGTCTCGTTGGCACCTTGTGCCTCCTCTGAGGCACAGGCCAGCGCGCCAGTTGTTACCTCGCCGCCCCACCCCACACCAGCCGAAAGCAATGAGTGGACCGTGGCCCGCCGGGGCCGAACCTCTCGGTCTTCGCCAGTAAGCGCGCGATCACCGGCTTCACAGCCGTCCTCCCCAGGAGCATCACGTCCTACAACCCTGAGTGAGACGATGGGTCGGAAACTGGACAACCTTGAGCGCCAAGAGGCGGAGAGACGGGCGCGCGAGGCAAAGCGTGCACGCCTTCAGGAGCAGGAGAGGGCAAAGGCAGCCAGTCGGCTGTCGGGTGCGGGCCCCGGGCCTGCTCCCACGGGGGAGGTAGTCCCACCTCCCCGAAAGCGTGTGGAAGCTCCCTCAGGCCCCTCCGACTCGCGGAGAGACCCGTCTATGGGTGCTCCACCACCACCGCCGCCTAGGACCACGGCATCGCCGGCGCCGGCTCAGTTTAGGACGGGGCGTCCGGAAAAGCGTGGACCGCCGGGGCCGATTTCGCCAACAGATGGCGGTAGTCCCCGGATCCGACCCAGGATCCGCCCGATCTCTTCGGGTTCTGACGACAAAACCCACAACCATGGGCCAGGCTCTAGCGCTGCTGAGTTCTTTTAAAACCTTACAGTGCTTTTAAAGCCTCCTCATTCAGTCGGTCTTACAGTGGAACTGTAGAGGTGTAAGGTCAAGCACCCAGGACTTGCAGACAGTTTTAAGTGCACACTGCGCGGTAGCCGTATTTACCCAGGAGACCAAGTCGGCGCCTGATGCGGCCTTCAGCCTGAAAGGGTACACTACCTTCCGCACTGATAGGCCAACAGACACCGTTGCTTACAGTGGCGTTCTTTAGCTGTACACCAAAGCGTACCTACGCAGCGTCTGGTGTTAAGAACGGACTTGCAAGCCGTCGCAGCAACGGTGAAGTTCAACCGCCGCACCATAACTGTCTGCCCTCTGTACTTACCACCTGGGGCTTCGTTCCCCTCGGGAGTACTATGAGAGTTGGTCTCTCAACTTCCTCCCCCTCTCCTGGTTTTAGGCGATTTTAATGCACATCATACTGTGTGGGGGTGTGCTGCCACGAACACTCGCGGTAAGTTATGTGAGGTTTTCGTGCGTAACAAAGGCTTATGTGTTTGAAACACACGAGCAAGAACGCATTTTACATTGCCATCCGGACAATCGTCGGTGCTAGACCTGAGCATTTGCAGTCCGCAGTTAGTACCACATTTCACCTGGGATGCTTCAGAAGACCCTCTTGGAAGTGACCACTTTCCGGTCTGGGTTCGGTACCGTGGTGGTACTGTTCTTGGTACTCGACCTCAGCGTTGGAATTTCAAGAAGGCGGACTGGAGGGGATTTGAGACTCGCCTGGACGAAACGTTTTCCAACGATTTCGACTCTGCAACTCCGACTACGGAGGAATTTACGTCTCTCGTGTTGGATGCGGCGAAAGGATGCATTCCGCGCACCTCCGGATGCCCTCGTCGTACCCCTGTACCTTGGTGGAGCGACGAGTGTCGCGACGCTATTCGTGCACGTCGGAGAGCTTTTAGGGCTTTTGACCGGCACAGCAGCACATTAAACCTCTTGGCTTTCAGGCAAGCACGCGCGGCCGCACGCCACACTATACGAGAGGCGAAACGTGCATCATGGCGCAGCTACGTCAATTTACTAAATCGCCACACGCCGACGTCACAGGTATGGGGCCGCATTAAGCGAATCGCTGGACTGCATCCAGCAGTTTCTCTTCCCGTACTGCGAGTAGGGAAGTCAAGACATCACTCACCCAAGTGATGTGGCAGAAGCCATTGGGGAAGCCCTGTCAGACCGTTGCCGAAATGGCACCTGCGATCCACGGTTTTTGCGGCACAGGGCACGATGTGAAACTTCGCAGGTTAATTTTTGTACAGATGACGTCCTGACGTACAACAAACATTTCACTATGATGGAGCTTCAAGCGGCCATTCGCTCGCTGCGTAGTGTAGCGGAGGGGCCCGACCTCATCCACAATGATATGATACGGCATTTTCCTCCCCGTGTACCACGAGCGTTGCTGGCAGTTTTCAACTGCTTGTGGGTGTCGGGTAACTTCCCGCCAATCTGGCGAGAGGCAATAGTAGTGCCTATTTTAAAGCCCGGAAAAAGTGGGACGAACGCTCTTGACTACCGCCCGATCGCCCTCACATCTTCGCTTTGTAAGCTCATGGAAAGAATGGTGAATGTGCGGCTCTCGTGGTCTTTAGAACGCCAGAACTTTTTCACGAATGCTCAGTGCGGATTCCGTAAGAACAGGGGCACGATTGACCACATCTTAACTCTTGATACCGCAGTGCGAGCCGGATTTAGTAGCAAGCGTCATACCGGCGCCATCTTCTTTGACATAGAAAAAGCTTATGACACCACATGGAGACATGGAATTATGATGAAGTTACTCGATTGTGGCATCCGTGGTCACATGGGAAAGTTTTTACAAAACTTTCTGACTGACAGATTCTTTCGGGTGCGTGTTGGTTCTTATCAATCCGACAGGTATTCGCAGGGTAATGGTGTGCCTCAGGGCAGCGTATTAAGTGTCATTCTTTTCGCAGTGATGATAAACGATATAGAGGACACGCTTCCACATGGGATCAGCCGTTCTCTGTTCGTAGACGACTTTGCTATTTGGTGTAGCTCGTCGACCACTCGCACGATGGAGCGACAGCTGTAGCTGGCTGTCACACGTCTGGGGAAGTGGAGTGTGCTCAACGGTTTCCGGTTTTCTACATCGAAGACAGCTGCAGTTCATTTCTGTCGTCGTCGCCGTCACTGTCCTGATATGGAAATCAGGCTGTATGGGCAACGCGTCGCCAATGAGAATACCGCGAAATTTCTCGGTATACGATTTGACCGACGCCTAACATACCGTGAGCACATAAGAAATCTCCGCGACAAATGTTTAAAATCTCTTAACATCCTAAGGTGCGTGGGACGTACATCATACGGTGCTGATAGGAGGACACTCTTACTCCTATACCGCTCCCTGATTCGTTCAAAACTTGACTACGGCTGTTTTATCTACGGCAGCTCATCAAACCTGATTAAACGTACTCTGAACACGGTGCATCGCGCCGCACTCCGTATCGCCACAGGGGCTTTTCGAACATCGCCCATAGACAGTCTTCTGGTGGAGGCTCACGAGCCCCCACTAGCATTGCGAAGGCAGATGCTGGGACTGCGCTACACGTGCAAGCTGGCGCAGTTCCCAGATCATCCCACCTACAAAGCAGTGTTTTCGCGTAGCTTACGAAGGCTTTTCCTACGTCAACGGTCACCTAAAACTTTTCCCTTCTGTGTACGAATGAGAGAGCTTTTAGATGCGAGCGGCCTGAACCTACGGCGTGTCATCAGACCTAAACCCATGGAGACTGCTCCTTGGGAGCTAGCATCGCCAAGAGTGGATGTCTCTCTATCAAATATGCAAAAGCAACATGTCCTCATGGCGGAACTCAAAGGCGCAGCTTTAGAGCACATGGCCTCCTTTGACGGGTACAAGATGACTTATACAGATGGTTCGAAGACGGATGCAGGTGTAGGGTGCGCTTTTGTGTGCGGATCGACCACACGGTCATTCACACTACCTTCACACGCGTCGGTCTACACTTCCGAGCTTATAGCCATTAGCAAAGCTCTCTGTTTTATTGAAGTGGACGATAGCAATCTGCATTTAATTCTTTCCGACTCCTTGAGCAGCCTGCTGGCTGTTAGCGGCTTCTCCCCGTCGAATCCACTTGTTCAGGACATTCAATCTCGTCTTAGCTCACTGGATCGAGCAGGAAAAACGGTCGTTCTATGCTGGATCCCAAGTCACGTGGGGATATGCGGAAATGATCTTGCTGACGCGGCAGCAAAGCGCGCTACGACAGGGACTAGAATTCCTATAACACCACTACCTGCTCAAGACATGTACCCCCGCAGTGTCGCTGTTTATGCAGAAGCGATGGCAGTTCTACTGGAACTCGCTGAGCGCCAACAAGCTGCAGTCGGTGAAACCCCGTATTGGATTATGGCAGTCGTGCTTTCGGGACAATAGGGTGGAAGAAGTTGCCCTTTGTCGGTTACGCATAGGTCACACATATGCTACGCACCGTCACCTGCTATTGGCTGGCGACAGACCATGCTGCGGTCGATGCTCTGATCCACTGACCGTGCATCACGTACTGGTCGCTTGCCGCCACCTTACTGCAACGAGAGCGCAGTTTTTCGGACGCCACGTCCAGAGTCGCACGCTACGCGACTTTTTAGGGGATTCTTCGAACATCGTCGGGTTTGGTAAAGTGCTCCAGTTCCTTCGCGCTATAGATTTTCCTGTAATCTTCTCATCATGATGCTAGGGCCGATCATCATGGCTCTATAGGGTGACCTGATTGATGCACTTCTCTGATTGACGGCTCTGCATGAATCGATAGTTATGGGCGCTGCATGACCTTTAGCAGTCGATGCGCCCTAAATCCCCAAATCATCATCATCATACAAATCGCTTTAAGCAAAGCACACAACCAATAAGTGACATCACTTACTCAGCCTGTTTTGGAAATCCACAAAAAATGGGAGACAAAGATGCAAACGCGTCTTCTGCCTCCACAGACATGCCACATACTGCAGCCATCAGGTTGCTTCACAAAACATGTTGTCCATACAAGTAATAGCACAAGTATAACAAGAAAATAGTACATGTGAGATAACACTGCAAACCTGCTGATCTTGCACGACTGGAGACATGACAAGTGCTTGTAGTTATGGTTAGATCGGCGAAATGCGAGGAAGTGGTGGAGCCGCTGATGCACACGAGGCTTATGATAAAAATATTATTAAGTGCTACCCAGGAAATCAACAGCAATACTTCTTCACCTTTCTCAGCACCCAGCATCTCACAAGTTGCAGTGACTATGACATTGATGACTCACAAGCGATGCTTGCCAGCATACAAAATTCAGAATTCTTAGGGGAAAGACAATTCTGCAAAACTGTATCATGTGAGCTTACACCAAGCATGTGCACTAATGAGGTGCGTAGACCAGCACCTACTGCCAAAATGAATTGCTAATATAATGGAATGCAATGTATTAATTACATGCTGTAATTCTTCGATAGGTTCAGAATGTTGGCACGATCGTAATGAAGTGGAAATTGCCTTTGCACACCCCTGCAACATAGGTGCTAGTGCTTCTTTTAGCTTACGAGCATCACCACCTTGACCTGTTCAAACACGAACATAAAGATAGAGGCGGGTATCGATATGTCACATTTCATTGGAAGTCAGTAGACTTAAATAATACCAAAACAGTTCTCTCTCTCTCTCTCTGAGAAGTACAAACATCGCACGCACACTCACCACCACATCAAGATCAATACCAGCCAATGGCACGCACGACCAGTGATCACACCCATTTCAAGCCCCTAATTCACACTCTGTTGTAAAAGAAGTGTGATTCCACCCTTACACAGCTCACGGGACTATCAAATTGCAGATTTTCTCACAATTTCCGCACAGGTTTCCAGTCATAACACCGTATTTCACCGTGAGCTCCCGTCCAAACAACGTCCCAGCGTGAGTTCACGGTAATCCAGCTCAAGAGGTTGTACTTGAAGGACACAATTTTTGTTCAAGATTTAAATTTGTCATGTAATATGCGCTAAATGTGCAATATATATATATATATATATATATATATATATATATATATATATATAAGATTGCTATAATGTTTCCATAACTTTATAACACCCAACTATCCCATAAACCCGTGCAAGATTTTTTGCTCCGGTGCACACGGCGCCAACCGGGCTGTCCGTAAGAAATACGTGAGAAGAATAAACGCGGCAGCAGAAAAAAAATTGGAAGAAAATGAAAGAAAAAAGAAACAAAGAAAAAGAACAAGAGAAAAGGAAGAAAACATTCGGGAGAGCGCCATTCCTTTTTCGGTGCCGCATTTTCTTGCAGACAGTGAAGCTCTTTTTTTACAACTTTGACCCATGGCCCAGATATAAGGAAAAACGCCCGTTGACGAGGAGTGCCGCACAACCCGAAAGTGCTCACGCTTACGTTCGCGGCACACATTTAGCAGCAAAATCTTACCAATCAAAACCAATAAAACCAACAAAATCAGTCAATCACCTTCCGCGGATTGCATCATATGTGCCGCATCATCGCTCTTGCGAATGTATCAGCGGCCATGCTGCTTTTGACCATAAGCGGAAAACAGCCTGCAAGATCACGGCGATCTTATGACGTTTCTATGACATCATCATTGCATAGGTGGCTTTGAAATAGTCCCTTAATAAACCTCATGCCACTTTTGCGGGCATGTGACTCAGGAATCAGAGGGCTTTGGATCTTAAAAAGGGCATGGCCGTGAACTGCATCAGAAGGTTCTCAAGATGGCTATTTCAGTTTCAAGCCCCATATAAAGGTGGAATATTCCCTTAAAGCCCATCAACTCTGGTATGCTTCTGCGCTGCGAATCTGCGCATCCAACTTCTACTAAGCACAACATAATTCGTATCATGTTTCATAGGGCTCCAAACAACTCATCAAGTAGTGAAAAGAAAAGAAAGAGCATAAACGAACTATGGACTTGGCTGTTGGGCGATGGATATTCTCCATGACTTTCAGGTAGAAGGTTCGAAGAAGTAAAAAATCTAGAGCGCCTGGGGGATGGGTGGTAGCAGGCGGGAACACGCCCTATCGGACAACGGATTTTTGACGCTACCGTACATGGATGAGCATATGTTTTGTAAAATCAAAACCATTAGAAAATCAAGGCTGCGCATACGAATAGCTTGGAAGAACGACAATAAGCTAAAAAAACGTCTCTAGTGAAATATTCTATCTCGAAGCCTAATTGCTTTGGTGGCAGTAGATGTCATTTATGCAAGTCTGGTTTTCAAGGGGCTTGCACGCAAAAAAAAACGTGGCTTACGAAGTTAGGGGAAACTGTGTGAAAAAACGTGGGATGGACATTGTCTCTGTCGGGGAGTTTATGCGCCCCACTCGTTTGAGATGTAATAAACATCTGCGAGACGCTAAAAAAAGAAATACCCTTTTCGGTGATCGATTTTTGGCAAAATACGCTCACGCTAAAATCCAAGGAGGTATGAACCTTATGCCCCTTTTAGAGCTCAGAGTCATCTACAGAGCACAGAACCATCCAGATAGAAGAATAAGTGAACCTATTCTAATAAAAAGTCGTCAACCAAACCTTAATGTGCAGACATCACCATAGCTGATAATGCAAACGGGATATAAAACGTGAAACTTGATGTGTGATGTGTGCTGACTTAAAATCCTTTACATGTGTAAGTGATGCCTGACGCGCGATGCACCATGCCTGTTTAATTGAAATCGCCTGCATGTACAACTGATGTGTGATGTGTGATGCCTGTTTACTTCAATTCGCTTGTATGTTTGAATGAAGCGTGATGCGTGATACCTGTTTCTTTTAATTTGTTTTCATGTACACATGTTCTTCGCGTAATCTTATTCTCAGTTAGATAAGCACTGTATCGTTGTAATGGCTGACAATTGCTTCTTGTTTAATCCCCCGAATGTTGGTGCCCTGTAAAAACTAAAGCTCGCTGTTTAAAAAAAAAATCCGAAAAATCAGGAAGAATCATCGGCAGGCAAATTTTAATTCATTTCTGCTATTCGTTGCGGCAAAAGCATGTCGAGGAAATGTCAAGGTATCTTTATCTCCATTCTCCTGGTTTTTTCTCCAAGGAATAAGGCTATTACCACTGTCTTCCTTACCGATCCTACCTGATTTTTTCTTTCTTTTAACAAAGAGGCACAGTTTTAATAAATCACCAAATGTTTAGGGGTGAAACCAGGAGCAAGTGCCAGCCATTACTACGATACGGTGTATATCCAACCAAGAATTAAAGTGCCCGAAAATGGGTGTACATGCAAACAAATTAAAGCAAACAGGCAACGCGCATAACGCATTATACAACAGCATTCATACATGCAAACGATTTTAATTGAACTTGCTTCGCGCATCACGCGTCAGGCATTACTCATGCATGTAAACGACTTTAAGCAAACGTGCATCACACATCAAGGCACTAATCACATTTGCATAATCGGCCATGATGAGCCCTGTACGTTGTGGTCGGGTCGCCAGCTTCTTATGATAATAAATACATGTATTCCAAAGATCATCCATCAGGACCATCTAGACGCGAAAATAAGTGAATCGCCTCTTATAAGAAGTCGGCGACCAGACCTTAACGTCCAGGGCTCATCATGACGGATCATGCGGATGCGACCGATGCCTCGATGTGTGATGCGGGGCAGCTTGAATTCGTTGACATGCATGAGCGATGCCTGAGGTGTGATATGCGATGCCTGTTTAATTGGAGTCGTTTGCATATAAGAATGATGCATAATTCATGATGCCAGTTTTGTTGACTTTCTTTTAATTTACACATTTTTTCGTGTTTTGGTTCTTAGTTGGGTATAAACAGCATCGTAGTAACAATAGCTGGCAATCGCTTCTTATTTAATCACCTAAATGTTGCTGGTCTGTTAGAACTGTGGCCTGCGGTTTCAAAACAAAAGAAAATTGAATAAAAATGAGTAGGATCGGCAGGTAATCGTAAATTTTCTGACGGCATTCGTTTCGAGAAAGGCATGTAGCCAAAATGCCAATGCATTTATCTCCCCATTTTCCTAGTCGTTTTACGGATAAGGTTATTATCACCGTCTTATTTAGGTGCATAATCTTCCTTGCAAATGCATTTGATCACTTGCGAAATATGTGTATGTGCATGCAGTTCTGTGCGTAAAAAATAATTTCAACATATGACGCCAATGAGACATTCGATAAAGTTCTATAGCTGCGGCCTACAGGTTATGTGAACTATAGACAGGGTTCCTGGAAAATGTGTTTACAAATTTTATTATCATTGAAGTTCTTTGGTAGCACGCGGCAATATGTCTGTTTTTAATGATATCGCTAAATGTCAGTGATGTCACTGGAGGGGCGAATATTTGTTGACAAAATATGATCGCTATCCTTGTCTTTATGCCGCATTCCACAAGCGGCGCGGCGACGGTTACTCGCTGGAACGTAGATGTTGGTAAGAAAGAAATGTGGATCATTTCACAGCTACCATGTGCTTTTTATGTAATGTTGCTGTATGACGTATTCACTTAAGGACAGCAATCACCGTGTAGGAGGCTGGTTCTGGTTCTTCGATAAGAGATATGACATTGTAGCAATTGTGACGCAGTAGTAGGCGGATTGAGCTGATGTACGTTGTACTGAACTGACACTTTGTATGACCTGAAATATTCATCACTTTGTACTTAGTGCAACGTTATTATTTGATGCATGCAAGTTTAGAATAAATGGCATGTGGTCTATTGGAGTGAGTTAGAACGGTGAATGATATCTGTGAAAAATTTTGTGAAAGGTAAATTTAATTTCCAACTTTTTTCTTCTCACCTGTAGTTGAAACTGCTATTACATTGTTAAAGATCTACTTTGGTGCATTATATATTCCATTGTACAGATATTTTGATTGCCACTCTCTGAGCAGCAGCGCCGGTGTTAGACAAACGATGCTACATTTTAAATGCCACTTACATGCCATTTTATGCACACTTTGATGTAAAGGTCTTAAATGAAAGTGAAATTATAAAATGCAAGTTGCAATAACTTTGTATTTTCAGGTTAACGACTTACCAGCACCGTAACATGACGCGTTTTTTGTGGGCCGGATCACTAGCTAGGCGGGCCAGGCTGGGCTGCGGGCAGATATTTTGGGGAAAGTAGCGTCTCTTGTCCCGACCCTGGTGCGTGGCCGGGCCAGTGTCCCGACCCGACGCAGGGTCGTTTCAGTTAGCCCGGCCAGCACGGCCACAAACGGGCTGGCAGTATAGAGCTACCGCCGAGGCGGGGCGACGCGTCTCGCGATGGTGAGGCAGCGCGGCGAAAAGCGGACTGAGCTCACTACAGCATGGAGCAGGTGACGGACTGAGTTCATTACGGTATGGAACAGGTGACGGAATGAGCTCACTACAGTATGGAACAGGTGACGGACTGAGCTCACCACAGCATGGAGCAGGTGACGGACTGAGCTCACTACGGTATGGAGCAGGTGACGGACTGAGCTCACTACGGCATGGAGCAGGTGACGGACTGAGCTCACTACGGTATGGAGCAGGCGACGGACTGAGCTCACTACGGCATGGAGCAGGTGACGCAGCAAGATCATGCTTGGCTCCAAACGAGTGATCGAGCACGCACCTCATCGAGCAAAACCATACGCGAGGATATGTGACGCGTTGAAAAGCAAGGTGAAATTGTGATTTTGCTTCATGTCTCAAAAACCTTTATCTTCGTGAGATAAGCTGCAGGTTAAGCCTGGCATAGTTATGAAGATTTGAAGATACCACGTTCCGAACATCTGATTTAACATTATCTCATTTGAATGTTCGAGTCGTTATGCAAAACAACCCTCACTGATTGAATGAATGCGATAAGTTGACGTGCACAGGTTATGCTAAACTAACAAAGGTGCAAGAAGTCAAGAGTCACATTTCGACCACTTTTGGATGACAAATGAATGTTCTTTGTCCCGAAAATATCAGGTCAAGTTCGCTCCAGTGACTCTAAACGGCTGCTTGCCTCATGAAGGTCATGCTCAAATGTTTCCCTAACGAATGATGTCGCGAACACCGCCCCGAACTAAAGCGCTCACATCATTTACCGTAGCCTAGAAGGCGGCCGCATGAATCGCGCTGATTCGCCTTCGGCTCCCTCAGCATAAGGTCCCTAATTCAATCCATCGATCTTGTGGGCTTGTTTACCGTCCGCATCGGTCATGGACTGTTTTCAAAGCGGGTGTGAACGGCACGACAACTCAGAGGGTGCCGCCACCACAATGGTTTCAGCTAGATTACCCCAGGGCCGGCCGGGCGTCGGTCGGCGCGAGTGAAGCCGCACGCGGGGCAGGTGCCGCCGACACAGCGCCGACAGAGGGCCAACGCCGGAGACTGCGCGGGGGCCGTCAGGAGGGTCACAGAGCTGACACAGCGCCCACAGAAGGCCGACGCCGGAGACTGCGCGGGGGTCGTCAGGAGGGTCACAGGGCCGGCACAGCGCCGACAGAGGGCCGACGCCGGAGACTGCGCGGGGCCGTCAGAAGGGTCACAGGGCCGGCACAGCGCCGACAGAGAGCCGACGCCGGAGACTGCGCGGGGGCCGTCAGGAGGGTCACAGAGCCGACACAGCGCCGACAGAGAGCCGACGCCGGAGACTGCGCGGGGCCGTCAGGAGGGTCACAGAGCCGACACAGCGCCTACAGAGGACCGACGCCAGAGACTGCGCGGGGGCCGTCAGGAGGGTCACAGACATCCCCACGGGGACGGTGCAGATAGGACGGCGCGGTCACAGAACGACTGCAGCGCAAACGCAGGATAGTTGCATGGCTGAGAGCGAGGGGCATCAGACGGAAGATGGACCTCCAGTGTACATGTCGTGGAGGATTCCATGCCCTTGAACCTTTTGGTATTGCCTTCCTTAGGTCGGGTTTAAAGAAGGCTGTGGCTACTCGGAGAGTTGACCCAAAAAGGAAACACTTTATTTGATGCATGTGGCATGCCTTTTTATCCGTCATAGAAGGTACTAATAGCATGAGCCTATTTGTTATCGAAATGTTGCATGTAACCTATTTGCGCGTACGTAAGGCGACACACAGATCCTGAGTGGTACAAGCTTCGGGTGCGAGACAAACTTGAGCGAGCAAGCTTCGGATATTGTCTGGACCAATCCACGTCGAGTTAAGAGGGTGGGGTGCGACCAACCAAGAAAGGCTTCCATGTTTTGTTTCTTAAAACACCCATGGGCTCGAGGGTGCAGCGCACGTCATTTTTCTACTCCAGTGAACCGCGAACGCCGGAATTTTTCACCAAAGGCCGAAACCTTGGGGAAGGGGGGCAAAAGAAAAGATCCTAAATGAATCTGGAAAGCATGGTGCAACCTAACACGCTATTCGCTTCAAAACTATTCTTTTGTAGGATTTCCTGTCACTGAGTGGAGTATACTTCGCCAACCGCTACCACCGGAGGTTTAAGAGAAATTTGCCAACACAGAATATAATCGCGGACCGAAAGACTGCAAGCGGTAAACAACGGCCGATGGATCCAACAGATGAATTATTGAATTGCTATGTATTACTCAACTGGTGAACTTACAGGCTGTGTAAATTCCTTAAAAACTGGCAAAGTTAATAAATGGTTTCAGAGCGTTGTTGCAGCCGAAGAAGTGCTCGTTTGGGCCCTTAAATGACTTGAATGGAACTCTTCTTCTTGTTCTTGTTCAACTCCTGGAACTCAAACTCTTCTTGCGCTTCAGAATTAAGTCATAATATTGCTTAAGATCAAGAACCCTGTAAGTTGAAGGTCATACCTGGCCAAGGTGCGGGCAACACATTAAAATGGGTATCCTGCTCTCGGGTCACATAGCCGTAGTTGTTACTGGCCAGGACATGTGTCAACTGTGCCCACCAATGTATCACAAATGTGTGCCCCATGCCCTTTTGGATCAAAAACCCACAGCTTGACTTCACATGATCTCTGCTGGCGATGTGATGTGACCTCGTATGACCCCTGTTGGTGATGCGGTGCGGCCTTTGTTGGTGATGTGGTGTGACCTTTGTTGGGGATGTCGTGTAACTTGATGATGTGGTGCGACCTTTATTGGTGATGTGGTGTGACCCCGCTGATGATGTGGTATGACCTCTGTTGGTGACTTGGTTTGACCTGGCATAATATGGATGGCCTCGACTGGCACACAGTCAAGCCAACCAATCTACAACAGAACTACAAGAAAATGGAGCTGCGAATGCTGCCTCAAGACACGAAAATAGTACAAGCCGTCTCTGGGGCTGGCACAACCCTACAACCTGAACTAGCATCGAACATTTTTTGCTTCAGAGCGTGTCAACTTGACGACCTGAAATGTTTTGTAAAACCTACGGACCTGCCTGAAAAAATTCAGAAGTTCTTCCAAAAGTTCAGAGAAGCAAGTCCAGAGCATGTTGCTTCGAACACCTCGAGGCGGTTGCCAATTAATTGCCGAGGCGAGCCACGTGCCAGATCTGCACTTATAACGGGTGCCGGCCTGACTCCTGCTTCCAACTTCGACCAAAAGCAGCGTGCGATGTGCGAAGCGCTGCTCCTGCTTAAAATACCTCGCCATCCTGCCACGCTTAAGTCGATCGGGTTCAGAAATAAAGCAAATCAGATCAATTCTTAGATGACGACCCATTTCCACCCAAATGGTGCCTCCGCATGTGCCCCTGTCGGGCTAATTTGATTTTGCGCCTCTCCAGAAAAGCCACGAGCGGACAACACTGAATGGCGGTCGCCCGCGGTGCCGCGCCCATTCACCCAGCGCGAGCGCCGCAGGCATTTGTCGCCGCTACAATGGTGCTGCCCGGGCCGCCCTCCCTCCCGCCGGTATCAAAATATGACGCGGCGGCGGGGGACGGCCGGCCGGGCCGCACTGAGGGTGCCCAGGGCTCCCAGCGGCGGCGCGGCTCTGTTTGGGGCCGGCGGCGGCGGCGGCGCGCGGCGGGCGGGCCTGGGCGTCATTGAGGATGAGTTGGAGTGGATGACGCGCGCGCCGGACCACCAGCGCCGGCATTGTCCACACCGCCACCAAGTGGTGACGCGGAGGAACCCCTACGTGGCAGCGCGCCCACCAACCAGCCCTTTCAGGGGTCCCGCGCGCTTTGTGTCAGGCGGCAGTTTAGACGGCGGTTTGATCGCTTAATGAGCAGCCCGGTTTATTTAGATATAGTCAAAGGTGTGAATCTAACTTCAGAGATCAGACTGTGTGGCATTCTCATCGCATGAGTAATTTACACCCTGAAACCTAATTTGATAAAAAGGCGTATCTGGGCTGATTTCGTAGCACTGCAATGCCCTGGTCAGCTGTCGATAGTTACCTTTCGCCTCTGGTAAGAAGTAACCAGCAGCCTCCGAGGTCCCGTAATTCCGTGACAATAATGCAATAAAAGTCCCAGGGCGTGCGCATTGCTTGGTCAAACTGGCTTGACAATTTCAGCTCACAGCCGGCCAAAGGTCAAGCTGGCGGGGGACGACCGCGAAGTAATACTGCACGGCATGTAAAGCCCCCCGCAGTCCCGTGCGTTGGAAACGTTGGAGGCAAAGCTTTCTGGTGAATGAGGTCAACCACCTTAGGTGATGAGCTCAGGGGAAATACGACGACCTGTACTTGCCAGCACAGTGACCCCAAAGACACACATGCGAACCATTAAAAAAATAAATAAAGGGCATTTATGCGGGTAAGCCAATTAGGCATCGCCCCTTCCCATTCCATTCCGCTGCTCTGCCATTCAGTCAGGGTGCTGACATTTTGCGATATTTTCCAATGATATATTTCACACCTCATAGCAAAACGTTGGCACCTGACAATGCTCGAGGGCGTCTCCAGGCGTGGATTGCGGTTGGTCTGTTTGGGCAAGTTAGTGTCTGAATAGGTACGTGTACTAACAAATTATTACCTGTCATTGAAGGCTGTTGTTTGACCGAAATAAGCTTTCACATCATCAAATGCAGCTGCACAGCCACACTTATCAAGACTAGTCGAGAATGTGAGAATGTAGATTGCCATAGACGTATGTACAGTAAAGACAATCACGCGCTCTCGACGATCACACACTCTCGACAATCACGCGACTTCGACGATCACACGACCTCAACGATCACGCGCCCTCGACGATCACGCGCCCTCGACGATCACGCACCCTCGACGATCACATGCTCCTGACGATCACGCGACTTCGACGATCACACGACCTCAACGATCACGCATTCTCGACGACCACTCGCTCCCGGCGATCACGCGTTCTCGAGCATCACGCGTTCTCGACGATCACGCGCTCTCACGCAAACCGTGAATTTGCCCGTTTTGGGGATTTTAAGGATTCCTTTTAGATCTAAGCAGCCAGAGTCGATTAAGACGTGAAGCCAGCTGTTCAGTGTAGATGAATATACCGGCTGCTTAGCTATCGTATCTCTAAATTGTCCGACCCATGGTCGTGCCAGAAATCGACCTAAAAACGATCAACGCCACCCATTCGGAAAATGATATCGTATACAAGAAATTGGGGCCTGAACGGTGGGAGGTATCCACACGCATTTAGCTCTGTTGCCACCAATATTCAACCAAAATTAGATTTCGGTTTGCTTTCGCAACCCTTTGTCTACATTTAGGGAAACCATAAGCCAGTGTAAATTCATTGACTCTGTTCACTTGCTATTCTTGACCAGACTAATAGCCGGCATTCTGTGAAGCAATATGATTCGTGACTATGTACTCGCGTTTGGTTGGTGTGGTTTTACTCATATTTTTCAAGAGAACGTAATGCATGGATGCTTCGGCTTTGTCGGATATGGTCGGTGACAAAAAATGGCATTTTTGCGAGCCATTTGGTAACAAAGTCTAAAGAAAACAAATCACAACAGATAATTCCAGTCAGACGACGCTCAATGCTCAGTATTAATATGTTCTTGCCAGCGCTTGCAGCGTGAGCTTGTGTAGAACATATACCAGCGCATTGGCACGAAAAGTTGAGTCACCAAATGCTTCCAAGCGCAGTGGTTTCCACCGGGATAGTTTCATGCAGATGACAGAAATATGCTATAAACTATGCTTTATCGGTGCTGACATCATAGATCGGTCGTGTCAGATCAGTGATTTTCACAGAAACGTGCACTGAGAGGGGGGGGGGGGGGAGGCGGGGTGATGCAAATGCAAATACCCCTCCCTCCAGGGTTCCCATACTAATAAAGGTATAGCTTAGCAACAACCACCAATGGATTGGTCCCATCAAGATCTTACGAGTGGTACTTACGTTTATGTTTTAGGTCAATAATTGACTCCATTATGGCAGGTTAAAGGTTGAATTATCCGGAAAATCGCAGTTTTTCTGTTTTACATCATACCTACGATCATATACCTACGTCATACGATCATCATACCTACGAATTCGGCCTTGTGGTGACACAAAGACTAGACAGGCGTGTTTCTTGTACAGTCTCAGAACAACTGCGTGAGTTTCCACGTGTAATGAGCATACACTTCTGATATATGGTCCGTGAATATAACAGTGTCGGCCCGCCGTGCGCGTTACGCGGTATCGTCAGTTGCCGCCAGCCCGCCCGCTCAGGCCGTATATCGCCGAGCAACGTTCCTCAAAATCCACCGCTGCTTCGAAACCAGAAAAGCTAGGAACAGGCTTTTGGCATCATAACGCGTGTGATGGATTCCCCATAGGCTACTGAAAATTTGGTCGCGATTGCGCAACATGCCGGAAAGGTATCCTAAAAAATGCCTTAGGAGGCGTACATCAACCGCCCCTGGATCGTACGAGGGATAAATCGTGTCGCGTTAGACAGTTGGCTTTGAATGCCGCTGGGGTAGTTGTGGACCGGATTTAGCGTAAGACCGTCCATGCTGGTGTGTTAGCCGCTGCTGGTTGTGCTCGCGTCGTAAAAATACCCATCGGCTTGAAGGATGTAGCTAAGCGTCAGTTTCGTTGGCTCGCTTTTCGGCTTTTCTAGGGATCTAGCATGGAGGGCGTCTCTGTTATCAGCGTTAGAAAGACATGCCGCGTAGGAGGACTGCTGTTTGTGGGTACACAGACTGTAGCTTCAAATGCCAACGGAGGGCGTTGAAGTGGAACAAGACAGGATTTATCCCGAGCTACCTGCTGCTGAGAGGAACAGCGACTTTGATTTTGAAGGCCGTTGGTTGGCTAACGCAATGGGCTAGAGGCATGCACCCAAACGCATGATCTTGTTCTAATTCGTGTATGACAGCATTGCCCATTTGTTGGCACGTCACTACATACCATGGCGTTTACAATGTGTGCCTACACCGGTGATTGGACTATGACCTTGTGGTGCAAATACATGTTGTATGGAATGTGTTGTTTGTTCGGTAGTACCATGCGAATTCTTGATTAAAACGCTTCATGTCTATATCAAGCTTTCGCCAATTTCTCAGATTTCTTTTTAATTGCAGTATTAGGCGGCCGACATGAATGATCCAATGTGTTACTGGGTCGGTTTCTCTCAATGAAAAGTAAGCTGTCCGTTTTACCCAATGTGCCATTTTGCTTGAGCTTAAATCGTATCCTAGTCTGTTAACTATATCCCGCATGTTTCCGTTCTATGCATTTTATTGACAATGGAGCCATAATAGCCACGGATGTTGTGGATCGCCTGCGATAAAGTACAACTAGTTACTTCTTCTGCTGATGTCTGGCGTGGGTCACCGATTCTTTTAAAACGCATAGGATCGTAAACGCCCTGGAGGTATACACCAAGAAAGAAGGGCTGTTTTCAGAAACAAAATAAATCCCAGGAACGTTGTAAGTGTACCCAAGCTTCGAGTCCATGAGGGTTTTTCTTCCAAAACCAATTCTTTAAGTAGTGCTATGAAGCACTACGCTCCGCAACACGGCTCAAAAGAAATGCTACGTGGGCAACAGCAACCGCTTATTTAATACACACGCAAGATGTTTTCAAGCGTTGAATGCGTGACTTCATTAACGCCGTTTGTTTCACAGGCAGGTGGCACATATACCTTTTCATGGGGGAAGGAACGGGTGTGGGTTCCGTGGGTGCCCACACGTTGGGCTCCGTGGGTGCAATACTGCCTGAACTTTCTCAGAATGTTCAGCATTAGTGCAATGGCAGCGCAAGAAAGTAATCGAGTCCAAGATCGGTTTGCCTCCCCCTTCCCGCCACCCACACCAGCACACTATAAACCTTTTAGACGCTCCAAAGCCTATGTACATTTTGAAGAAAAGACGGCAACTGATGTATCAAGAAAAGGTCAAATAACCGAGGTATGAAAATTATCGCCAGGCCTATAATTGAGTAGCGTAATCAATTGACCTATCATTCGGGTCGCGTTTTGTGTAACAGGAACAATTCGTTCAGTTGCAAATTTGCATGGCAGGTTGTGCATTATGGATGTCCACGACACAGCTCTCCATTCTTTGCGAAAAAAACCATGCGCTCAAACCTCTGCGCAACATAAAAACATGCACATTAAAACAACTATTTGTATCCAGCATCATAGCATGTAGCGCACGTACAATATCGTTGAACACACAATCACGCATGTCTTGTTTGACTGCGGGCTCATTTAGACATCCTAAGCTCCATGGAGTTTTGCAAATGGCATGGGTGTAGGAAAAGGGGACATGGAGGCCATGTCCCCCCCCCATACTTTTCAAGATGGGGGCCAGCAGTGTTAACTGGCTCCCCACTTTTCAGATTAAATTGGTGTGTAGCCCACTTTTGTACTGCATTAAGCATGCATGTCGATTTACCTAGTTCGCCAGCCAACTGCCTCAAGCTGCGTCACCTTTTTCGTTTGCTCACTGGAAATCGTTTCAGCGTCACGGCCGCAAGGCCGACGCCGCGCGGTCCTCGGAGTCTGGAACGCCAGGCGTCGAGTCTGTTGTTGCTTTGACTTGTGAGCGCGCATGCTCAGAACCATACTACAACATGATTTATCAGCAATTAATTCTGAACAAGCCTTGAACATTTTAAGATGAACATGGATTAGCCATGTTGATACAAATTTGGGACCTCTTTCACCTACAACGTACGTTCAGAGAGTCCACAGTGCCTCTGAATAACACAGAGAAACATGGAACTGAAGTCTAGGTGACAATTATTAGACCACCTGCGGCGTTTAGGGGTGTTGCTGCGTCATTGAAGGTTCCTGTGCTGGTCCTGAGCCAACTGCGTGGGTCAGAAAGTCTCTCGTGTCAGGGAGAGGAACAATGTGGTTTGATATACCCTTCCAATGGCATCCGGATCGACCAGGAGATCCCGCCCCTTGTCAGCAGAATGACAGTCAGAAGATACTTCGCGGTGAAACGGAATGACCCTTCAGCCCTTGACCGGAAACGGTTATGTGCCCCTGGTATTCTACTCAAAGGAAGCAACATGTGTTCCCTTACCCGGAAAGAAATAATGGGTCTCATAATCATTGAATAGAGCGAGAGTCTCATTATTGTTGAGTAAAGTGGGTCGAAGTGAGCTTAAAAAAACAACAAGACCATCCCATGTTTGCCTCAGAACGTTCATTTTTCAGAATGGATTAGTGAAGTACCTTAAATCAAAAGGTTTGGACATGCCCGTCCGCAACCCCAAGAGCAAGGACAACGATGAACTGTGTTGCAGCTTCCGTAACACCGAACGACTTCGGCCACTGCAAGTGCCACCAGACAGCGGGCGCCGTTTCCATCTGTCTTCTGGACGGAGTGATAGTTATAGAAACACGAAAAATGGAGATTCTACCTTTACTTTTTCAGTTCAACCAACAGATTCCAGCCCCACTTCGCGGTGCTTTTCGTGCCAACCCGTTCTCATCATCAGTTTAAAAATCGCACGCGTAAAATATGCGCCCAGAGACTGCTTTCTAAATACAAGTTTGATGTCTTGAAGCATTCAAACTTCTTTCAACTTCTTTCAGCAGCGTCATTATTCTCGCCCACCCGTTAACCACGGTTCAGTATTAGCTGCTGGGCTGACGCCGCGCGGCCTGCGGAGACTGCAGCGCCTGGCGTCGACGTTTTGTTTCTGAGATTTACGTGCGCGCATGCTCAAAATTGCGTCACATAACTTGCATTTCTGACCAATTTAAGTGTTGAAAGGTAATTGTTTCAAAAGTGTCGTCTGCCAGCGGGCCACGGCTAAAAGTTGGCCACCGGGCTAACGCTCCGCGGACTATGGAGACTACAATGCCTGATGCCGAGATTCTTGTTGCTAAGATTTGCGAGCTCGCGTGTTACAAAAGCACGTTGCATGCCTTGTATTACTAATTGATGCTGACTGAATGGCGAAAATTGTCATACAAACATGGCTTGGCCGTGTTGGTAAACACTGTTGACAAGTAGATCTGCAACAAAATTGTCGTCTTCAAATTTGGATCAAGCATATCGATGTACAATCTGCCTTCGCCATGTCCTTAATGTCTGGAGAACCCAGATACAAAGTTCTGAAAAAGTTCTTGAATCGTTTCAGTTTGGAACGAGTCCACTAAACCATTGCAAATTGAGGATGCCTGTGATTTATTCCATGTGGTCGTTCGACGCCTAATTTCTGCAGTTTATTGACTTCAAAATACAAACAGAATTTATCTCACGGTAGTTTCTGGTTTCTGTTCTGGTTGCAAGGCAAAAGTGATAATAAGACAAAGAAAGCCGTGTCCCTTTTTAACAAGTGAGCCACATCCGGCGTATTTTTTGGGGTCAAAATGGGGGTCTTCATTATGTGGCTTGAGTTTTAAAGAGACTCTCCAATTTTATGGCTTTTGTCACACTGTTTGTGGCAGTTCCAGGCTTTCTATTTTGATTCTGCCTAAAATGCTGCGGCAAGTCTTATCTCTTGAAAACCAGCCCGCGAAATGAAGACGAATGAAAAATGTATTGCACTGAGAGCCATCGACTCACCTTCCAAATTTTCACCAGCCTATGTCTGGGCCGTATTTTGGCATCTACCCTGTGGGGACAGATGTCTTCTCATTGACCGAATATGCTTACCTGCTCGTTGAACTTCGCCTCCCCGGAAAAGATAATGTTAGAGTGGAAGAATAATCTTGGGAAGTTGGATAACCTTATTTGCCGAATGGCAGAGATGAGCTGAATAGGCAATATTGTGCACCAGTGAGAAACTGCTCTAGATGCATATCTAGCATAGCAGCGGTGACGTTTGAATAAAGAGCGATAACAATCTCCATTTCTACCCCCCACCCCCCCCCCCCCCCCACGGTCTTTGGGTTTACTTTCCAGTAAAAGTTCCTGAAGTGCACCCTGAGCTTGGCATCACCCCCAACCGACCGAAAACGTTTCAACAAATGACCGGCGCTTGAGCTAACATCGCTAAGGGGACCCTCCAGTACGATTTTTTTCAATCCGTGTGTGGAGACACGGCATGTCTCCAACATTCCAGGTGTACTACATTTGTATGTGTCCCGTAAACATATTATATATATATATATATATATATTATATATATATAGATATATGTATTATATATATATAGTAACATCTCTTCTCTCTCTCATCATCTCTCTCTCTCTCTCTCTCTCTCTCTCTCTCTCTCTCTCTCCTAGCTCTCTCTCTCTCTCTCTTCTCTCTCTCTCTCTCTCTCCTCTCTCTCTCCTCTCTCTCTCTCTCTCTACTCCTCTCTCTCTCTCCCTCTCTCTCTCTCTTCATACAAAGTGGACGAAATTTGAGACGTGTTTCAGATCTGTCTCTTTATGGGGACTTCCGTAACCTTAACCTCCTAATAATATGGAGAAATCGACATCCGTGGCCTGACACATTGCCTCCTTGGGTACCTATTGATGTCAGGGTAATGTCGTTAAGTCAATACCAGTGCAAATGGTAACCGCACAAGGGGCATGCCAACGATGATATTTGGTCATGCCTCATTATTTGACCAAGCCCTGGTTCGCCGTATTCCCTGATGCGGACTGATGAAAGGGGAGGCATGCTACCCTCGGCCGCTTTGGACACAAAAGATAGAACGTCGCAAAAAACATGCGACTTTCTATCTAAAGAAGCAGCTTGCGCCACTTGCATATCGCACCGTGTAGACACTCAGGCCACACAGGTCGCTTTTGTCTGATATTTTAGTCGATGATCAAACGGGAGAAGCGGCGAAAGTAAGAAGTTTTCGTTGATCAACTATACAATGTGTGTTGGTACGTCCGCCATCAACCTTTGGAAATTACTGCGCAGCCTAACGGTAAGGCATTCTTATATGAAGTTTTCACACGACTAGGGGCAGCTGCCAGGTGCGTCTGTGTGTAAGAATAATTCTGCATTTCACAAAAATTAGTGTGTGGTGAGCGAAAAAGGTCGCAAAATATCGTAGGTTTACGACGGGCGACGCAGCTTTTGCCACCACGGGACGATGTCCACCACCAGCGTCCATTCCCCGAAGGTAGGGTGATCGACAACCAAGGGTAGCAGCGACATGAAACTTGCACAGCCAGATAGATAATCGCAAGGGCCATGGAAACGGTATTAAATTGATGGTGCCGCGCCGCACGTGGCACGTGCACACAAAGAAAAATATAAAATAGGCTGTTTTTCACCGTGTTTTACGTTTACCCACATTCACAATTAAGGCGGCCACAATTTTCAATGTGCATCGCACAGTTGCATCCATTAACCTGCAAATTGTAAGGCAAATTGCAAGATGCTAATTTTTTAAGTCTGCGCCGAATACATTCCGCTACTGCCAAAACTGCTAGGATTTAGTGTTGAAAACGACATCATCGTATCGACCGATTCACTCTGCCTCTTCACGATCCTTTTGTTTATCACATTTTCACATTGGTTTGCTCGCAAATGAGCCCAGACTGACGAGTTGCATGGGTGCTTCCGACGTCTCGAAGGAACGGCGCTGTCCAGTGCCGCGGCGGCCGCCGGCGGCTGCCTCAAAATTGAAGGGCCGTCTGATCACTGTGACTGGCTGCCGTAATTAGCTGCTTCCGACCGATTATGCCACCTCGCACCAATAGCTCAACAGCAGCGGGTCGGAGTGACACGAAAATGGCACGAAATATGTGCCATGGAAATGGTACGATTGCAAGTATCACGTGTCACGCGCATGAGATGCGTTTTGTTGTCATCCACGGTTTTTCACGTTTTGTGACATATCTCGGTACCCAGGACACGGACACGATGGGCAACGTCACGCTTCGATAATAAATGGAACATCCAACATGGTAATTAGTGGTGACACGTGTCACATGTCATAACGCTAACGTGCTGAACTATGAATGAACGTGGTTTTGCTTTTTTGGCAGATTTGCACGTTTTCGCGTTATCTTGCCACTCAAGAATATGGGACCAACGGGAGTGTCATGTTTCGATAGGCAAGCTAACGGACTTTACTCAAACGTGTGTAATGTGATGTTGTATTGTTACGTGACATGGGCACACTAGCTATGAAAATGCATTTCTACCGATTTCGTCGATTCTTACATTTTACGGGAACATTTCTGCCCCTATGGCACGTAGCAACACGGGACGAGCCGTCTGCGACAGACCACTGAGCGGGCAATCCCAATGTGTAATCGTGTGCGGTGGCACGTTCCACGTGTTGAACACACCAGCCAGCAAAATGCATTTTGCTCTCTTCTACGGGTTTGCATGTTTTCAGTGAGCTAGAATTGCTTTTGAACTAGGGTGGGATGTGAAAAATTGCATCGCAAAAAGACAGTCCGGGAGTGAAAAATTCAAGTTACAAAAGATGGAATTATGAGCTAGTGACTGATGCTTCAGCAAACAAGACATCTATTTCAAGTGGCATGGACATAATTCATATACTGACAAAACTCTTTTGTTTTTTCCCATCCTAGGCCATTAAAGTGAAACAGAATAAGTAAAGCATAGCAACTCATGACAGTGTAATGAGCATACAAAGTTCAGTAACACTAATTAGCTGATGCTGCACTTTGCACTTTCCATCCACAGCATTTAAAAAAAAACGAAGCAAAGGAATTCAACAACCAAATGACAACAGAAAATTCGAACAAGCATAAAGCACTCAAACAAAAACAACCTGTACTCCCACACATCTGCCCATCACCAAGTCAAACACAATACACATACCTCTGGCTTCTATTCGATGGGGTCAATGAAAACAGACATTTTGTGAATGCTTTTTACAAGATACCAATGCTTATTCCATGAAAGTAGCCTAACTATGCCTATCCTGAAGAGGCCTTACATCATCTCATCCTGTCTAACCTGTTGGTATCACAGCAGTTGTGTGTTACTGATTCCTGCACAAGCCCTATTGTCATTTGCCATGTACTTAACCAACTTAACCTAACTTAGAGTAGCCCGCATGTTGAACATCATCTTAACTCACCTATCTGTTGACAGCAGCACGTATGATTAAAATATGATAAAGCTCATTTTTTGGCTGGTTCTAACTAACATTTTGATTTAGTTCATTTGTGCATGCTTGTTGACATCAGACAAGTCAACAACACACAAATGAGAACACTTTAAATCACTTTGAACCACTTTATTCTGATTGCCATGGTTAATCTCTGTCACGGGCAATCATGGGTACGCTTCACAACATCGCTCTTCTCCAAAAGTAACATAACTTAGATGACTATGCCAGTTTGTTACTTCCCTTTCAGCAGCAGCACAGGCATGTATTTACACTTGTTTATTCATATTTAATGACATAGTTTGAGATGTTGGCTTCACATTTTAAATGGAGTGGTCTGACTGTTTAGTTAATGCTTATATTTACCTCAAATTTAATTGCTATCCAGCTTGAGTATCCCATTGCTAAAAAATAGTGCATATATACAATACGATCATTTGCCAGTCAGCAAACCATGACAACTATGGAAAACACCTGGTTAAAGCAACCTTGAGGGACCACTTCAAGAAATTGGGAGCAAATAATCAAGACTATGGAACAAAATAAGACCATTGCATGCCTTGTGGCATCATAATTTGTCTTATGACAAGACCCGATGGATTAAAACAGTGAATGGCTAATCTGGTTACAAATCATGTGATGAAAGCAGGTAAGGTAAACAATTACTTGGTCCACAGGACACCTACTAGATTTTCAGGGCACACTTTTTTCTGCTCCCCCAAAACAAAAATGTAAGTACCACGGTTTGCACAGTTTGCTGACAGACAGAGTCATCCAACTCACCCCCGAAATGTAAATATCAATCGCGTCCACCAGCCTACGAGATTAAAATGCGAAACACGTAAGAGGTTGTGCATGATTAACACTTCAGGAGGGATGAATTTCGCCATCAAAAACTTCTGTATTAGCTGCGTCAAGTCTGTCCCAAGGCTCTATGTGACAGCATAAGGATAGCCTTGTCAGGTAGCATGGTGAGTTAGACACTCGAAAGGCTTAGATTTATCATTATCGAGCACTGCTATGAACCAAAAAATGGCTAACGGAGGTTTAACAGGGCAAAAATGGCAGTGAAATTAAGTTCCGTGCTTCAAATTCTCTCCTTCATTCCTTGTGAATTGTGCACTCTTGGGTGCATTTTGCAGTTGGAGCATCTTGCAGATAAATTGTTCAACATTTTAAGCAACAGATGGTACCTCACGGTACACGGTAGCAATGAAAAGGGAAGGAAGAAAAAAGTGGTATCACACTCGTATGATACCAAGAAAAACAAAAGTAGTTCAATAAAAACAGACCGATACTTTTGTGAAAAAATTGGTAACCAGCTGATTTGACTTTAAATCTGCTGGAGGAAGTGCTTAAATGGTGATATTCATCTGGTAAATGTTATTTAGAGGACATTTCTTGAATTGTTCACTCCCGCATTTCGGGAGTGATGCAATTTATGGTCAAGTCTCTTCGGGTGAAAGGAATCGTGGACCGAAATTCTCTACCAGGTCTCGCTGGTGTTTGCACCAGGCTCTGCTTTCGTGTGTGGTGGTGAGACAAAAAAATGGGGATGCTGAAAACCTTGCATTTGGCACCTGCTGCCGATTGTCATGCATTTTGTAAACAAACTAAAACTTAATGCGTGAAGCGGCTTGAATCGCTGGGAGGATGGGGGTGGGTCATGGGCTTGAAGTACCTTGAGCCTTGCTGTGCATACATAGA
>NW_023597054.1:31453049-31475871 GCF_011947565.3 Pollicipes pollicipes
CGGCCCCGGTTCTGCTCGTGGGCCACGCTCACAGCCAGCTGTCACGCGGACCCGACGACGCGTGCGCACAAATGACTGCGTGCGCCGTAGCGGAAGTGTGAGCACGTGACCGGGCCACGTGTCGGGGGGAATGGGGGGGGGGGGGGAACGCTGCGCGCGCAATGCTTCGAGATACGGAAATGGAAGGTAATGGCAGCTAGATGTATCATGAACGGAGGCGCAGTAAAGAGACGCGGGATAATGGTAGGAGAAGAGATAGGGGGAGAAGGGAGGAAGGAAGAGAGAGAAAAGAGGAGGGAAAAGTGGAGAAGAAGAGGAGAAGAGAGAGAAAGAGAAGAGAGAGAGAGAGAGAGGAGAGAGAGAGGGAGAGAGAGAGAGAGAAGAGAGAGAGAGGAGAGAGGCGGAGAGAGTAGAGAGAGAGAGCGGAATGAAAGAGAAGAGGAGAGAGAGAGGAGGAGGAGAGAGTGGGAGAGAGGGAGAGGAGAGAGAGAGAGAGAGAGAGAGTAGAGAGAGGAGCGAGGAGAGAGAGGAGATGAGAGAGAGAAGAAGAGAGACGCAGAGAGAGAGACGAGAAGCGATGAGAAGAGAGAGACGAGAGAGAGAGAGAGAGGAGAGAGGAGAGAGAGAGAGAGAGAGGAGAGAGAGGAGAGAGACGAGCACGAGAGAGAGAGTGAGAGTCGAGAGGCGAGAGAGGAAGGATGGAGAGAGAGGAGCGAGAGAGAGGAGAGGAGACGAGACGCGAGGGAGAGAGGCGAGAAGGGAGACGAGAGGAGAGAGAGAGGAGATGAGAGCGAGAGAGAGAGAGAGTGAGAGAGAGAGAGAGAGAGAGAGAGAGAGAGAGAGAGGAGAGAGAGGAGAGAGAGAGAGAGAGAGAGGAGAGAGAGGAGAGAGAGACGAGAGAGAGGAGAGGAGAGAGAGAGAGAGAGAGAGAGAGAAAGGAGAAAGAGAGAGAGAGAGAGAGTATTAGGGGCATCCGTTGAACTATGGAGAACACTATCGACGGCTGCAACGAATAGCTGTGTGGTGCGGTGCACGGATCATGGGCAACAAACATAAATGTTGTGTTTTCTTGCCACCAATGGCAGTGCATAAAAATAATTATAAACATGTGGCCTTCAGGAAAATTGGATGATTTATTCAGTTGAGATGAAACATTAAGACAGATCAAGTTCAAGATTGACAATATATTTCCAAAATACACATCTGTAAGCACATCGTTTGAGCACATGAATTCCCGTTCAAAGTATCCGGAAAATCGCAAACTATCATCACTTATGACGCAACCTCCAGCCTCACATCACTTTAAATAATAATGGCAAAAAATCATAATTCACACATACACACAATTATTGCAGCAGTTTGCACGTCTCCGCACCATACCCGAATGGGAATGGTGAGAGCACTCCGTGCGGGGCTGACGTCATAGACGCATAGGCGGCGTACAAGGGCGTGGTGTGGGTGCGCTGGTGTTTGTTGAGGTGGTCCTTGCGGCCCGAACCGTTTGCCGCAGATCTCGCAGCCGAACGGCCGGTCGCCGGTGTGGATGCGTGTGTGGCGGGTCAGCTCCTCGTTGCGGTGAAGCGCTTGTGACACGTCTCACACTCGAACGGCCGCTCCCCTGCCGGCAAGAAGAGGGTCAATGACCTGAAGAGATGCTGGGTGCACGAGCCTTCACAGGTTTTGTGGCTTTGTGATGTTACTGATGTTACGCGAGAGCGAAAGAGAGCTATTTATTGTGAAAGACGGTCATCGATTTGATAGCGTTCATGACAATGCAAGCTGTCAGTCTATATCTTTGGCTACTACAGCTGGTGTGCAAGGATCTGCTCTGGTCTCCACAAAGCACCGCGAATTTACCAACCGTCTATAAAACATTAGTAGCCCTAAAAAGGCTTATCTTAGGCTCTTCACCTAAGGCCATGTTTCTCCTCGCGTCATTTTTGTGAGCGTGGTCATGACGTAAATGAAGGCGACATATAATCTACGGTGAAAAGCAGGAGAAAATTTGTTTGCAAAGTGCTGGAAATATATTCCTACAGATCTGGTTTGGTAGTGGGGCAGAGGAAACAATCTATCGAAGTAAGATCGGCTTGCTTGGGCTGTCGTTTAATTGCACGCTTTAAACTGTACAATTTAAACATCAACACTTGAGGCCACCTAATAAACGAATTAAAACAAATTTTGAGAGCAAAATATGCTTAATCCATGGTACAGACGTTGAAACAGAGGCGGAGGTTCGGTGGGCCGAGATAGACACTTCTAGTCACGATGAACACTGAAACATGGAAACACGAGGGAAGTGTAAAACGCTTGGTCCTCGGAAATAAAAACTGAATGCTGCATACTACATAAAGAGAATATATAATGTAATGCTTAGTTATAGAAGATGTGGGCCGGTCCGCTGCAGGGTTTTTACGTTTCTTTGTACCTGGTGTTTACTTATTTTACGGGACAGCAAATGTTGATGTAGATATGTTAGCACACAATATCAGCGACGGATCTGTCCTTAATTCGTCATCGCCATAGGGGCTTTACGACGCAGTCAGCTGCTGAAGCTAAATGGCGTCGCCTGCCTCTCACCCTGCCAGGAAGGGCGGGCGCCACGGGGAATCGAACCCTGTACCCCTGGTTTCCCAGACATGCAGCGGATTAACCCAGACGCGTTAACCACTACACCATCGGCGACCACTCTGCCCTTTATCCACATACACTGCTTCTGCCGAAACAGGATGTTGGAGCATTTTACTTTGAAACTGTACGCCCAGTGAATGGAAATAGGCATGGGAAGCGAATGAAGCCGGCGCTTTTTTCCGCTGTCAGCGACACGTAAAGTATTGCATCTCGCTTTTCAAAATTTCTCCCGCGCAATTTGGCCTACCAACAGTAATATGGTGGGTAAGCGTAGGTCAGTTGTGCGCAGTTATACGCAGTGATACGCATGCAGCGATAAAGTCAAAGTGAGGTAGCCTCGCATGCGTTGTAAGTGCCATAGGCACAAATAAAGAATTTTCCCGCGTTCACAAGACGTGAACGTGAGCTAGGCATATGTCACCCGTCTTCCGACATCTGCAATGACCGCTGGCGTTTTGACATCATGGAATGCATGGAAGCTAAAGCTGCTTGCCGAGGGCTCTGGTGATCTCACAAGCTACTCCAAACGCAGCCAAATCTTCATTTGGGGTATGATGGGCCGTATTGGATGGCATGTTCACCCGCATCAATCTCCTGACTTCCCGTGTGAAGTGCCTGGTACCTTCTAAATCATTATGGAAGACTGGGTCATGCAAGTGGGGTGATGCAAGTGGGAGTAGAATAGATAGGACACAAATCAATAAGTACCTACCTCATGCCAAAGTCTCTTTGCTGGGTGCAAAGAGCACCGAAACTTGAATCCGGCAAGTAATGCTGTGTGAGAAAGATACCTTTGGTCCTTAGTTGTAGAGGAAAACGTGCCCGTTTTTTGAGAAATGTCCGTTTTGGAGGGGGAATAAATAGTAATGAGGCTGCAACTTTGGCCCGGCTTTAACCTGAAAATGGATCAGTTGAAACAGCATACTTAATATGAGGCTGGTGTTAAGCTCAAAGTTGGCAAAGTCACTCAAATCGATTGGTCAATATAAGCTGTTCATCGAAAATTGTTTTCGAGGAATCTATCACTCAGTGATGGACTGTGTAGCCGTTTTCACACTACTTTGACATAACAACTATTCTATTTTTTGGGTGTAGAAATACTTTCCTGAATTGATGCCTATATCAAGCATTTCAGGCACTATTTAGTGATGACTCCCATTTCATTGGATTTCAATTTGTTCACTCCATGTGAGCGGGCCTATGTGAGAATCCGGTCTGGTCCTAACCCATACTGCGGCGGAAATTTCTAATCCGATCCAATGCAGGCAGCGGATTGGTCCGCACTCCGTGGATTGATCCAGTCCGCGAAAGTGCTCCACCACTCACCCGTGTGCTTCCGGAAGTGGCCGGTCAGCTGGCCCCTTGTTGGAGAACGTCATCGGGCACTTTGGGCAACAGAACTTCTTGTCGCGCCGCCGCCGGCTCTAGCCGCCTGCGACGCTCCTCCTCGGCCAGCAGGTGGAGGGCGCTCCAGGCCAGCGGCGGCGGCGGCCGGGGGGCGCGCCCAGGAACGCGCCAAGCGGGACGCCGGCCGCGCTCCAGCTGGTGCCTCGGTACAGGGCGCCCGACACCGGCTGCGCTGCAGGCTCCGACCCGTACAGGGGCGTCTCTGAGAACCGCACCGCCCGCACCGGACCGGCTCCGGCGTCCGCCGCCCATCGGTCCCACTCGACTCGGTCCGGTGCGGCTCTCGCTGGCTCGGAGCGGTCCGGGTCGACTCGGTTCGACTCGAGCCGGTCCGGCCCGCCTCGGCCGCCGGCTCTGCCCACGGTCGGAACAGCGTCGAGCACATGGGTGACATGGCGCACGCGCTCTGGTGACCGCGCCGGAGCCTGAGCTGCTGCTGCCGTCCGGCGCTACTGATGGTCGCGCAGGCCAATCAGCAGCCGCGGCGGCCGAACTGAACCAATCGCCGCCGGGGGGCGGGGCCTCGCCAAGAGCAAGAAGGCCGCTGTTTGGGGATCCTGGTTGGGCGATCAGCGTTTTAGACGTTAGGTTCGGTCAGGGCCTGTTAAAGATATTAACTGAAGTGGGATAATCTCCACCAGTGACCACCAAGCGCCTAATAAGCTGCAAGCCCCCCCCCCCCCTCAGTTAAAACCTTGATTTGCCATTTACTCACGCCTGACCGCGTACATTAGCAGCGCATTTTGACCTGAACCACGTTTGGGATGGTTTCAAGCAGATATCTGAGTCGCGGTGGATGCTTGCATTTTGTATGGTTTCAAGCATTCTAAGATGACAGCTTTTCTAATGAAATGACAGCTTTTCTTAATGAAAAATCAAAATGAACTAGAAAATACTTTGAAACGTCAGACGGGGCTGTGTAAAACAGGTGAAACAGGACAAGCCGGGCAGACAGACAGGTGCACAACATTTGTTTCTTATCGTAATATAGTATCACTTTTCTCGGTCTCATTTTTAGGCACCCAGGTCTGTCAGCTGGACCGTGATTAGCAAATATATGTACCGAAATTTGAACAAAGATATGATCAACATGTGTTATAATTTTTGTGTGTGGGAGTTCTGCTCGATTCTGTTCTCATTGGTTCAGTTTCATGAACAGCTGCGACCGCCAGCAAGATGAGGACAGAGCGCGTGATCCTACTGACGGGTCAGCGCAAAATTATGGTTGGAAGCCGGGGGACAAATGAGGACAGTTTTACCATCTATCGCCCCCCCCCCCCCCCCGTTTCGCTTTCACTACCAGTGCTTGCCCCCTTGCCTGGCGCGTAGCTGAACAATCCCTTTTGACAGCACAGCATATCACGGTCTACGCAAAGCATCCTCCGCGCCAGTCGCCATTAGCCTGTTCATTATTAAACACAAAACCATTTACTGGTGCTTGGATCTCTTTGGACACGCACTAGACAACTGACGTAAAGTTCCTTGCATACATGAGCATCGTTGACATAGGGTAACGCAGTCGTACCATCCCTTATTTTTGCGATGACTTCAAGCGTACGGCTTGCTTCTAGGCGTCCCAAGCAGGAGAGGGTTAAAACTAAAAATTAGTGCACCGCAAGTGTCAAATAGATCAGTGCAACTATACATCGACAAGAAGATAAGGAAGAAGAAAAAGAATAAAAGGACAAGAAAACGTGTTGTAGGACACAATTGCTTGTGTCACCATGAAACATTGTACATGGTGGGAGGAGATGGATTGAAAAAGTAACTATGACGACCAATTACGTCAAGGGGTGACAGTTACATTGCAGTGTGTCTGCTGTAAGGTGTGTGGAAGCTGTGTGCGGCTAATTTCAACCTTGCAGGATAGCCTTTCTCATTGTGTTTTTATCCAACGGTTGTGTGGGCACGTGTTCGCTTTTAAATTGAGTGCGCCATCTTTTTATACTTTTCACCTTTCGTGAGATCAGACGTATCCGATTTGCTCGGAAATGCCGATTTTTTCGAAATTCGTCTAAACACTCAAAATTCGGATGTCAAAAATCGCTCCTATGGGAGACATCTCATTGGACTTCCGCTCCCAACTATGCAAGTAATACGTCTCATTTGCTTTTTTTCTCATTACGGCGTCGATTTCTCATCTATGGCGTATGGCACTGTGGCTCTTTTCGAAGGGCACTTTGGTTTTGGGAAACGGAGTTTTACATGGTCTATAAAGTGACTCACTGGTTCAAACTTCAACCAATGCGCTTCTCGTGGCTGTCCTTTGCCGCCCGCTGTACAAATCACAAACGTTGATTTGGACTGACGTCATTCGTACCAGTAGGTCCAATACTTAACCGTCAGGCCCGCAATGCTCGGATCTAAACAGCTAAAAGTGATACATGTAACCCGTAAAAGCAACAACGGCCTCAACAAATTCTGCAATCGTTGTGATGGCGGCAGTTGTCATGACGACAGTCGCGACAGCTGCAGGTGTCGCGGACTCTGGATGCACTCTGGGGCTACCAAAAAGGAAGAAATACAGTTCTGCTATAAGCGAAAATACATGAAACAATAAATCAGGAGCCGTCACTGACTAGGGACGGGAACCGCTACAACCTGTGGCAGCGTTCCGTACCCGGATCTGATAGGTTTAGTGCCACTCATTAGCCGTTAAGGGTTGTGACGTTTGTTGCCGTTGTTGATGTGCTTTGTTGGATGTTTGTTTCGATTTGTTGTGCTTGTTAGTATCGAGCACGGGACTGCTGTGGGGGGGGGGGGGGGGCGTGAAGTGGGCTGTGGTATGAGGATCGCCCTCATGATGTGGCGTCCTGCCATTGACCGGTGCAGAGGTGCGATCCGTGATCGGTCAGGTGACGCCCTCGAATGCAGTCTGTACCGACAGCCCGTCTATGACACCTGTGGGTTAGCGATTTAAGGTCTGTGGAGTTGTGAGCGTTGCAGCAAATCAGTTGACCACCAATAACAACATGAACAGTAACCAGTGCGTCTGCTTTGATGCTATCATTTTTAAAACTTCAGCTGAAGGAAGATGAAACCGGAAGCGTTATTTTAACGGCAAGTATTTACGTGATTATGTTACATTTAGGCAGTTCACAATCCCCATATCATCATTTACATTGTTCAACGGTGAACTCGATATGAATTGGTTGGAATTGGCCTTTTCCTTAAGTTATACTAAATTCGGTATAAACTAGCGTAAATGCTACCGAATCGTAAAGCATTTATTTGGTCCATGAAAATTGTTGCTGAAGACGAAGTAGGTGGGAGGACACATCTGGCGTATTTATTTCTAATGAGAACCTGTAATAGGAGCATGTAATCGTTCATCACGGGGTGGGTGGACGTAGTGAACCTGTGTGTGCGATTTCTGGCTCAATCCCTTGAAATATGCATTTTGATGCCTGTGTTTTGAGCCAAGACCACTCAAAGAGTGTCCCAGTCGTTAAGAGGCCTGGTCTTGATATGTCGAATGCATCACGGTATTAATGATGCTGATGTATTCATTGCTTCAGCTGTGCCTTCCAGCCGTGTTCACATGTGCCGGAGTATACCTGATGATAACGCTTATAATGTGTGCATCTGTTCCAGACTTGAGAGCATCACATGTGAAGACCCATGATGCAGCCATGACGTGGCCGCTCTCCGTTTGTTTGACCTGTGGACTGGTGTACTGGATGGAAAACTCCCTCAGGTAAATGCATGTTTGGATTGTATAGATGTCTCAGAAGAGTGCGGGAGCATCTACATCAGGCCTAGCCGCCTTCGCTGCTTCCGGTAAAAAAGCCCTCGGCGAGACGTCTTAATTTCTTGGGCTGCAATCACGATTGCATTTTACTATAGGCGCTACAATGACAAGATCAAATGAAACAATGAATAGCTAGATATTTTGTATGAGGGCAGCACAACGTTTTAAAGGATTGGGCAAGCATATTACATCATGCCCACTCAAAGCATCTATGTCAAACTGCTCTGTCTGATCCTCAAGACTGATATATATATATATATATATATATATTTATTTATTTATATTTATATACATATTGCAATGGTTGTAAGACTTAAACAACCAGCACAGTTGACGCGCTCTCACACCCGATAACTAACTAAGTGGTTGTATATTCGATGATATTCACTGCGTGAATACTTTGCAGTTGGATTGCTTTCCGTTTCAGCATTTATTCACGTCGACGTTTATTGCACTGAAATAGCACCATTTATTTTCCGTAACATTTACAGTGACAACATTTCTTCCTTCAGATGCTGTCCTACCGGAACTTCTTCACTCTCTTTCAGTTTCGATGATTATCCTCCTGATATTTCTGCCGTTGACATTTGACTTTTTGAACATTTGCGCTCAGTATCTTTCGTTCCGATTATCACTTGTTTGATGTCTAGTAATATAAATAGAACTTATTTATTGGATTCCTCGGTTAATAAACTCCATTAGGTTCATTGAGAACCAATGCATTGACTTCGTCACACCATTCAAAATACTCGAGAAGACTACTGGTGGAGTCTCGCATTTTTTAGGAAGGCGGCGAACCTTCCCCAATTTCGGAATTATGCATGAAATCTGGATTTTTAAACACAAATTATTTGGGATGGACCATTGAAAAAGTAGACGGCAGCCCTACAAGATTCCGCGTCTATTATTGTATATACCCCATCATTATGTCCGCACCTTTCAAAGAAAAATGCAGGGGATTTTAGTCTCCAAATGTATGGAAGCTTACTGAAGGGGAGAGCGATATGAAATCATGTTGTGTTGCACGCAATTGGTTGCGAGCTATTTCATCACCAGAGAACTTCTCGCAGAAGTTCTTAGGCTGTTTCTGGCTCTGAGAATATCGTCTAAACGGCGTTTGAAAAACCAAAATATGTGCAGTCATTACCTTTTTATGCTGCCAAGTAATGGATGATAACACTCCAACTGGAGCCACCTTTTGTTATTTTTGAACAGGTGAACATACTGCAGGACATGGAGATTCGAATTCGAAAAGAATCGAATTCGAAAAGAATAGAAGACATTGAGGTGAAAGACAGGTGAACCAAAACTGGCAACTTCAGCTGTGAACGTAAAATTGATGCTGCGGGCTACTACACGATGCTGGTCATTCGAGACAGCGTGGTAACAAGAATGTGGCACTAAACAGTATTGTTAACATTGCCACGCTCTGTGCTTAATGTGCTTAATGTGTCAGGTCGTTTTAAATGATGCACTAAACGCATTTGCGTCTCCTGATCCCCAGGGGTAGGATCGAGGAGCGAAAGGCATTCGGCTTTATGGTACAAGATTAAGCTATGCAGATGCCATTCTCGCTAAGTCTCTGGGCCAGTCACGGCTATTCTATTATAATGATTCAGCCGAGCAATGGCAAAACAAGACCAGAATGGCCCTCTCCGGATATAATGAGATGAATGAAATAGCTAAAAGGGAAGAGCCTGTCCGGTAGGCGCCCTGCGTTCAGAGAATCCACCTCATTGTGGTCATCGGCACTCCATCAATTTACTATTGGCCCAAAAATCAATTTGTCATGTGAAAGAGATGACCGGTCGAGCCGTTCGAGACTGCTGAATGGCAGCAGATCTGGCCCGGTCGGCCTTCAATGCCACCCTGAGTGAGACGACACAGCCTTTGACTGCCGGGTCGCGGCGGCCACCGCCCGTGGCGCGGTCTACCGCAGAGTCAACCGGACAAAGCCGCTGACCCGGCAGACCGCGCCGCTCTGCCGGCCGCCGCGTCATATTTTGATAGCGGCGGGAGGGAAGGCGGCACGGACCGGCGCCATTGTGGCGTCGACAAACGCCAGCGGCGCTCGCGCTGGATGAATGGGCGCGGCGCCGCGGGGATGGGACCCACGCCAAACATGGCGCCGCTGCGTCACCGCCGCCGGGTTCCGCGTCCGACGCCACGAGCTGGGGGGTTCCGCGTCCGACGCCGCGAGCTGGGCCGGGTCCTGTGTCCGACGCCGCGGGTTACGCGTCCGACGCCGCGAGCTGGGCTGGATTCCGCGTCCGACGCCGCGAGCGGGGCGCTGCGGGATTCTGGAGCAGGGTGTGGTGGCGGTCATGCAGAAGTGAGGTTTGCGCTGGACGATGTTGAAGGACAACAATGTGGCAGGCAAAAACAACAAAGAGATTCAACAAAGGGAACGACAAATTGACGGAGGGATTGAGACGATATTCTAGTATCACGGAAGGGATGCATGTTCGGACCATCGTCCCCGTCTGGTCTGTTAGTATATAGACAGCGTCTGGTCTGTTAGTGTACAGACGACGTTTTGGCCAGTCAATTCTCCGGCCGTCGTCATGTGCTATGGAGCCCTCAGACGGACTGGCCGACGTCTGGCTTTTAGCCGTGTGCGCGTCACGACCGATAGTCTCCCTGGAATTACTGGGATTCGGACCAGGGCCAGGGTAAACCAGGCACAGCGCCAGGGTAAAAGTCGCGTGCATACCGTCGCACCAGATAGGAACGCTACGTCGTACCTTTATTCCACCTGTGAGTAGGATTAACGTTCTGCTGTGCATGTTTTTAGAGAGCCGTTGGTGTGATATGAATAAAACAGGAATCGGAGTAGACACTCCATCATGACATCTCCATATTGCGCGGCAGTGATGACGCCAAATGGCTCTTTCTGAAGTACGTCATCCATAACTGAATGCTGCAATGGCAGGGTATCACGCATCTGAGGAGCGCTCGGAGACATGAGTGCAGCATAAGTCGCCAGCACCTTGGTGAGCTAGCGGGCGACCACGCGAGAGCCACGACGCCACGGCTAAATAAATAAAGCTCCAGTGGGCCGTTAGTTGCTTTAAACTGGTAGGCAGTGGCGGAACCAGAGTGGGGGGGGGGGGGGGGTACAGGGAGATACCAACCGCCTGAGCTCTAAATAGAGCCCATAACCGGCCGAATGGGCGCAGTTTTCTAAACAAAACGCAACCAAATTGGACGTGTTTGTGCCTCCAGGTGATTAAAAACAGTTGCGTGCGAAAGTGAAGGGCCCATGGACAATCAAAACAATTTTTCGGTGATTCAGAGGGTGGTGGTTGGGGAGATTTCAATGCCTATCACGCTGTCCTGAGGCCCTACCTTGTTGCCACGGACCCTAAACGTCCACTTCCGGGGTTAAGCAGAATACTAAGGAACCTCCCACAATGCTCAGTTATTTGTGCTTGCTCGAAGGGCCCTTCACTGTTGTCAAGACTCTATCTGCTAACGTTTTGGGACATCCTTGATCGATCAGGAACCCTCCATGAATTCTTCCCATTCGCCCGAAAGGCTCTTATGCAATTGCCGGGGGCTCCATGTGTTAACATACCCAGGTATTCTTGCTTGCTCAGGCGCCCCGTTACCAATACCTCGGGGTTCTTTCCACTTGCTCGGAGGGCCCTGTGCTGTTGTTAGGTCCATATAAGTTAACGCACCCAGGCACTCGATGCTCAGGGGATCCATACGTTGGTCTTGGGCCATTTCCCTTTAATCTCAGTCGTGTAAACACTTAACTCTTCTCGGGTATTTTCTGCTAACATTTTCGGGAACTCTTGATGATACAGGGGCGCACCAAATGGTCTTTGACACGCCATGGTTGCTTCGAATACCCTATACTGTTGACGGGAGCTCCTTCGATGACCTGCCGGGGCAACCTCGATCCCTCAACAGCCGTCCCTATCGGTCCTGGGTTTTCCCACATCGTCTAAACATTCGTCGGCCAGGGCACTCTTGATCGCTCCGTGGCCCCTCGCCTTGATCGTGGCCTCTTTCTATGAAAGCAGAAGGACCATATATAAGGATCATCCCTCCAAAGATTCGCGAGCAGATGTATGCCTGTGCACGCATACCGCGCCCAGCGTGCTAAAGATGCACACAGAAAGCTGGATTTCCCTATGAAAATCGCATACATAAGAATCTTACATTTCATTGCCAGAATCCGAGCATTTTTTGGCAGCGGTCGCGAACTCGAGAGGCCTTGCAATGATGCGTGACATTACCCACACACACCCAACATGCACATATTGACAATCCTAGACCCGCCGCTGTTGGTAACAAAGCTTTCTAAGTAAAGTTGTTGTGGGTAGAACTTATGAGGCGTGTCATTTAAGCGTGCCTCATTTCCAAAAATTCGTACATGTCTCCTCTGGACCAAGCTCGGGGGAGCGGCGAGAGCACCTCCGATAACTTCCGTCGGGACGACTCACTCTACCGAGCGCCCTCCCGGCCGCGCCAGCCGGCCGTCGCCGATTTATTCGATTTCCACGCCATTGTGGCGACATGGAAACACTTTGTTCCGGTCGTCAATGTGCGAGGCACGGGCCTATTTGACGTGGAGGGCCGCTCTCTGCGCTGAAAGCGGCGCGACGACGGCAGGCGGCGCAGCTGGCCCGCCATAATGCGGCCCACTCGTCGGTCGCGTTCACAAACCACACAATAAATCTGGCGGCGCGGCCCAAAACACGACTTTTGCGGCTGGCGACGTCAGTCAGAAGGAGCCGCACGCCACCCCCCCCCCCTCGGCTCGAACAAAGGGGGCAGAAGCGTGGCGCGGCCCGTGCCGCCGTCTAAAGATGTTCACCTGGAGGGTGCTGCTGATTTCAGGGGCGCCCAGATTCCAGGACGTCTGGACGGCTGGACCATCCCAGCCCAGTCTCAGGGACGCGGCAAGCATCCGCATCGTCTGGACGGTCAGCCCCTAATTTGGTACTCGAGATTTAGGGTCTGCTTTGGTTATGAGAAGATTATCATTGACAAGTTTACTACCACATGCATTAAAGAAAAAAGAGCTCCGTTTTCTTCCGTTTCAAATGCATAAAAGCCCTGTTATGTCAGTTACCGACAAACGGCAGTGTTGTAATCGGAAGGACTCCGCGGTGCGTAGTTGCGTTGACTAAATTTGGGGATGAGCAGCGAAAAGCGACCAATCTTAACGTTTCAATGCAAAAAAGAAATACGTCTACTTACTTAAAAATCAAGGCTGAGAGAGAATCGGAAGAAAATCGGCGGATGTTTGTGATATATTTAGAATATCCAAAAGCATAGAAATGCCCGCATTTTTGGTTAAGGGCCAACGCGTGACCTTCCATGCCATGATATTGGCATGAAACGGAGTATTATTGGGAATGGCACTGAATGTTCTCGCAAGCAAAATTTCAGGACTTAAAAGATAATTATACAAACGTCCGTCTCTTTCTCGCTTTAGTCCGATTCTCGAAATTTCCAGGCTGTTGGGTTTGGGTCAACTGACCAACTTTTCAGGTCATGGAAGCATGACCACAGCCGAAATGTCCATTTTGAGTGCATGACATAATCTACCGGTAGCTACCATGTAGTAACGGACTGCCGGTGGCTGCCATGATGAACAAGTTTGGTGATGGAACAGTCGGTGCAGGGATCATCGACTAAGCTGCCCGATGACATTTGCTTTGTTTTGTTGGATCATTTGGTGACTATTGCAGGTGGCTAATTCAGTTGGGGTCACGCACATTCTGCGTCGCCACACAACGCAAGGACTCGTGCCACGATCATAGTATAAGCGCTACTTAAATTTGGTGGCAACATTTCAGCTACGAAATAGTGTCAACAAACTGCTTTGTTGACAATTTGCTGGCAATATCTGCTCTGTGCCGAACTACCTGTCGGGCAAGTGTACTCTACAATGTGAAATATCACTGAAATTCAAACACCTTGCCTCCATGTGTTGCAAAAAATTAAGTGAGCCAATCCCAAAACGGAATTTTTCAGGAGCTGTCCCAACAAAAGTATTGTAAAATCTGGCCAGTTTTCGGTGGCTTTTCGAACACGAAATGATTGAATTTTACAATAATGTTGACCACAAGGTCTGATTTGAATTCTCTTATCAGGTGTGGGTTGCAGTGAGCTGTACATCTTCACATAATACAAGAACAAATGCTCAGAAACTAAATTTTCAGGTTCATGCCCCACTCACGGATATAAACATTAAACATAGTGTAGGACGGGCACCAATGCGAAATTGGGTATTCCATTTTTACGCATCTCGTCAAACATATGTGGGCAGTCGTCTGCCCACGTCTACCCACAACTCACACTACTCACCCACCGAATGTTGCTTTCAAATTTACCAGGCAGTTACCAGCTCTTTACAATCCCTCTGGAAAAACACACACCCGGACACGAACCCAGACGATTGACGGCCCTCAATGCCGTCATGGTGCAATATAAGGTGAACTGCGCCACTCTGACAAGAACGGAGTTATGCGCAAAGGTAATAGTGACGTCCCTAATTTTGTAAACCGCCATTTTCACACCATACCGTTTTCGTCAATCAGAATGATGATCAAAAGAATTACTTACCTGACGCATTCAGTAACCAACGCTGATGCCAAACTCAGCTGACGGTCATATGATGTCATATAGATTCATACGGTGAGTTTGTTATTCAGTCAGCGGTCCATTTTTCTACGCTGAGGAAGCAGTGCAGAAAGGGACGAGGAGCATATCGAAGACTGAAGTATAGTGACCTTTGGGAATCAATACCCTGGAATATTTTATAATAATTCGGTTAAAATAATATATAATGTATTCATACATGCATATATATATATATATATATATATATATATATGTATATATATGTACTATATTTATATATAAATATATACATAAATATCCGTAAAAGAAGAACAATAATTCCATACAAATAATTCCTAAGTTTATAATAATTCCCAATACTGGAAATTTTCACTTGATGGTCTTTAAAATACTCAATGGAAAATACCAATTCAGACACATACCTTCAAACTTGCTTCAAACCCATAAAATGCATAAGTTTCAATTCCAAGCCATGCAGAAAACTGCCGGAATGGTGCATAACTCAGCCATACATTCCACAAATTAACTTTCTTGTGTAAAGGTCACTTTGACAATTTAATATAAGTGAGTGCCACTTCTATATCTCCTATGGAAAACTAAAGCTCTCTTTTCTTCCCAAGTAATTGAAATGTCTCATAATCAACCAGCCTACCTTATCATCCATACTACCATTGCTTCTGATCTCCCAGCAATCCCATGTAGCCCCATTGGGTGACAATGCATTTGAGAGTTGAAAAACTAGTATGGGCATGCCTTGTTGGTAAAAAGCACGCCATACGGTTTTGAAATCCAAGCTTCAGTCTCAGGCAATTAAAGGAGATTAACTCGGTAGCAACACCATAGTTTCTGTTCACCTTGCCAGTCAGCTAAATTTGAGTGTAATACCAGCTTAAAATTAAGTATGCCACTTCAACGGACCTATTTGCAGGTGCTTGCCAGAGCAAACATTGTTGCATCCTCACAGATTATTTTCTTTGCCCCCCTTCACAGTAAATGTGTCTCAAAGAATGAGTACGTCATCCACTACGACCATGGACCAAAGGTGATTTTATTGTCTTCATCTCTCTTTTTTATCTGTCTTTCGATAATTTTCTTATCTCTTAATCTCTCTTTTCACCCAGAATTTAGCTGTTGATGCAGGTTTGAGTACCCTTTGCTTCCAGCAAACAACTTTGACATTAGGAAAGTACTTATTGATTTGTGTCCTATCTTTTCTACTCCCGCTTGCATTACCCTACGGAGGCGGATCTAGCCCGGAGTTTTTTTTTTTGGGGGGGGGGGACAACCGTTCGTCGCCAGCTGGCTGGTGTGGGATCCAAGGTCCAGTGCAATGGCGCCTCTCGCGAGTATCTAGTAGGGACACCATTCAAAACCGAAAAAAACACCGAAGTGGCTTTGATTTTAAACAGAAGTAAAGCAAAACAGTTTTAAAACAGTTAAAGTTGAAACAGACGGTAAGTAGACGAAACTTTTATGAAGTTCTGGGAATGTTTTTGTGGAGAGTAAAACATACTCTCAGAGGTTTTGGGGGGGCCATGGCCCTGTGCCCCCCCCCCCCCCCCAGGATCCGCTTCCGATTACCTATGCACAAATTGGGCTCCAACATAACATCTGCATGCTCGTGACTCTTCCGTAATGATTTAGAAATCCAAGGCACTTTACGCAGAAAGTCAGCGCGATTAATGAGGGTGAACATGCTACCCAATCACACGACCGTTCATTATGCACGTGCACACTGCACACCGTGAACCGTACATATACCGCTTACCCATGTCTCAAATGAATATTTGGTAAGATTTGGAGTATTTTGTGCGACATCAGAGCCCTTGTTAAGTGGCTAGCATTGCATATGAGATGCCAAAGCACCAGCGGTCATGACAGATGTTGGATGACAGGTGAGATATACCCCAACTCTCACAACACGATTTCTGAACGCGGTATGATTCGATATTTGTATTGATTGATTTGTATCTGTGGCACGCATGGCGCACGAGAGACGTATTATCTCTGCTAGCGTGCTGAAAACGACAAAAACGGATACCAAGTGTAAAAAGATTGTCAATATACCTAGAAAACATGTATTTAACCTTTAAATGTGACATCATGCACCTGTACGAATCACGATGGCCAGTACAAATCGCCTTCGTATTTTTCCAGCATGAACAAAAATAGGGAGATCCAGGATGATGTGACATTTTAGCAATTGGGTTAAAAAATGGCGATAGTCAGTTGGATAGTCTCGTGCGTAAATTTTAATTTTGACGCAGCAGATAACCTACCTGGGAATAATGGTCGCGGTCGTAGAGGTTTCACCAATTGATGTGCTTGAGGACGGATACACACATGTACTATCATATATGAGGTGAGATGGTCGTTTCATTTATTCAGCAGGTGTACTAGATGAGCGTTGTCACGCGATTGTGAACTGGATACTGTCAATGGTGCTTTCGGATTGCACGTACAGTTTTGTTGTACCTCACCTGGGGTGCGCGATTATTAGATAATGTGCCCTATCTTTGGTAATTGAGATCAGAAGCGATTTCACACCTGCAATAAGGGTGCTTGTGAATGATTGAGCAAAATAACTGTGCTATTAGTAATAACATGACGAGCCATATTTCTTCTGATGTTCACGCAACATAACATTCTCAACAGGTAGTAAGCCGTGTTAAAGGGAGCATGCCATCTTTTGTACTTTTCACTTCCTTGTTACATCAGACACGTACGAAATGGTCCGAAACACCAGTTTTCTCTTTCTGAATAGCTCAGAATTTTTGTCTGAAGTAGCCGACCCCGTGGGAGAAATCTCGTTTGGCTCCTTGTTCACCACTTTAAAAGTAATATATTTAGTTTGCTTTGCTCTTTCCGACGTACGTGCTCTGTAAAACTTGTAGCACATCAATTGGTCAAAATGTTGATGCAATGACTGCTAAGAAAGCTTGAAACACATTGTTCAGACAAAAAGATATGCGACCTTAAAGTTGTAATCCCACGAATTCGATGAAACTTCATTCAATGGCTTTGATTGGTCCCCTATGGCGTTCACTTTGACTTTGGGAATTGAAGCATCTCATGATCCATGCGAGGCATTAGTTCAAACTTCAGCCAATCAACTTATCGGTAACAGGCTCTTGCCCGCTGGGAACGTTCTTTTATTCGGGCCAGTGGAGGTGCCCACGGTGGTTGTCATGACGACAGCAATCGCCACTACAGAGAAGATGCGTAGTGCTGTTATGGAGCGTTGGCAGTGTAATTTGGACCCGAAAACAGTTACGATAAATACTCTTATTTTGTCTTGACGGTGCTGCAGCCGAACTACGCAGTGCTATTATTGGATGTAGCTATTCCGAAGGATTTACTACAGTTTTTTGAAACATATCACAAAGGTGGGACACTTCCTTTAAGTGTCTCGACACCCACTTTTTCTTGCTATGGGAATTGACAAGTTACTAAAAGCAAAGATACTGAAATGCACCAAATTTGCTCTTAAAACTTCATCAATTATTTCACGTGAAAGCGGATTGGCACAGGTTCATTTACTTTTTTTCTGGTGAGTCGGACCAGATCGGATTGGATTGAGAAATCAGGGAAAAGCGAATGGTGGGGGCATTGAATCTGGACAAATCTGACTGGACTGGACCGGATCACGCAAACTCAATCCGTGACGTGAACATGAGGCCCGCATGGGCGCCCAGGGCCGTCGTTGGGGCGACGGCACTTAGAGTTAAATTTGGGCCGCGTCTGCGGCGGCGAGACGACCTTGAATGGAGCACTAAGCCACGCAAAGAGGTGTTTCGGGCTAATCAAATTTGCTTTTGCACTGATCTGAAGTAAAATCCTCAAGATGTGGTTCTGTCAGCGAACTAAGCTTGCTGTTGCTAAGCTTCTTCAAGGTGGAACGATTGCAAGCTGCTGTATGACTAGATACTCTCAATACAGTGAGGTTTCTTTATTGGACACATGGCCTCCAGATCAAGAATAGGAGACTCCTTGATGCTTAAAAGTACATTCTTATCCAGAGCAAGAACCTTCTGATCATAGACAGTACTTTCAAATCCGAAGCAGTGTCTCCCAAACTAGCACTTCCCCATCCCACCCCGCCCCCACACAAAAACGGCGCCTTCTTATCTTGAGCAGGGTCTACATCATTCATAAAGGTGGCTCCTGATGCAGGACCATTTAATGCAGAAATCAGACCCTTACACATCAAGGGCCTAGCTTAGTTATAAGGCCTCTTTGATCCGAATTTGGATTGCATATGTGTAACTTTAAGTTTCTCCGCTTGATGAAGGGGCACCTCTCAAGAGTGGACGGCAAATACATGCCTTTGCCTCACTTCCCATCGGCAGGGGCAACTGCCGTCCCCTCATCGTCAATCGAGTTAAGAGCAAAGCGTACCTCTAACTCCATCCAGAAGTGGGTCCGCGCGGTCCACTGCTTTAGTGTCCCAGAACCTGCTTCATTTTGATGCATCTTGACGTTTTGTTTAATATACCTTTTGCATTGACTTGCTTCCTCTGGGTCTGTATTTCTTTGTCTTATTTTCATTTTTACTTTCGCCTTTTGAGCACATTTGCCTTAATGCATTCAACTTATGTCGTCTATTCGGACTTTATCTTACTGACTTTTGTTCCTTTTAACATATTGCCGTTTTACTCTTATGCATTTCGCTTTTATCACTTTTGACTTTCTGCTCATTTGCCTTCTCCATTTGACTTGATTTAACTATGTGGCCATTTGGACCGTGCCCTTTCGACCTATTGCCATTTGACTTTCCTCCATTTAATGCTTTAACCACTTGACCTCCTTGCATTTTGACTTCCTGTCCTTTAACTTAATGTCCGGTTACCGCATCCACACAGGTAAATATAGCACACATGAGCTGTCTCCGCCATCACAAACATATTATTCAGCACTTCACACGCAAAGGCGTACAGCCTTGGTCTGAGCATGCGCAGCTCGCGCCTCCGGAACGTGAGTGACCGGGCGGCCGGGCAGCGGCACCACAAAGCGCCCCGATCATGTGACTCGGCCGCCGCCTTCAGTCCGTCGACTAATCTGTTTGTCGCCGGCCGGCGCGGCGCATCGTCAAAGGAGGTGCGAACAGACCGGCCGCGGCCAAAGGCGCCGCTGCCACAATAGTTTCAGCTAGATTAACTTTGGCGCGGCCAACTGTTAAACATGCCTGGCTAATATGCGACGGCGAGGAGCCCAGACCGGCAGACCGAGTGGCGCTGAATGGATCAAAGGCGCTCAAAAGGCGCCGGGAGGAGGCGCAAGGGCGAAGTCAGCGGCAGTGAAATGACGGGGGTAGAACAGCCGGACTTAGTGGCCTGGCACGGCGGGCGGCTTCCGACGGCGGGACAGCACCGAGCGGAAGCCGCCCCCGACCGCGACCTGTACTCGCTCCTGCCGATGCTGGGCAGAGGTGGGGGTGGGGCGGGGAGGGGGGTGGGCGGCGCGCCCGCTCGCCCCGCGGACGGCTCAAAGAGTTGAGGCGCGCCGGCGTCTGTGACGAATGGTGGCCGACAATAGTCGGACCTGCCCCCGTCTTTCAGCGGCGACTTTCTCACGCCCGGCGGTCGAGAGGCGGCCGCGCTTCTCAGGCGGCGCTGCTGGGGAGAGCGGCGGTGCGGGACGAGCTGGTGCCACGCCGCTGTCGCCGCGGCAGACGCGGTCCTTCGCGGAGAACACCGTATGATGAGACAACCGGCCTGGGTGGTACAAACCGGCCGATTGTGGCCACTGCTTAACGCTGACGACCTTATTAACGTCGATTTTTGCTCGTCGCTCCATACACGACGCAAAGACAGTTGATTATTATTGTTTGTTCATTTCTGATATTCTAGCAATAAAAGCCCTCCCAGCATTTTCATTTTGTGGACGTGAACACGGGCAAGCTAAGGAAACCTCGTGTTTCTGCACTGGCTAGTCCGTGAAGAATGAAGGATAAAACGGTACCCGATAGCGTTCCGTCGAAGCTCAATGAATGAGGAAAGCAGCTAAGAACAACTGTTTGTTGGAAACTGGGTGTCTTCACACAGGTATATATATATATATATATATATATATATATATATATATATATATATATGTGTGTGTGTGTGTGTGTGTGTGTATGTATTTATGTGTATGTATACATATATACCGTGGTGTATAGTATGCTATAGTATGGTATAGTTAAATTTGTTTGAGTCGTAGACATTCAAAGACATCCTTGCCTGTTAACCTGAAGGTGTCCGAGGATATAACTCCAAAGCCGCTGCTATGATCTCTTTAAAAATCGCACAGCTGAACTGCAAGGCGGAAGATAGCCCAATAACGATACTTCAGGCCAATTAGAAAATATGGGATGCTCAATGTATTCAAATGTGCAGCATTTGAAGAAAGTTAGGTAAGCATCAGACGTGATAAAAAGTCCCTTGTTACTAAATGGCATGCTTTTAAGTGCAAACGGCTGCCCCAGACAGCAACATTTCACTATTTAGTAAATATGCCCCACAATACAACATCGCTTAGTCACGTCATGGAGCATTTTTATAATGTCTGGGTCGCCGTCAGGCTGTCCGTGTCGGAGTTGCCACTGTAGCGGACAGCCTGACTCACTCGCAATACCTTAGTTCGCCGGTAGGTGGCTTGTTAACTGATGCGTGTGTACTGAGCCTAAACATCGTTATGTGCGCGAATTCGGCACTTTCTCGTGGCGTTCTTGTATATTTGTCTAACAATTTCATACTTGGTATTTGCATTTACATGCTTGGTTATGGCGCTATTTTTCAGTTATTCGATTTTCGGCCCCAATTGCCTTAACAACCAGCAGCACACTGCCTAATTGCTATATTATGTATCACCAAACGGAGTTCGTGTTCAAGGGCTTGCGTTGACACGTTGAATTGGTTGGCCAACCACCGGGCCAACCGCCGGCTAGTCATGCTACTATTCGTGTGATGTTTGTAGACTCTACCATCTCAATGGTCATGTTTTTCAGACCTCGAACACACTATGGCCATTGAGGCAGCGGAGTTCGGTGTGACCTTTCTATGCCATACATTCTGAGTGACCTCAAAACAGGTGATGTGAAAAAGTCTGCACAAGTTTGCGTCCATCTTGCTCAAAAACAGAAGAGGCTTTGAAGTAAGAATGTTATATTTGTGGAAAACAGGGGGCTGATCTTGAGTATGGCTTTCCCAGTTCCAAATTCCATACATATGTGGAGCATATGCATGGAAGTTTGAATACATATCCTTGAGACCCATGGTGCAGTCCACGGTGTCTGAAAGCTTAAGCATCCCTTGAGGCTTGAACTGTTTGATTCACATAAAGCCACTGTCTTTGTTACTTTATGACACATCAGGCAAATCAACTAGAAACAAGCTAAGAACAAGTAAAGCTTGAAACTTGTAGTAGACTTGAAATGAAATCACGAAGGCCTTATCAGGTGAGCCCTAACTGATATTTTCATCACTTGGGTAGAGCGCCACATCTGAGTCTTATGACGTTTTCAGTTGAGAGAAGACATGTGCCTGAAGCCCCCTCCCTCCAAAAACGATCCCAGGATTCGATCCCGCGATCCCATTACACATGGTACCCCCTATGGGATCCTTGACACATGTCTGGGGTCGGGAGGTCACTGCTGGCAGAGTCCGCAGAATGTTTGTTTTAAACCTTTAAAACCGTTGACTGTGATCTATTCAACACACGATGCAAATGAGATTTGTGGACATAAACTGCATCCTTTGCGTTTCATTTCGGCTGAGTCGGTACCATACTTGGAATAGTTATAACCACTTTACGAACGAAGTCCACTAAGGCCAAACCAAACGACCATGAAATAGTTCACTCAGACGCGATTCCTGAATGGCCATATTTAGCGCCACCCTCTAGGCCGCGTCCCACCAACACAGCTACCACTCCACCACTCCCCATCGACACCTGAAGTAGGCATTGGCTTCGCTGATTACTTCCATTACCGGCACAAAGGCAGTGGCGGCGCGGCTGGCGGCGGAGGCTGTTTTTTGGTGGCAGGCCCGGGCCCGGCCGTCCGCCCAGCGTGGCAGTGCGTGCCCGCTGCAGAACTGACCCGCCCTTCCAGCGATCTGGCGGCGCGACAAAGAGGCACAGCCGCGTCACGCGGCGTCGGACGCTGCCCGGAACACGGCGGCACCTTTGAAGTGGCCGCCAGCACCTGGAAGGGAGCATGTTCCATTTCAACGCGGCCAAAAATAGCTGGCATTCCCGGCAAGGTGGAATTGGGACGCGCAGGGCAAGGCCAGCCAGCATCACGGAGTGTTGACGGGATTGGCAGCTTGTGCTTTACATGGTACGGCGTACCCTGCGCTGGGCTTGGGCTCGCCTTGCTCCCGCTCGACGCTCTTCCCGACATATTGATAACATATGTGTATATATATATATATATATATATATATATAT
>NW_023597054.1:31476871-31496871 GCF_011947565.3 Pollicipes pollicipes
ACAGAGGGCCGACGCCGGAGACTGCGCGGGCCGTCAGGAGGGTCACAGAGCTGACACAGCGCCCACAGAAGGCCGACGCCGGACTGCGCGGGGGCCGTCAGGAGGGTCACAGGGCCGGCACAGCGCCGACAGAGGGCCGACGCCGGAGACTGCGCGGGGGCCGTCAGAAGGGTCACAGGGCCGGCACAGCGCCGACAGAGAGCCGACGCCGGAGACTGCGCGGGGGCCGTCAGGAGGGTCACAGAGCCGACACAGCGCCGACAGAGAGCCGACGCCGGAGACTGCGCGGGGCCGTCAGGAGGGTCACAGAGCCGACACAGCGCCTACAGAGGACCGACGCCGGAGACTGCGCGGGGGCCGTCAGGAGGGTCACAGACATCCCCACGGGGACGGTGCAGATAGGACGGCGCGGTCACAGAACGACTGCAGCGCAAACGCAGGATAGTTGCATGGCTGAGAGCGAGGGGAATCAGACGGAAGATGGACCTCCAGTGTACATGTCGTGGAGGATTCCATGCCCTTGAACCTTTTGGTATTGCCTTCCTTAGGTCGGGTTTAAAGAAGGCTGTGGCTACTCGGAGAGTTGACCCAAAAAGGAAACACTTTATTTGATGCATGTGGCATGCCTTTTTATCCGTCATAGAAGGTACTAATAGCATGAGCCTATTTGTTATCGAAATGTTGCATGTAACCTATTTGCGCGTACGTAAGGCGACACACAGATCCTGAGTGGTACAAGCTTCGGGTGCGAGACAAACTTGAGCGAGCAAGCTTCGGATATTGTCTGGACCAATCCACGTCGAGTTAAGAGGGTGGGGTGCGACCAACCAAGAAAGGCTTCCATGTTTTGTTTCTTAAAACACCCATGGGCTCGAGGGTGCAGCGCACGTCATTTTTCTACTCCAGTGAACCGCGAACGCCGGAATTTTTCACCAAAGGCCGAAACCTTGGGGAAGGGGGGCAAAAGAAAAGATCCTAAATGAATCTGGAAAGCATGGTGCAACCTAACACGCTATTCGCTTCAAAACTATTCTTTTGTAGGATTTCCTGTCACTGAGTGGAGTATACTTCGCCAACCGCTACCACCGGAGGTTTAAGAGAAATTTGCCAACACAGAATATAATCGCGGACCGAAAGACTGCAAGCGGTAAACAACGGCCGATGGATCCAACAGATGAATTATTGAATTGCTATGTATTACTCAACTGGTGAACTTACAGGCTGTGTAAATTCCTTAAAAACTGGCAAAGTTAATAAATGGTTTCAGAGCGTTGTTGCAGCCGAAGAAGTGCTCGTTTGGGCCCTTAAATGACTTGAATGGAACTCTTCTTCTTGTTTCTTGTTCAACTTCTGGAACTCAAACTCTTCTTGCGCTTCAGAATTAAGTCATAATATTGCTTAAGATCAAGAACCCTGTAAGTTGAAGGTCATACCTGGCCAAGGTGCGGGCAACACATTAAAATGGGTATCCTGCTCTCGGGTCACATAGCCGTAGTTGTTACTGGCCAGGACATGTGTCAACTGTGCCCACCAATGTATCACAAATGTGTGCCCCATGCCCTTTTGGATCAAAAACCCACAGCTTGACTTCACATGATCTCTGCTGGCGATGTGGTGTGACCTCGTATGACCCCTGTTGGTGATGCGGTGCGGCCTTTGTTGGTGATGTGGTGTGACCTTTGTTGGGGATGTCGTGTAACTTGATGATGTGGTGCGACCTTTATTGGTGATGTGGTGTGACCCCGCTGATGATGTGGTATGACCTCTGTTGGTGACTTGGTTTGACCTGGCATACTATGGATGGCCTCGACTGGCACACAGTCAAGCCAACCAAATCTACAACAGAACTACAAGAAAATGGAGCTGCGAATGCTGCCTCAAGACACAAAATAGTGCAAGCCGTCTCTGGGCCTGGCACAACCCTACAACCTGAACTAGCATCGAATATTTTTGCTTTCAGAGCGTGTCAACTTGACGACCTGAAATGTTTTGTAAAACCTACGGACCTGCCTGAAACAATTCAGAAGTTCTTCCAAAGTGTCAGAGGAAGGCAATTCCGAAGCATGTTGCTTCGACACCTCGAGGCGGGTTTTGCCAATTAATTGCCGAGGCGAGCCAACGTGCGCCAGATCTGCACTTCATAACGGGTGCCGGGCCTGACTTTTTTTTTTTTTTCCCCCCCTTTGGCTTCCAACTTCGACCAAAGCAGCGTGCGATGTGCGAAGCGCTGCTCCTGCTTAAAATACCTCGCCATCCTGCCACCGCTTAAGTCGATCGGGTTCAGGAAATAAAGCAATCAGATCCAATTCTTAGATGACGACCACATTTCCACCCAAATGGTGCCTCCGCATGTGCCCCTTTCGGGCTAATTTGATTTTGCGCCTCTCCAGAAAAGCCACGAGCGGACAACACTGAATGGCGGTCGCCCGCGGTGTGCCGCGCCCATTCACCCAGCGCGAGCGCCGCAGGCATTTGTCTCGCCGCTACAATGGTGCTGCCCGGGCCGCCCTCCCTCCCGCCGGTATCAAAATATGAACGCGGCGGCGGGGGACGGCCGGCCGGGCCGCACTGAGGGTGCCCAGGGCTCCAAGCGGCGGCGCGGCTCTGTTTGGGGCCGGCGGCGGCGGCGGCGCGCGGCGGGCGGGCCTGGGCGTCATTGAGGATGAGTTGGAGTGGATGACGCGCGCGCCGGACCACCAGCGCCGGCATTGTCCACACCGCCACCAAGTGGTGACGCGGAGGGAACCCCTACGTGGCAGCGCGCCCACCAACCAGCCCTTTCAGGGGTCCCGCGCGCTTTGTGTCAGGCGGCAGTTTAGACGGCGTTTGATCGCTTAATGAGCAGCCCGGTTTATTTAGATATAGTCAAAGGTGTGAATCTAACTTCAGAGATCAGACTGTGTGGCATTCTCATCGCATGAGTAATTTACACCCTGAAACCTAATTTGATAAAAGGCGTATCTGGGCTGATTTCGTAGCACTGCAATGCCCTGGTCAGCTGTCGATAGTTACCTTCGCCTCTGGTAAGAAGTAACCAGCAGCCTCCGAGGTCCCGTAATTCCGTGACAATAATGCAATAAAAGTCCCAGGGCGTGCGCATTGCTTGGTCAAACTGGCTTGACAATTTCAGCTCACAGCCGGCCAAAGGTCAAGCTGGCGGGGGACGACCGCGAAGTAATACTGCACGGCATGTAAAAGCCCCCCGCAGTTCCCGTGCGTCGGAAACGTTGGAGGCAAAGCTTTCTGGTGAATGAGGTCAACCACCTTAGGTGATGAGCTCAGGGGAAATACGACGACCTGTACTTGCCAGCACAGTGACCCCAAAGACACACATGCGAACCATTAAAAAAATAAATAAAGGGCATTTATGCGGGTAAGCCAATTAGGCATCGCCCCTTCCCATTCCATTCCGCTGCTCTGCCATTCAGTCAGGGTGCTGACATTTTGCGATATTTTCCAATGATATATTTCACACCTCATAGCAAAACGTTGGCACCTGACAATGCTCGAGGGCGTCTCCAGGCGTGGATTGCGGTTGGTCTGTTTGGGCAAGTTAGTGTCTGAATAGGTACGTGTACTAACAATTATTACCTGTCATTGAAGGCTGTTGTTTGACCGAAATAAGCTTTCACATCATCAAATGCAGCTGCACAGCCACACTTATCAAGACTAGTCGAGAATGTGAGAATGTAGATTGCCATAGACGTATGTACAGTAAAGACAATCACGCGCTCTCGACGATCACACACTCTCGACAATCACGCGACTTCGACGATCACACGACCTCAACGATCACGCGCCCTCGACGATCACGCGCCCTCGACGATCACGTACCCTCGACGATCACATGCTCCTGACGATCACGCGACTTCGACGATCACACGACCTCAACGATCACGCATTCTCGACGACCACTCGCTCCCGGCGATCACGCGTTCTCGAGCATCACGCGTTCTCGACGATCACGCGCTCTCACGCAAACCGTGAATTTGCCCGTTTTGGGGATTTTAAGGATTCCTTTTAGATCTAAGCAGCCAGAGTCGATTAAGACGTGAAGCCAGCTGTTCAGTGTAGATGAATATACCGGCTGCTTAGCTATCGTATCTCTAAATTGTCCGACCCATGGTCGTGCCAGAAATCGACCTAAAAACGATCAACGCCACCCATTCGGAAAATGATATCGTATACAAGAAATTGGGGCCTGAACGGTGGGAGGTATCCACACGCATTTAGCTCTGTTGCCACCAATATTCAACCAAAAATTAGATTTCGGTTTGCTTTCGCAACCCTTTGTCTACATTAGGGAAACCATAAGCCAGTGTAAATTCATTGACTCTGTTCACTTGCTATTCTTGACCAGACTAATAGCCGGCATTCTGTGAAGCAATATGATTCGTGACTATGTACTCGCGTTTGGTTGGTGTGGTTTTACTCATATTTTTCAAGAGAACGTAATGCATGGATGCTTCGGCTTTGTCGGATATGGTCGGTGACAAAAAATGGCATTTTTGCGAGCCATTTGGTAACAAAGTCTAAAGAAAAACAAATCACAACAGATAATTCCAGTCAGACGACGCTCAATGCTCAGTATTAATATGTTCTTGCCAGCGCTTGCAGCGTGAGCTTGTGTAGAACATATACCAGCGCATTGGCACGAAAAGTTGAGTCACCAAATGCTTCCAAGCGCAGTGGTTTCCACCGGGATAGTTTCATGCAGATGACAGAAATATGCTATAAACTATGCTTTATCGGTGCTGACATCATAGATCGGTCGTGTCAGATCAGTGATTTTCACAGAAACGTGCACTGAGAGGGGGGGGGGGGGGGAGGCGGGGTGATGCAAATGCAAATACCCCTCCCTCCAGGGTTCCCATACTAATAAAGGTATAGCTTAGCAACAACCACCAATGGATTGGTCCCATCAAGATCTTACGAGTGGTACTTACGTTTATGTTTTAGGTCAATAATTGACTCCATTATGGCAGGTTAAAGGTTGAATTATCCGGAAAATCGCAGTTTTTCTGTTTTACATCATACCTACGATCATATACCTACGTCATACGATCATCATACCTACGAATTCGGCCTTGTGGTGACACAAGACTAGACAGGCGTGTTTCTTGTACAGTCTCAGAACAACTGCGTGAGTTTCCACGTGTAATGAGCACACACTTCTGATATATGGCCCGTGAATATAACAGTGTCGGCCCGCCGTGCGCGCTACGCGGTATCGTCAGTTGCCGGCCAGCCCTCCCGCTCAGGCCGTATACCGCCGAGCAACGTTCCTCAAAATCCACCGCTGCTTCGAAACCAGAAAAGCTAGGAACATGCTTTTGGCATCATAACGCGTGTGATAGATGCCCCATAGGCTACTGAAAATTTGGTCGCGATTGCGCAACATGCCGGAGAGGTATCCTAAAAAATACCTTAGGAGGCGTACATCACCGCCCCTGGATCGTACGAGGGATAAATCGCGTCGTGTTAGACAGTTGGCTTTGAATGCTGCTGGGGTAGTTGTGGACCGGATTTAGCGTAAGACCGTCCATGCTGGTGTGTTAGCCGCTGCTGGTTGTGCTCGCGTCGTAAAAATACTCATTCGGCTTGAAGGATGTAGCTAAGCGTCAGTTTCGTTGGCCTCGCTTTTCGGCTTTTCTAGGGATCTAGCATGGAGGGGCGTCTCTGTTATCAGCGTTAGAAAGACATGCCACGTAGGAGGACTGCTGTTTGTGGGGTACACAGACTGCAGCTTCAAATGCCAACGGAGGGCGTTGAAGTGGAACAAGACAGGATTTATCCCGAGCTACCTGCTGCTGAGAGGAACAGCGACTTTGATTTTGAAGGCCGTTGGTTTGGCTAACGCAATGGGCTAGAGGCATGCACCCAAACGCATGATCTGTTCTAATTCGTGTATGACAGCATTGCCCATTTGTTGGCACGTCACTACCATACCATGGCGTTTACAAATGTGTTGCCTACACCCGGTGATTGGACTATGACCTTGTGATGCAAATACATGTTGTATGGAATGTGTTGTTTGTTCGGTAGTACCATGCGAAATTTCTGATTAAAACGCTTCATGTCTATATCAAGCTTTCGCCAATTTCTCAGATTTCTTTTAATTGCAGTATTAGGCGGCCGACATGAATGATCCAATGTGTTACTGGGTCGGTTTCTCTCAATGAAAAGTAAGCTGTCCGTTTTACCCAATGTGCCATTTTGCTTGAGCTTCAATCGTATCTTAGTCTGTTAACTATATCCCGCTTGTTTCCGTTCTATGCATTTTATTGACAATGGAGCCATAATAGCCACGGATGTTGTGGATCGCCTGCGATAAAGTACAACTAGTTACTTCTTCTGCTGATGTCTGGCGTGGGTCACCGATTCTTTTAAAACGCATAGGATTTAAGCGCCCTGGAGAAAGAAAGAATCTCAAGAAAGAAGGGCTGTTTTCAGAGACAAAATGAATCCCAGGAACGTTGTAAGTGTACCCAAGCTTCGAGTCCATGAGGGTTTTTCTTCCAAAACCAATTCTTTAAGTAGCGCTATGAAGCACTACGCTCCGCAACACGGCTCAAAAGAAATGCTACGTGGGCAACAGCAACCGCTTATTTAATATATTACACACGCAAGATGTTTTCAAGCGTTGAATGCATGACTTCATTAACGCCGTTTGTTTCACAGGCAGGTGGCACATATACCTTTTCATGGGGGAAGGAACGGGTGTGGGTTCCGTGGGTGCCCACACGTTGGGCTCCGTGGGTCCCACACGTTGGGCTCCGTGGGTGCAATACCGCCTGAACTTTCTCAGAATGTTCAGCATTAGTGCAATGGCAGCGCAAGAAAAGTCATCGAGTCCAAGATCGGTTTGCCTCCCCCTTCCCGCCACCCACACCAACACACTATAAACCTTTTAGACGCTCCAAAGCCTATGTACATTTTGAAGAAAAAACGGCAACTGATGTATCAAGCAAAGGTCAAATAACCGAGGTATGAAAATTATCGCCAGGCCTATAATTGAGTAGTGTAATCAATTGACCTATCATTCGGGTCGCGTTTTGTGTAACAGGAACAATTCGTTCAGTTGCAAATTTGCATGGCAGGTTGTGCATTATGGATGTCCACGACACAGCTCTCCATTCTTTGCGAAAAAAACCATGCGCTCAAACCTCTGCGCAACATAAAAACATGCACATTAAAACAACTATTTGTATCCAGCATCATAGCATGTAGCGCACGTACAATATCGTTGAACACACAATCACGCATGTCTTGTTTGACTGCGGGCTCATTTAGACATCCTAAGCTCCATGGAGTTTTGCAAATGGCATGGGTGTAGGAAAAGGGGACATGGAGGCCATGTCCCCCCCCCCCGTACTTTTCAAGATGGGGGCCAGCAGTGTTAACTGGCTCCCCACTTTTCAGATTAAATTGGTGTGTAGCCCACTTTTGTACTGCATTAAGCATGCATGCCGATTTACCTAGTTCGCCAGCCAACTGCCTCAAGCTGCGTCACCTTTTTCGTTTGCTCACTGGAAATCGTTTCAGCGTCACAGCCGCAAGGCCGACGCCGCGCGGTCCTCGGAGTCTGGAACGCCAGGCGTCGAGTCTGTTGTTGCTTTGACTTGCGAGCGCGCATGCTCAGAACCATATTACAACATGATTTATCAGCAATTAATTCTGAACAAGCCTTGAACATTTTAAGATGAACATGGATTAGCCATGTTGATACAAATTTGGGACCTCTTTCACCTACAATGTACGTTCAGAGAGTCCACAGTGTCTCTGAATAACACAGAAAAACATGGAACTGAAGTCTAGGTGACAATTATTAGACCACCTGCGGCGTTTAGGGGTGTTGCTGCGTCATTGAAGGTTCCTGTGCTGGTCCTGAGCCAACTGCGTGGGTCAGAAAGTCTCTCGTGTCAGGGAGAGGAACAATGTGATTTGATATATCCTTCCAATGGCATCCGGATCGACCAGGAGATCCCGCCCCGTGTCAGCAGAATGACAGTCAGAAGATACTTCGCGGTGAAACGGAATGACCCTTCAGCCCTTGACCAGAAACGGTAATGTGCCCCTGGTATTCTACTCAAAGGAAGCAAGATGTGTTCCCTTACCCGGAAAGAAATAATGGGTCTCATAATCGTTGAATAGAGCGAGAGTCTCATTATTGTTGAGTAAAAGTGGGTCGAAGTGAGCTTAAAAAACCAACAAGACCATCCCATGTTTGCCTCAGAACGTTCATTTTTCAGAATGGATTAGTGAAGTACCTTAAATCAAAAGGTTTGGACATGCCCGTCCGCAACCCCGAGAGCAAGGACGACGATGAACTGTGTTGCAGCTTCCGTAACACCGAACGACTTCGGCCACTGCAAGTGCCACCAGACAGCGGGCACCGTTTCCATCTGTCTTCTGGACGGAGTGATAGTTCATAGAAACACGAAAAATGGAGATTCTACTTTTACTTTTTCCAGTTCAACCAACAGATTCCAGCCCCACTTCGCGGTGCTTTTTCGTGCCAACCCGTTCTTAGCATCAGTTTAAAAATCGCACGCGTGAAAATATGTCGTCCAGAAACTGCTTTCTAAATACAATTTTGATGTCTTGAAGCTTTCAAAGATACTTCTTTCAGCAGTGTCATCATTTTTGACCACCCGTTAACCACGGTTTAGTATTGCTGCTGGGCTGACGCCGCGCGGCCTGCGGAGACTGCAGCGCCTGGAGTCGACGTTTTGTTTCTGAGTCTTGCGAGCGCGCATGCTCAAAATTACGTCACATAACTCGCATTCCTAACCAATTAAAGTGTTAAAAGGTAATTGTTTCAAAAGTGTCGTCCGCCAGCGAGCCACGGCTAAAAGTTAGCCACTGGGCTAACACTCCGCGGACTATGGAGACTGCAATGCCTGGTGCCGAGATTCTTGTTGCTAAGATTTGCGAGCGCGCGTGTTACAAAAGCACGTTGCATGCCTTGTATTACTAATTGATGCTGACTGAATGGCGAAAATGGTCATACAAACATGGCTTGGCCGTGTTGGTACACACTGTTGACAAGTAGATCTGCAACAAAATTGTCATCTTCCAAATTTGGATCAAGCATATCGATGTACAATCTGCCTTCGCCATGTCCTTAATGTCTGGAGACCCAGATAAAAGTTCTGAAAAGTTCTTGAATCGTTTCAGTTTGGAACGAGTCCACTAAACCATTGTAAATTGAGGATGCCTGTGATTTATTCCATGTGGTCGTTCGACGCCTAATTTCTGCAGTTTATTGACTTCAAAATACAAACAGAATTTATCTCACGGTAGCTTCTGGTTTCTGTTCTGGTTGCAAGGCAAAAGTGATAATAAGACGAAGAAAGCCGTGTCCCTTTTTAACAAGTGAGCCACATCCGGCGTATTTTTTGGGGTCAAATGGGGGTCTTCATTATGTGGCTTGAGTTTTAAAGAGACTCTCCAACTTTATGGCTTTTGTCACACTGTTTGTGGCAGTTCCAAGGCTTTCTATTTTGATTCTGCCTAAAATGCTGCGACAAGTCTTATCTCTTGAAAACCAGCCCGCGAAATGAAGACGAATGAAAAATGTATTGCACTGAGAGCCATCGACTCACCTTCCAAATTTTCACCAGCCTATGTCTGGGCCGTATTTTGGCATCTACCCTGTGGGGACAGATGTCTTCTCATTGACCTAACATGCTTACCTGCTCGTTGAACTTCGCCTCCCCGGAAAAGACAATGTTAGAGTGGAAGAACAATCTTGGGAAGTTGGATAACCTTATTTGCTGAATGGCAGAGATGAGTTGAATAGGCAATATTGTGCACCAGTGAGAAACTGCTCTAGATGCATATCTAGCATAGCAGCGGTGACGTTTGAATAAAGAGCGATGACAATCTCCATTTCTACACCCCCCCCCCCCCACGGTCTTTGGGTTTACTTTCCAGTAAAAGTTCCTGATGCGCACCCTGAGCTTGGCCTCACCCCCAACCGACCGAAAACGTTTCAACAAATGGACCGGCGCTTGAGCTAACATCGCTAAGGGACCCTCCAGTACGATTTTTTTAATCCGTGTGTGGAGACACGGCATGTCTCCAACATTCCAGGTGTACTACATTTGCATGTGCCCGTAAACATATATATATATATATATATATATATATATATATATTTATATATATACATATATATATATATATATGTATATATATGTATATGTATATACCTATATATATATATATCTATATTATCTCTCTCTCTCCTCTCTCTCTCTCTCCTCTCTCTCTCTCTCTCTCTCTCTCTCTCTCTCTCTCTCTCTCTCTCTCTTCTCTCTCTCTCTCTCTCTCTCTCTCTCTCTCCTCTCTCTCTCTTCATACAAAGTGGTGGACGAAATTTGAGACGTGTTTCAGATCTGTCTCCTTATGGGGACTTCCGTAACCTGAACCCTCCTAATAATATGGAGAAATCGACATCCGTGGCCTGGACACATTGCCTCCTTGGGTACCTATTGATGTCAGGGTAATGTCGTTAGAGTCAATACCAGTGCAAATGCTAACCGCACAAGGGGGCATGCCAACGATGATATTGGTCATGCCTCATTATTTGACCAAGCCCTGGTTCGCCGTATTCCCTGATGCGGACTGATGAAAGGGGAGGCATGCTACCCTCGGCCGCTTTGGACACAAAAGATAGAACGTCGCAAAAAACATGCGACTTTCTATCTAAAGAAGCAGCTTGCGCCACTTGCATATCGCACCGTGTAGACACTCAGGCCACACAGGTCGCTTTTGTCTGATATTTTAGTCGATGATCAAACGGGAGAAGCGGCGAAAGTAAGCAGTTTTCGTTGATCAACTATACAATGTGTGTTGGTACGTCTGCCATCAACCTTTGAAATTACGCGCAGGCCAAACGGTAAGGCATTTTTATATGAAGTTTTCACACGACTAGGGGCAGCTGCCAGGTGCGTCTGTGTGTAAGAATAATTCTGCATTTCACAAAAATTAGTGTGTGGTGAGCGAAAAAGGTCGCAAAATATCGTAGGTTTACGACGGGCGACGCAGCTTTTGCCACCACGGGACGATGTCACCACCAGCGTCCATTCCCCGAAGGTAGGGTGTCGACAACCAAGGGTAGCAGCGACATGAAACTTGCACAGCCAGATAGATAATCGCAAGGGCCATGGAACGGTATTAAATTGATGGTGCCGCGCCGCACGTGGCACGTGCACACAAAGAAAAATATAAAATAGGCTGTTTTTCACCGTGTTTTACGTTTACCCACATTCACAATTAAGGCGGCCACAATTTCAATGTGCATCGCACAGTTGCATCATTAACCTGCAAATTGTAAGGCAAATTGCAAGATGCTAATTTTTTAAGTCTGCGCCGAATACATTCCGCTACTGCCAAAACTGCTAGGATTTTAGTGTTGAAAACGACATCATCGTATCGACCGATTCACTCTGCCTCTTCACGATCCTTTTGTTTATCACATTTTCACATTGGTTTGCTCGCAAATGAGCCCAGACTGACGAGTTGCATGGGTGCTTCCGACGTCTCGAAGGAACGGCGCTGTCCAGTGCCGCGGCGGCCGCCGGCGGCTGCCTCAAAATTGAAGGGCCGTCTGATCACGTGACTGGCTGCCGTAATTAGCTGCTTCCGACCGATTATGCCACCTCGCACCAATAGCTCAACAGCAGCGGGTCGGAGTGACACGAAAATGGCACGAAAATATGTGCCATGGAAATGGTACGATTGCAAGTATCACGTGTCACGCGCATGAGATGCGTTTTGTTGTCATCCACGGTTTTTCACGTTTTGTGACATATCTCGGTACCCAGGACACGGACACGATGGGCAACGTCACGCTTCGATAATAAATGGAACATCCAACATGGTAATTAGTGGTGACACGTGTCACATGTCATAACGCTAACGTGCTGAACTATGAATGAACGTGGTTTTGCTTTTTTGGCAGATTTGCACGTTTTCGCGTTATCTTGCCACTCAAGAATATGGGACAACGGGAGTGTCATGTTTCGATAGGCAAGCTAACGGACTTTTACTCAAACGTGTGTAATGTGATGTTGTATTTGTTACGTGACATGGGCACACTAGCTATGAAAATGCATTTTACCGATTTCGTCGATTCTTACATTTTACGGGACATTTCTGCCCCTATGGCACGTAGCAACACGGGACGAGCCGTCTGCGACAGACCACTGAGCGGGCAATCCCAATGTGTCATACGTGTGCGGTGGCACGTTCCACGTGTTGAACACACCAGCCAGCAAAATGCATTTTGCTCTCTTCTACGGGTTTGCATGTTTTCAGTGAGCTAGAATTGCTTTTGAACTAGGGTGGGAGTGAAAAATTGCATCGCAAAAAGACAGTCCGGGAGTGAAAAATTCAAGTTACAAAAGATGGAACTTATGAGCTAGTGACTGATGCTTCAGCAAACAAAGACATCTATTTCAAGTTGGCATGGACATAATATCATATACCTGACAAAACTCTTTTGTTTTTTCCCATCCTAGGCCATTAAAGTGAAACAGAATACAGTAAAGCATAGCAACTCATGACAGTGTAATGAGCATACAAAGTTCAGTAACACTAATAGCTTGATGCTGCACTTTGCACTTTCCATCCACAGCATTTAAAAAAAAAACGAAGCAAAGGAATTCAACAACAAAATGACAACAGAAAATTCGACAAGCATAAAGCACTCAAACAAAAACAACCTTGTACTCCCACACATCTGCCCATCACCAAGTCAAACACAATACACATACCTCTGGCTTCTATTCAGATGGGGTCAATGAAAACAGACATTTTGTGAATGCTTTTTACAAGATACCAATGCTTATTCCATGAAAGTAGCCTAACTATGCCTATCCTGAAGAGGCCTTACATCATCTCATCCTGTCTAACCTGTTGGTATCACAGCAGTTGTGTGTTACTGATTCCTGCACAAGCCCTATTGTCATTTGCCATGTACTTAACCAACTTAACCTAACTTAGAGTAGCCCGCATGTTGAACATCATCTTAACTCACCTATCTGTTGACAGCAGCACGTATGATTAAAATATGATAAAGCTCATTTTTTGGCTGGTTCTAACTAACATTTTGATTTAGTTCATTTGTGCATGCTTGTTGACATCAGACAAAGTCAACAACACACAAATGAGAACACTTTAAATCACTTTGAACAACTTATTCTGATTGCCATGGTTAATCTCTGTCACGGGCAATCATGGGTACGCTTCACAACATCGCTCTTCTCCAAAAGTAACATAACTTAGATGACTATGCCAGTTTTGTTACTTCCCTTTTCAGCAGCAGCACAGGCATGTATTTACACTTGTTTATTCATATTTAATGACATAGTTTGAGATGTTGGCTTCACATTTTAAATGGAGTGGTCTGACTGTTTAGTTAATGCTTATATTTACCTCAAATTTTAATTGCTATCCAGCTTAGAGTATCCCATTGCTAAAAAATAGTGCATATATACAATACGATCATTTGCCAGTCAGCAAACCATGACAACTATGGAAAACACCTGGTTAAAGCAACCTTGAGGGACCACTTCAAGAAATTGGGAGCAAATAATCAAGACTATGGAACAAAATAAGACCATTGCATGCCTTGTGGCATCATAATTTGTCTTATGACAAGACCCGATGGATTAAAACAGTGAATGGCTAACTCTGGTTACAAATCATGTGATGAAAGCAGGTAAGGTAAACAATTACTTGGTCCACAGGACACCTACTAGATTTTTCAGGGCACACTTTTTTCTGCTCCCCCAAAACAAAAATGTAAGTACCACGGTTTGCACAGTTTGCTGACAGACAGAGTCATCCCACTCACCCCCGAAATGTAAATATCAATCGCGTCCACCAGCCTACGAGATTAAAATGCGAAACACGTAAGAGGTGTGCATGATTAACACTTCAGGAGGGATGAATTTCGCCATCAAAAACTTCTGTATTAGCTGCGTCAAGTCTGTCCCAAGGCTCTATGTGACAGCATAAGGATAGCCTTGTCAGGTAGCCTGGTGAGTTAGACACTCGAAAGGCTTAGATTTATCATTATCGAGCACTGCTATGAACCAAAAAATGGCTAACGGAGGGTTTAACAGGGCAAAAATGGCAGTGAAATTAAGTTCCGTGCTTCAAATTCTCTCCTTCATTCCTTGTGAATTGTGCACTCTTGGGTGCATTTTGCAGTTGGAGCATCTTGCAGAGAAATTGTTCAACATTTTAAGCAACAGATGGTACCTCACGGTACACGATAGCAATGAAAAGGGAAGGAAGAAAAAAGTGGTATCACACTCGTATGATACCAAGAAAAACAAAAGTAGTTCAATAAAAACAGACCGATACTTTTGTGAAAAAATTGGTAACCAGCTGATTTGACTTTAAATCTGCTGGAGGAAGTGCTTAAATGGTGATATTCATCTGGTAAATGTTATTTAGAGGACATTTCTTGAATTGTTCACTCCCGCATTTCGGGAGTGATGCAATTTAATGGTCAGGTCTCTTCGGGTGAAAGGAATACGTGGACCGAAATTCTCCACCAGGTCTCGCTGGTGCTTGCACCAGGCTCTGCTTTCGTGGTGTGGTGGTGAGACAAAAAAAAATTGGGGGATGCGTGAAAACCTTGCATTTGGCACACTGCTGCCGATTGTCATGCATTTTGTAAACAAACTAAACATAATGCGTGCAAGCGGCTTGAATCGCTGGGAGGGATGGGGGGGGGGGGGGGTCATGGGCTTGAAGGTACCTTGCGCCCTTGCTCTGTGCATACATAGACATGATTCAGATGTAGGTGAGGCAGGACATAGCCATAGGTGTCCAGGTTCTGCGAAGCCTTGTTTATGCTTGGTGGTTTCAAGTGAGCTCGGTTTTGGATGACATCTGAAAATCTCAGGAAAGGAAATATTGGTTTGGCATGTGCGATTAGACAACGTCAGGCAGGAGTAAAAAATTCACATAAAATGCGGGGAAAAGGAGTGAAAAATTCCTCCTCATAGTGTGTTGCTTTACACCCAAAGTCGGCAATTCTAGGACACTGCATGTTTTGTACCACATCTCGGCACCCAGGGCACGGATAGACTCGGGAGTGGCATGTAATGATAGGGAATCGGACGTATAATTACTCGATATAAATTAACATCTTGCACGTGCTGTGTGTCCGCGTGCAAGAGCTAATAAAAGGGATTTGACCATCTCCGACCGTTTTTTTCACGTTTTATGCCTTATCTCAGCAACTAGGGCAGCTAGAACCACCAACCAAACTGCAAAAAATAGACAACTCAAAATTATACGTTTTCCTCTAAGCGCAGCGAAGCAAGAGTGCAAACGCTCATATTGATGCAAACACTTCAATTTGTGCAAACATGAAAGAACCAACTTGCAGTTCCGCTTGGTAGAACTAGTTATTGAAGCCTTTAAGGGAGCATCCCATTTTTTATATTTTCACTTATTGGTATACTAAACGCGCACGATTTTATCAATAATACCAGCTTTTTCGAAATCCCGCTGAATAGCAAAGAATTTTGATTTGAAGTAGCCAACCGTGCGGGAGAAATCTCATTTGACTTCCTGTTCACCACTGACAGCCATACATTTAACTCTGCTTTCCGAAGTTAAAAACCCCATATGTTCATTTCTGGCCATTTTGCGTTTATTTCTGTCATCTGATTCGTCTTTTCATGCTAACTTCAGATACTTAACCAATGGTTTAAATTTGCGCAAGATTTAGCTACAAGAATGGGCTAAAAGCCTGTGAGAATTTGAACCGATGGTTTAAATGGCCAAATTTAGCATGAGAAGACGAATCAGAAGACATCAAAAACGCAAAACGACCAAGAATCAACATGTGAGTTTTACCTTTGGACGGCAGAATTTGCATTGCTTTTGCCAGCGTGTGTGTTCAGCGTCTGTGTTTGCAACACAGTAATGGGTCAACATGTTTGTGTAATAAATGGTATGGAAGCTTGAAACACTGTTTAGCCAAAAATATGCAAACATTAAGCTATTATCCCGCGAAATCAACGAAAGTTATACTAAAGCTTTGTTTTCAGCTATGGTGTTTATCACAGTGACTCTTATCGAGGCGCATTTTGGCTTTGGGAATGGGAGGATCTCATGATCTATGTGACGTACTGGTTCAAACTTCAACTAACCAACTTCTTGGTAACGGGCCATTGCCCGTTTGACCAATCACAAACGTTATTTTATTCGCACCAGTAAATGTGTGCAAGGTACTGGCATGGCGATGGTGGTCGTGATCGCAGGAAAGAAGTGTAGTAGTACTGGATAGTGCTGTTGTTAAGCATTGACAGCGTAATTTGGACTCGAAAATAAGTCAAACCGATATCCGTATTATGTCTTGGCGGAGATGCAATGACATTACTCGGTGCTGTTATTAGACGTAGCCACTCCTGAGGTTTTAGAGCATGTTTCTGAAATATGACCCAAGGTAGGACAATACCCACAACATTCGGCGAACGCGAACACATTGCCTACACAAGCGTTGTTTCCAGGTGGAAACACGTCAGCTGGAAGTCGTTTTCACGGACTTAGACTGGTACGACGCAGACCTGTAGGCAATGAGCATCCGTTCTATTTCAAACCGCTCGACCAGCTGTTAGTGTGAGAAAACTTGCAATTTAAAGAGCTATATTGTCACCATTTTGAAACAACCCAGCCCCCCCCCCAGCGTGACCCTGCCCCTCCAGGCCCCCTCCTGCCTCCCCCAGGCCCCTCGTCTGCCCCCTCCGTGCGCCCCTCGTTCCCCCGCGCCCCTCAACTCGTGGCAGACAGCGCCACGGCCGGCATGCGACGCGCTGAAAAGCGATCGGCCGCCGCTGCCGTCATTTGTAAACGGACATCACTTCCACGTGACTTGGGCGCGCGAATACGGCGCGGAGAGCTGCAGAGGCTCCTGTTACAGCGATGATTAATTCAGCCAGCGGCCGCCATTGTGCGGGTCGGGGGGCGCCGACGCCATTGTCGGCGGCGACTTTGTTGTTGCGGTCGGCGGCGGCGGCGGCTGCCGGCCTCGACTGATCACGCGCCGGGGCCGCATCATTGTGGCCGAGATCGGCGCGGCCCATTATAAACTGGGCCGTGACTGCGGCTTCAGTGTGCGATTAGTCGCGATTGAGAGTCGGACGGCGATGAGCTGGCTGCGAGTGGCCGCGGCGCGGCGCTCCGATGGAGTCCGCCCCGGCGGCATGAACGCTCGATGGGCGCTGAGCGTTGATTTGGTCTAGTTAGGGCTATTTACAGCGTCGTTAGCGGAGGCTCAGGCGATCGGAGAGCCGGTGTCAGCCAGGTGCTGTTGGTTGTGCGGTCCGGACAGTTCGGGGAATCGCTGCAAGCGGTATCAGGGATAGGTATCTGTATCAGTACCTATCTATATCAGGTATCTAATATCATAAAGCGGTGTCTGGTAAGATATGGGTCAGTTGAACGCAATAAGCGTGCACGCAACACACGCTTCATCGGGAACCATTAGTTTAGCTTACGCTCTCATCTCATGGAGAGAGTCGGCTGCTAAAATTGAGAAGTTCAGTGTCTACACTTCTGTGTATATGCTGTCACTGAGCTAACGAACAACGGACGCATGATTTTGGATGGTCCTGGAAAATCCAGGGTACCTGAATCGAGTACTGTAAAATTGCGTGCACTTCATCTGGTGGACCGATCTGCAAATGGTTTCGCTGCTTAAACCAAAAGGAATATCTGATCCAAAAGCTTATCGTGAACGCTAAACGTGTTTCCCATGTAGGGCATATGCAGCAAGACCTATACTTAAAAATGTTTCGGCCTTCTTTTTGGGACGGTGTAAATCGGTGCGTTCCTGCTGCCGTTATGCTCGGTGTACACCGGCGTTTTCTTTTAAGCGTGACGAACGCGCGTACATTGCCCCAGGCTATGAATCATGCACCTACCTACGTCGTACTTTTGCTAAATACGTCAGACTTTATAACAGCCATGGACGCTCTTCAAAGGGTCTGTTTTCTCGCTCTTATCTCCCGCCTGAGCTCGCTGGACATTTTTGTTTTGTTTGAAAAGTGAGTCCAAGAAATAGCCAGAGCTATGCATAACTGCGTGTCTCACGCACATAATACCACCTGCACAAATCCTCAGCCAAAGCCATGCTAAGTGACGCCAGCCGAAAATCCTTCACCTGAGGAATAGCGGAGTTTCAGAAAGAGCATTTGCCCCTTTCGCATTTGGTCGCCCTAATCTACACTTGCAAGAAAATGTTAGTTGCATTCTGTCATCCGTGTCTTTCTGATGGGAAAGTGAGAAGTTTGTAAAAAAAAAAAAAATGGACGTCTTCACCACTGCAGCACCCAGAACAATGCGTGATCCGCCTCTCGCGCACCTGGAGTCAAGCCTTCAAAAAGCCTTTGGATGTATTGGCGGCGTAATTACATTTTGCAGACCGCCACCGGGCGAACATTTAATTGGTCCATGCGTGTCTGCGTAAACGAATGAACAACTACCGATCCCGCTTTCGCCAGAAGCAATTCAAGCCACGCGTCCTCGTGCGCACCGATCGGATGTCTAACCTTCTCGCTGGCGTTTGTTCGACTGGTATAGGATTCCATCCGCCTCATTTTACAACAATCGATTTCCGAAATGCACGCCAAATCACCGATGAGTACATTGTCATTCGACGACAATTTAGGTGCATTTCACACGGCACCTCCTTTAACTTAGGCGCCTGTTTATGAGGTAACTGTACGGCTAATACACGATTATGCAAGTGTTAGAGCCGCACGGCGTTCCGATACGGAACTAGGAGCGGGTGAAAATGCGTGATGATGTCACAGACCCTTTTTTAAATTTTCTTTAGCAGTTTGATGAGTATATATGAAGCGTGGGAAAAGCGCGTCAAAAATTTGAATACGTGAACTTTTGAAACATGTGTTACAATAGCATAAAAGGTCCATAAGGCTTGTTGGGAAGGTCTAGTTTGACCTGTCACCTCAATTCTGAAAACATTGCATCCCTGATTTTTGAAAGGGAGTGGTCCACTATATGGGGTTTTGAACTGAAATAAACATCCTGAGGGCCTTTTTGTGCCGTTCACGATCCTGCCCTTCTTAAGACCTAAGCCCCTTCAGTTTCCGAGTCATACATCCGCGAAAATGGGAAACGTGTATCAGGAAGAGCATTTCAAAGTCACTGTGGCATGTATGACCTCATAATAACGTCATTTAAATCCTGCCATTCCGCAAGCTGTGCGACGATCAAGGCCGATAAAAATGTAATTGCCGAGACGTTCATTTCTGGCGTTCGTCGGCGCGATTTCCAAACATAACGACCATCAATTGGCTCCCAATCAATGTTGTGCAAGATACGATGACAGAGTGAAACCATGACGCATCAAGAAGAATATTTGCGAAACAGATAATTGCGCTGGCTAGCGCAGCCTTTTCCATCCAAAAAGTATATCAACAGTTCCAAGTGAGCTTGTTTCTTCACATTTGATGATTGCTTCAGTATCTTCAAACCTAAAACATCTCCTTTCAGCTGAGACACATTAATGCCGTTCAGACCAGAAAAAATTGGCGCGATCTTTTCTACATTAGTCGTAGATCGGATTTGAGCATTGGTAGATCACGCGGCGTCACGCCACGGGCCGACCGGCCGGTATCGGGCGATTGGGCGCGATCGACGCACTCCGTCGGCAACTACGAGACAAGCTTGGGTACCGGCGAGGTGAGACAATCTTTGGATGAGTATATCTTCAATTCTTTGGAAGACATCTTGATAAAATGACCATAGTTGCCGACCATCGTAGATGACTTCGCAGCCATATCAAGGGATTGCCACTGTGAGGCCATATCTGCTGGAACAGCGTGTCTTCGCGCGCGGCTCACGCATCAAAGTCTGCCCGGGTTCTGATTTCATCGACTTCTCTTACGTCCCATTTCATCGCGTTTCTTCAGCATTCGCTCCGACTGGGTTTCCCATCC
>NW_023597054.1:31498896-31537025 GCF_011947565.3 Pollicipes pollicipes
GCCCGAAACACCTCTTTGCGTGGCTTAGTGCTCCATTCAAGGTCGTCTCGCCGCCGCAGACGCGGCCCAAATTTAACTCTAAGTGCCGTCGCCCCAACGACGGCCCTGGGCGCCCATGCGGGCCTCATGTTCACGTCACGGATTGAGTTTGCGTGATCCGGTCCAGTCCAGTCAGATTTGTCCAGATTCAATGCCCCCACCATTCGCTTTTCCCTGATTTCTCAATCCAATCCGATCTGGTCCGACTCACCAGAAAAAAAGTAAATGAACCCGTGCCAATCCGCTTTCACGTGAAATAATTGATGAAGTTTTAAGAGCAAATTTGGTGCATTTCAGTATCTTCGCTTTTAGTAACTTGTCAATTCCCATAGCAAGAAAAAGTGGGTGTCGACACTTAAAGGAAGTGTCCCACCTTGTGATATGTTTCAAAAAACTGTAGTAAATCCTTCGGAATAGCTACATCCAATAATAGCACTGCGTAGTTCGGCTGCAGCACCGTCAAGACAAAATAAGAGTATTTATCGTAACTGTTTTCGGGTCCAATTACACCTGCCAACGCTCCATAACAGCACTACGCATCTTCTCTGTAGTGGCGATGCTGTCGTCATGACAACCACCGTGGGCACCTCCACTGGCCCGAATAAAGAACGTTCCCAGCGGGCAAGAGCCTGTTACCGATAAGTTGATTGGCTGAAGTTTGCAACTAATGCCTCGCATGGATCATGAGATGCTTCAATTCCCAAAGTCAAAGTGAACGCCATAGGGGACCAATCAAAGCCATTGAATGAAGTTTCATCGAATTCGTGGGATTACAACTTTAAGGTCGCATATCTTTTTGTCTGAACAATGTGTTTCAAGCTTTCTTAGCAGTCATTGCATCAACATTTTGACCAATTGATGTGCTACAAGTTTTACAGAGCACGTACGTCGGAAAGAGCAAAGCAAACTAAATATATTACTTTTAAAGTGGTGAACAAGGAGCCAAACGAGATTTCTCCCACGGGGTCGGCTACTTCAGACAAAAATTCTGAGCTATTCAGAAAGAGAAACTGTGTTTCGGACCATTTCGTACGTGTCTGATGTAACAAGGAAGTGAAAAGTACAAAAGATGGCATGCTCCCTTTAACACGGCTTACTACCTGTTGAGAATGTTATGTGCGTGAACATCAGAAGAAATATGGCTCGTCATGTTATTACTAATAGCACAGTTATTTTGCTCAATCATTCACAGCACCCTTATTGCAGGTGTGAATCGCTTCTGATCTCAATTACCAAAGATAGGGCACATTATCTAATAATCGCGCACCCCAGGTGAGGTACAACAAAAACTGTACGTGCAATCCGAAAGCACCATTGACAGTATCCAGTTCACAATCGCGTGACAACGCTCATCTAGTACACCTGCTGAATAAATGAAACGACCATCTCACCTCATATATGATAGTACATGTGTGTATCCGTCCTCAAGCACATCAATTGGTGAAACCTCTACGACCGCGACCATTATTCCCAGGTAGGTTATCTGCTGCGTCAAAATTAAAAATTTACGCACGAGACTATCCAACTGACTATCGCCATTTTTTAACCCAATTGCTAAAATGTCACATCATCCTGGATCTCCCTATTTTTGTTCATGCTGGAAAAATACGAAGGCGATTTGTACTGGCCATCGTGATTCGTACAGGTGCATGATGTCACATTTAAAGGTTAAATACATGTTTTCTAGGTATATTGACAATCTTTTTACACTTGGTATCCGTTTTTGTCGTTTTCAGCACGCTAGCAGAGATAATACGTCTCTCGTGCGCCATGCGTGCCACAGATACAAATCAATCAATACAAATATCGAATCATACCGCGTTCAGAAATCGTGTTGTGAGAGTTGGGTATATCTCACCTGTCATCCGACATCTGTCATGACCGCTGGTGCTTTGGCATCTCATATGCATGCTAGCCACTTAACAAGGGCTCTGATGTCGCACAAAATACTCCAAATCTTACCAAATATTCATTTGAGACATGGGTAAGCGGTATATGTACGGTTCACGGTGTGCAGTGTGCACGTGCATAATGAACGGTCGTGTGATTGGGTAGCATGTTCACCCTCATTAATCGCCTGACTTTCTGCGTAAAGTGCCTTGGATTTCTAAATCATTACGGAAGAGTCACGAGCATGCAGATGTTATGTTGGAGCCCAATTTGTGCATAGGTAATCGGAAGCGGATCCTGGGGGGGGGGGGGGGCACAGGGCCATGGCCCCCCAAAACCTCTGAGAGTATGTTTTACTCTCCCAAAAACATTCCCAGAACTTCATAAAAGTTTCGTCTACTTACCGTCTGTTTCAACTTTAACTGTTTTAACTGTTTTGCTTTACTTCTGTTTAAAATTCAAAAGCACTTCGGTGTTTTTTTCGGTTTTGAATGGTGTCCCTACTAGATACTCGCGAGAGGCGCCATGCACTGGACCTTGGATCCCACACCAGCCAGCTGGCGACGAACGGTTGTCCCCCCCCCCCAAAAAAAAAAACTCCGGGCTAGATCCGCCTCCGTAGGTAATGCAAGCGGGAGTAGAAAAGATAGGACACAAATCAATAAGTACTTTCCTAATGTCAAAGTTGTTTGCTGGAAGCAAAGGGTACTCAACCTGCATCAACAGCTAAATTCTGGGTGAAAAGAGAGATTAAGAGATAAGAAAATTATCGAAAGACAGATAAAAAAGAGAGATGAAGACAATAAAATCACCTTTGGTCCATGGTCGTAGTGGATGACGTACTCATTCTTTGAGACACATTTACTGTGAAGGGGGGCAAAGAAAATAATCTGTGAGGATGCAACAATGTTTGCTCTGGCAAGCACCTGCAAATAGGTCCGTTGAAGTGGCATACTTAATTTTAAGCTGGTATTACACTCAAATTTAGCTGACTGGCAAGGTGAACAGAAACTATGGTGTTGCTACCGAGTTAATCTCCTTTAATTGCCTGAGACTGAAGCTTGGATTTCAAAACCGTATGGCGTGCTTTTTACCAACAAGGCATGCCCATACCTAGTTTTTCAACTCTCAAATGCATTGTCACCCAATGGGGCTACATGGGATTGCTGGGAGGATCAGAAGCAATGGTAGTTATGGATGATAAGGTAGGCTGGTTGATTATGAGACATTTCAATTACTTGGGAAGAAAAGAGAGCTTTAGTTTTCCATAGGAGATATAGAAGTGGCACTCACTTATATTAAATTGTCAAAGTGACCTTTACACAAGAAAGTTAATTTGTGGAATGTATGGCTGAGTTATGCACCATTCCGGCAGTTTCTGCATGGCTTGGAATTGAAACTTATGCATTTTATGGGTTTGAAGCAAGTTTGAAGGTATGTGTCTGAATTGGTATTTCCATTGAGTATTTTAAAGACCATCAAGTGAAAATTTCCAGTATTGGGAATTATTATAAACTTAGGAATTATTTGTATGGAATTATTTGTTCTTCTTTTACGGATATTTATGTATATATTTATATATAAATATAGTACATATATATACATATATATATATATATATATATATATATATATGCATGTATGAATACATTATATATTATTTTACCGAATTATTATAAAATATTCCAGGGTATTGATTCCCAAAGGTCACTATACTTCAGTCTTCGATATGCTCCTCGTCCTTTCTGCACTGCTTCCTCAGCGTAGAAAAATGGACCGCTGACTGAATAACAAACTCACCGTATGAAATCTATATGACATCATATGACCGTCAAGCTGAGTTTGGCATCAGCGTTGGTTACTGAATGCGTCAGGTAAGTAATTCTTTTGATCATCATTCTGATTGACGAAAACGGTATGGTGTGAAAATGGCGGTTTACAAAATTAGGGACGTCACTATTACCTTTGCGCATAACTCCGTTCTTGTCAGAGTGGCGCAGTTCACCTTATATTGCACCATGACGGCATTGAGGGCCGTCAATCGTCTGGGTTCGTGTCCGGGTGTGTGTTTTTCCAGAGGGATTGTAAAGAGCTGGTAACTGCTGGTAAATTTGAAAGCAACATTCGGTGGGTGAGTAGTGTGAGTTGTGGGTAGACGTGGGCAGACGACTGCCCACATATGTTTGACGAGATGCGTAAAAATGGAATACCCAATTTCGCATTGGTGCCCGTCCTACACTATGTTTAATGTTTATATCCGTGAGTGGGGCATGAACCTGAAAATTTAGTTTCTGAGCATTTGTTCTTGTATTATGTGAAGATGTACAGCTCACTGCAACCCACACCTGATAAGAGAATTCAAACATCAGACCTTGTGGTCAACATTATTGTAAAATTCAATCATTTCGTGTTCGAAAAGCCACCGAAAACTGGCCAGATTTTACAATACTTTTGTTGGGACAGCTCCTGAAAAATTCCGTTTTGGGATTGGCTCACTTAATTTTTTGCAACACATGGAGGCAAGGTGTTTGAATTTCAGTGATATTTCACATTGTAGAGTACACTTGCCCGACAGGTAGTTCGGCACAGAGCAGATATTGCCAGCAAATTGTCAACAAAGCAGTTTGTTGACACTATTTCGTAGCTGAAATGTTGCCACCAAATTTAAGTAGCGCTTATACTATGATCGTGGCACGAGTCCTTGCGTTGTGTGGCGACGCAGAATGTGCGTGACCCCAACTGAATTAGCCACCTGCAATAGTCACCAAATGATCCAACAAAACAAAGCAAATGTCATCGGGCAGCTTAGTCGATGATCCCTGCACCGACTGTTCCATCACCAAACTTGTTCATCATGGCAGCCACCGGCAGTCCGTTACTACATGGTAGCTACCGGTAGATTATGTCATGCACTCAAAATGGACATTTCGGCTGTGGTCATGCTTCCATGACCTGAAAAGTTGGTCAGTTGACCCAAACCCAACAGCCTGGAAATTTCGAGAATCGGACTAAAGCGAGAAAGAGACGGACGTTTGTATAATTATCTTTTTAAGTCCTGAAATTTTGCTTGCGAGAACATTCAGTGCCATTCCCAATAATACTCCGTTTCATGCCAATATCATGGCATGGAAGGTCACGCGTTGGCCCTTAACCAAAAATGCGGGCATTTCTATGCTTTTGGATATTCTAAATATATCACAAACAATCCGCCGATTTTCTTCCGATTCTCTCTCAGCCTTGATTTTTAAGTAAGTAGACGTATTTCTTTTTTGCATTGAAACGTTAAGATTGGTCGCTTTTCGCTGCTCATCCCCAAATTTAGTCAACGCAACTACGCACCGCGGAGTCCTTCCGATTACAACACTGCCGTTTGTCGGTAACTGACATAACAGGGCTTTTATGCATTTGAAACGGAAGAAAACGGAGCTCTTTTTTCTTTAAGTATGCATGTGGTAGTAAACTTGTCAATGATAATCTTCTCATAACCAAAGCAGACCCTAAATCTCGAGTACCAAATTAGGGGCTGACCGTCCAGACGATGCGGAATGCTTGCCGCGTCCCTGAGACTGGGCTGGGATGGTCCAGCCGTCCAGACGTCCTGGAATCTGGGCGCCCCTGAAATCAGCAGCACCCTCCAGGTGAACATCTTTAGACGGCGGCACGGGCCGCGCCACGCTTCTGCCCCCTTTGTTCGAGCCGAGGGGGGGGGGGGGTGGCGTGCGGCTCCTTCTGACCGTCGCCAGCCGCAAAAGTCGTGTTTTGGGCCGCGCCGCCAGATTTATTGTGTGGTTTGTGAACGCGACCGACGAGTGGGCCGCATTATGGCGGGCCAGCTGCGCCGCCTGCCGTCGTCGCGCCGCTTTCAGCGCAGAGAGCGGCCCTCCACGTCAAATAGGCCCGTGCCTCGCACATTGACGACCGGAACAAAGGTGTTTCCATGTCGCCACAATGGCGTGGAAATCGAATAAATCGGCGACGGCCGGCTGGCGCGGCCGGGAGGGCGCTCGGTAGAGTGAGTCGTCCCGACGGAAGTTATCGGAGGTGCTCTCGCCGCTCCCCCGAGCTTGGTCCAGAGGAGACATGTACGAATTTTTGGAAATGAGGCACGCTTAAATGACACGCCTCATAAGTTCTACCCACAACAACTTTACTTAGAAAGCTTTGTTACCAACAGCGGCGGGTCTAGGATTGTCAAATATGTGCATGTGTGTGTGTGTGGGTAATGTCACGCATCATTGCAAGGCCTCTCGAGTTCGCGACCGCTGCCAAAAAATGCTCGGATTCTGGCAATGAAATGTAAGATTCTTATGTATGCGATTTTCATAGGGAAATCCAGCTTTCTGTGTGCATCTTTAGCACGCTGGGCGCGGTATGCGTGCACAGGCATACATCTGCTCGCGAATCTTTGGAGGGATGATCCTTATATATGGTCCTTCTGCTTTCATAGAAAGAGGCCACGATCAAGGCGAGGGGCCACGGAGCGATCAAGAGTGCCCTGGCCGACGAATGTTTAGACGATGTGGGAAAACCCAGGACCGATAGGGACGGCTGTTGAGGGATCGAGGTTGCCCCGGCAGGTCATCGAAGGAGCTCCCGTCAACAGTATAGGGTATTCGAAGCAACCATGGCGTGTCAAAGACCATTGTGGTGCGCCCCTGTATCATCAAGAGTTCCCGAAAATGTTAGCAGAAAATACCCGAGAAGAGTTAAGTGTTTACACGACTGAGATTAAAGGGAAATGGCCCAAGACCAACGTATGGATCCCCTGAGCATCGAGTGCCTGGGTGCGTTAACTTATATGGACCTAACAACAGCACAGGGCCCTCCGAGCAAGTGGAAAGAACCCCGAGGTATTGGTAACGGGGCGCCTGAGCAAGCAAGAATACCTGGGTATGTTAACACATGGAGCCCCCGGCAATTGCATAAGAGCCTTTCGGGCGAATGGGAAGAATTCATGGAGGGTTCCTGATCGATCAAGGATGTCCCAAAACGTTAGCAGATAGAGTCTTGACAACAGTGAAGGGCCCTTCGAGCAAGCACAAATAACTGAGCATTGTGGGAGGTTCCTTAGTATTCTGCTTAACCCCGGAAGTGGACGTTTAGGGTCCGTGGCAACAAGGTAGGGCCTCAGGACAGCGTGATAGGCATTGAAATCTCCCCAACCACCACCCTCTGAATCACCGAAAAATTGTTTTGATTGTCCATGGGCCCTTCACTTTCGCACGCAACTGTTTTTAATCACCTGGAGGCACAAACACGTCCAATTTGGTTGCGTTTTGTTTAGAAAACTGCGCCCATTCGGCCGGTTATGGGCTCTATTTAGAGCTCAGGCGGTTGGTATCTCCCTGTACCCCCCCCCCCCCCCCCCACTCTGGTTCCGCCACTGCCTACCAGTTTAAAGCAACTAACGGCCCACTGGAGCTTTATTTATTTAGCCGTGGCGTCGTGGCTCTCGCGTGGTCGCCCGCTAGCTCACCAAGGTGCTGGCGACTTATGCTGCACTCATGTCTCCGAGCGCTCCTCAGATGCGTGATACCCTGCCATTGCAGCATTCAGTTATGGATGACGTACTTCAGAAAGAGCCATTTGGCGTCATCACTGCCGCGCAATATGGAGATGTCATGATGGAGTGTCTACTCCGATTCCTGTTTTATTCATATCACACCAACGGCTCTCTAAAAACATGCACAGCAGAACGTTAATCCTACTCACAGGTGGAATAAAGGTACGACGTAGCGTTCCTATCTGGTGCGACGGTATGCACGCGACTTTTACCCTGGCGCTGTGCCTGGTTTACCCTGGCCCTGGTCCGAATCCCAGTAATTCCAGGGAGACTATCGGTCGTGACGCGCACACGGCTAAAAGCCAGACGTCGGCCAGTCCGTCTGAGGGCTCCATAGCACATGACGACGGCCGGAGAATTGACTGGCCAAAACGTCGTCTGTACACTAACAGACCAGACGCTGTCTATATACTAACAGACCAGACGGGGACGATGGTCCGAACATGCATCCCTTCCGTGATACTAGAATATCGTCTCAATCCCTCCGTCAATTTGTCGTTCCCTTTGTTGAATCTCTTTGTTGTTTTTGCCTGCCACATTGTTGTCCTTCAACATCGTCCAGCGCAAACCTCACTTCTGCATGACCGCCACCACACCCTGCTCCAGAATCCCGCAGCGCCCCGCTCGCGGCGTCGGACGCGGAATCCAGCCCAGCTCGCGGCGTCGGACGCGTAACCCGCGGCGTCGGACACAGGACCCGGCCCAGCTCGCGGCGTCGGACGCGGAACCCAACCCAGCTCGTGGCGTCGGACGCGGAACCCGGCGGCGGTGACGCAGCGGCGCCATGTTTGGCGTGGGTCCCATCCCCGCGGCGCCGCGCCCATTCATCCAGCGCGAGCGCCGCTGGCGTTTGTCGACGCCACAATGGCGCCGGTCCGTGCCGCCTTCCCTCCCGCCGCTATCAAAATATGACGCGGCGGCCGGCAGAGCGGCGCGGTCTGCCGGGTCAGCGGCTTTGTCCGGTTGACTCTGCGGTAGACCGCGCCACGGGCGGTGGCCGCCGCGACCCGGCAGTCAAAGGCTGTGTCGTCTCACTCAGGGTGGCATTGAAGGCCGACCGGGCCAGATCTGCTGCCATTCAGCAGTCTCGAACGGCTCGACCGGTCATCTCTTTCACATGACAAATTGATTTTTGGGCCAATAGTAAATTGATGGAGTGCCGATGACCACAATGAGGTGGATTCTCTGAACGCAGGGCGCCTACCGGACAGGCTCTTCCCTTTTAGCTATTTCATTCATCTCATTATATCCGGAGAGGGCCATTCTGGTCTTGTTTTGCCATTGCTCGGCTGAATCATTATAATAGAATAGCCGTGACTGGCCCAGAGACTTAGCGAGAATGGCATCTGCATAGCTTAATCTTGTACCATAAAGCCGAATGCCTTTCGCTCCTCGATCCTACCCCTGGGGATCAGGAGACGCAAATGCGTTTAGTGCATCATTTAAAACGACCCTGACACATTAAGCACATTAAGCACAGAGCGTGGCAATGTTAACAATACTGTTTAGTGCCACATTCTTGTTACCACGCTGTCTCGAATGACCAGCATCGTGTAGTAGCCCGCAGCATCAATTTTACGTTCACAGCTGAAGTTGCCAGTTTTGGTTCACCTGTCTTTCACCTCAATGTCTTCTATTCTTTTCGAATTCGATTCTTTTCGAATTCGAATCTCCATGTCCTGCAGTATGTTCACCTGTTCAAAAATAACAAAAGGTGGCTCCAGTTGGAGTGTTATCATCCATTACTTGGCAGCATAAAAAGGTAATGACTGCACATATTTTGGTTTTTCAAACGCCGTTTAGACGATATTCTCAGAGCCAGAAACAGCCTAAGCAACTTCTGCGAGAAGTTCTCTGGTGATGAAATAGCTCGCAACCAATTGCGTGCAACACAACATGATTTCATATCGCTCTCCCACTTCAGTAAGCTTCCATACATTTGGAGACTAAAATCCCCCTGCATTTTTCTTTGAAAGGTGCGGACATAATGATGGGGTATATACAATAATAGACGCGGAATCTTGTAGGGCTGCTGTCTACTTTTTCAATGGTCCATCCCAAATAATTTGTGTTTAAAAATCCAGATTTCATGGCATAATTCCGAAATTGGGGAAGGTTCGCCGCCTTCCTAAAAAATGCGAGACTCCACCAGTAGTCTTCTCGAGTATTTTGAATGGTGTGACGAAGTCAATGCATTGGTTCTCAATGAACCTAATGGAGTTTATTAACCGAGGAATCCAATAAATAAGTTCTACATTTATATTACTAGACATCAAACAAGTGATAATCGGAACGAAAGATACTGAGCGCAAATGTTCAAAAAGTCAAATGTCAACGGCAGAAATATCAGGAGGATAATCATCGAAACTGAAAGAGAGTGAAGAAGTTCCGGTAGGACAAGCATCTGAAGGAAGAAATGTTGTCACTGTAAATGTTACGGAAAACATGAAATGGTGCTATTTCAGTGCAATAAACGTCGACGTGAATAAATGCTGAAACGGAAAGCAATCCAACTGCAAAGTATTCACGCAATGAATATCATCGAGTATACAACCACTTAGTTAGTTATCGGGTGTGAGAGCGCGTCAACTGTGCTGGTTGTTTACGTCTTACAACCATTGCAATATGTATATAAATAAATAAATAAATAAATATATATATATATATATATATATATCAGTCTTGAGAGATCAGACAGAGCAGTTTGACATAGATGCTTTGAGTGGGCATGATGTAATATGCTTGCCCAATCCTTTAAAACATTGTGCTGCCCTCATACAAAATATCTAGCTATTCATTGTTTCATTTGATCTTGTCATTGTAGCGCCTATAGTAAAATGCAATCGTGATTGCAGCCCAAGAAATTAAGACCGTCTCGCCGAGGGCTTTTTTTACCGGAAGCAGCGAAGGCGGCTAGGCCTGATGTAGATGCTCCCGCACTCTTCTGAGACATCTATACAATCCAAACATGCATTTACCTGAGGGAGTTTTCCATCCAGTACACCAGTCCACAGGTCAAACAAACGGAGAGCGGCCACGTCATGGCTGCATCATGGGTCTTCACATGTGATGCTCTCAAGTCTGGAACAGATGCACACATTATAAGCGTTATCATCAGGTATACTCCGGCACATGTGAACACGGCTGGAAGGCACAGCTGAAGCAATGAATACATCAGCATCATTAATACCGTGATGCATTCTGACATATCAAGACCAGGCCTCTTAACGACTGGGACACTCTTTGAGTGGTCTTGACTTGGCTCAAAACACAGGCATCAAAATGCATATTTCAAGGGATTGAGCCAGAAATCGCACACACAGGTTCACTACGTCCACCCACCCCGTGATGAACGATTACATGCTCCTATTACAGGTATCTCATTAGAAATAAATACGCCAGATGTGTCCTCCCACCTACTTCGTCTTCAGCAACAATTTTCATGGACCAAATAAATGCTTTAAGATTCGGTAGCATTTACGCTAGTTTATACCGAATTTAAGTATAACTTAAGGAAAAGGCCAATTCCAACCAATTCATATCGAGTTCACCGTTGAACAATGTAAATGATGATATGGGGATTGTGAACTGCCTAAATGTAACATAATCACGTAAATACTTGCCGTTAAAATAACGCTTCCGGTTTCATCTTCCTTCAGCCTGAAGTTTTAAAAATGATAGCATCAAAGCAGACGCACTGGTTACTGTTCATGTTGTTATTGGTGGTCAACTGATTTGCTGCAACGCTCACAACTCCACGAGGCCTTAAATCGCTAACCCACAGGTGTCATAGACGGGCTGTCGGTACAGACTGCATTTGAGGGCGTCACCTGACCGATCATGGATCGCACCTCCTGCGCCGGTCAATGGCAGGACGCCACATCATGAGGGCGATCCTCATACCACAGCCCACTTCACGCCCCCCCCCCCCCCCCCCACAGCGGCAGTCCTGTGCTCGATACTAACAAGCACAACAAATCGAAAGCAAACATCCAACAAAGCACATCAACAACGGCAACAAACGTCACAACCCTTAACGGCTAATGAGTGGCACTAAACCTATCAGATCCGGGTACGGAACGCTGCCACAGGTTGTAGCGGTTCCCGTCCCTAGTCAGTGACGGCTCCTGATTTATTGTTTCATGTAATTTTCGCCTTATAGCAGAACTGTATTTCTTCCTTTTTTGGTAGCCCCAGAGTGCATCCAGAGTCCGCGACACCTGCAGCTGTCGCGACTGTCGTCATGACAACTGCCGCCATCACAACGATTGCAGAATTTGTTGAGGCCGTTGTTGGCTTTTACGGGTTACATGTATCACTTTTAGCTGTTTAGATCCGAGCATTGCGGGCCTGATGGCTTAAGTATTGGACCTACTGGTACGAATGACGTCAGTCCAAATCAACGTTTGTGATTTGTACAGCGGGCGGCAAAGGACAGCCACCGAGAAGCGCATTGGTTGAAGTTTGAACCAGTGAGTCACTTTATATTGACCATGTAAAACTCCGTTTCCCAAAACCAAAGTGCCCTTCGAAAAGAGCCACAGTGCCATACGCCAGAGATGAGAAATCGACGCCGTAATGAGAAAAAAAGCAAATGAGACGTATTACTTGCATAGTTGGGAGCGGAAAGTCCAATGAGATGTCTCCCATAGGAGCGGTTTTTTGACATCCGAATTTTGAGCTGTTTAGACGAATTTCGAAAAAATCGGCATTACCGAGCAAATCGGATACGTCTGATCTCACAAAAGGTGAAAAGTATAAAAAGATGGCGCACTCAATTTAAAAGCGAACACGTGCCCACACACAACCGTTGGATAAAAACACAATGAGAAAGGCTATCCTGCAAGGTTGAAATTAGCCGCACACAGCTTCCACACACCTTACAGCAGACACACTGCAATGTAACTGTCACCCCTTGACTTAATTGGTCGTCATAGTTACTTTTTCAATCCATCTCCTCCCACCATGTACAATGTTTCATGGTGACACAAGCAATTGTGTCCTACAACACGTTTTCTTGTCCTTTTATTCTTTTTATTCTTCTTCCTTATCTTCTTGTCGATGTATAGTTGCACTGATCTATTTGACACTTGCGGTGCACTGAATTTTTAGTTTTAACCCTCTCCTGCTTGGGACGCCTAGAAGCAAGCCGTACGCTTGAAGTCATCGCAAAAATAAGGGATGGTACGACTGCGTTACCCTATGTCAACGATGCTCATGTATGCAAGGAAACTTTACGTCAGTTGTCTAGGTGCGTGTCCAAAAAGATCCAAGCACCAGTAAATTGTTTGTGTTTAATAATGACAGGCTAATGGCGACTGGCGCGGAGGATGCTTTGCGTAGACCGTGATATGCTGTGCTGTCAAAAGGATTGTTCAGCTACGCGCCAGGCAAAGGGGGCAAGCACTGGTAGTGAAAGCGAAACGGGGGGGGGGGGGGGCGATAGATGGTAAAGTGTCCTCATTTTGTCCCCCGGCTTCCAACCATAATTTTGCGCTGACCCGTCAGTAGGATCACGCGCTCTGTCTCATCTTGCTGGCGGTCGCAGCTGTTCGTGAAAATGAACCAATCAGAGCAGAATCGAGCAGAACTCCCACACACAAAAATTATAACACATGTTGATCATATCTTTGTTCAAATTTCGGTACATATATTTGCTAATCACGGTCCAGCTGACAGACCTGGGTGCCTAAAAATGAGACCGAGAAAAGTGATACTATATTACGATAAGAAACAAATGTTGTGCACCTGTCTGTCTGCCTGGCCTGTCCTGTTTCACCTGTTTTACACAGCCCCGTCTGACGTTTCAAAGTATTTTCTAGTTCATTTCGATTTTTCATTAAGAAAAGCTGTCATTTCACTAAGAAAAGCTGTCATCTTAGAATGCTTGAAACCATACAGAATGCAAGCATCCACCGCGACTCAGATATCTGCTTGAACCATCCCAAACATGGTTCAGGTCAAAATGCACTGCTAATGTACGCGGTCAGGCGTGAGTAAATGGCAAATCAAGGTTTTAACTGAGGGGGGGGGGGGGCTCGCAGCTTATTAGGCGCTTGGTGGTCACTGGTGGAGATTATCCCACTTCAGTTAATATCTTTAACAGGCCCTGACCGAACCTAACGGTCTAAAACGCTGATCGCCCAACCAGGATCCCCAAACAGCGGCCTTCTTGCTCTTGGCGAGGCCCCGCCCCCCGGCGGCGATTGGTTCAGTTCGGCCGCCGCGGCTGCTGATTGGCCTGCGCGACCATCAGTAGCGCCGGACGGCAGCAGCAGCTCAGGCTCCGGCGCGGTCACCAGAGCGCGTGCGCCATGTCACCCATGTGCTCGACGCTGTTCCGACCGTGGGCAGAGCCGGCGGCCGAGGCGGGCCGGACCGGCTCGAGTCGAACCGAGTCGACCCGGACCGCTCCGAGCCAGCGAGAGCCGCACCGGACCGAGTCGAGTGGGACCGATGGGCGGCGGACGCCGGAGCCGTCCGGTGCGGCGGTGCGGTTCTCAGAGACGCCCCTGTACGGGTCGGAGCCTGCAGCGCAGCCGGTGTCGGGCGCCCTGTACCGAGGCACCAGCTGGAGCGCGGCCGGCGTCCCGCTTGGCGCGTTCCTGGGCGCGCCCCGGCCGCCGCCGCCGCTGGCCTGGAGCGCCCTCCACCTGCTGGCCGAGGAGGAGCGTCGCAGGGCGGCTAGCCGGCGGCGGCGCGACAAGAAGTTCTGTTGCCCAAAGTGCCCGATGACGTTCTCCAACAAGGGGCAGCTGACCGGCCACTTCCGGAAGCACACGGGTGAGTGGTGGAGCACTTCGCGGACTGGATCAATCCACGGAGTGCGGACCAATCCGCTGCCTGCATTGGATCGGATTAGAAATTTCCGCCGCAGTATGGGTTAGGACCAGACCGGATTCTCACATAGGCCCGCTCACATGGAGTGAACAAATTGAAATCCAATGAAATGGGAGTCATCACTAAATAGTGCCTGAAATGCTTGATATAGGCATCAATTCAGGAAAGTATTTCTACACCCAAAACATAGAATAGTTGTTATGTCAAATAGTGTGAAAACAGGCTACACAGTCCATCACTGAGTGATAGATTCCTCGAAAACAATTTTCGATGAACAGCTTATATTGACCAATCGATTTGAGTGACTTTGCCAACTTTGAGCTTAACACCAGCCTCATATTAAGTATGCTGTTTCAACTGATCCATTTTCAGGTTAAAGCCGGGCCAAAGTTGCAGCCTCATTACTATTTTATTCCCCCTCCAAAACGGACATTTCTCAAAAAACGGGCACGTTTTCCTCTACAACTAAGGACCAAAGGTATCTTTCTCACACAGCAATTACTTGCCGGATTCAAGTTTCGGTGCTCTTTGCACCCAGCAAAGAGACTTTGGCATGAGGCAGGTACTTATTGATTTGTGTCCTATCTATTCTACTCCCACTTGCATCACCCCACTTGCATGACCCAGTCTTCCATAATGATTTAGAAGGTACCAGGCACTTCACACAGGAAGTCAGGAGATTGATGCGGGTGAACATGCCATCCAATACGGCCCATCATACCCCAAATGAAGATTTGGCTGCGTTTGGAGTAGCTTGTGAGATCACCAGAGCCCTCGGCAAGCAGCTTCTAGGCTTCCATGCATTCCATGATGTCAAAACGCCAGCGGTCATTGCAGATGTCGGAAGACGGGTGACATATGCCTAGCTCACGTTCACGTCTTGTGAACGCGGGAAAATTCTTTATTTGTGCCTATGGCACTTACAACGCATGCGAGGCTACCTCACTTTGACTTTATCGCTGCATGCGTATCACTGCGTATAACTGCGCACAACTGACCTACGCTTACCCACCATATTACTGTTGGTAGGCCAAATTGCGCGGGAGAAATTTTGAAAAACGAGATGCAATACTTTACGTGTCGCTGACAGCGGAAAAAAGCGCCGGCTTCATTCATTTCCCATGCCTATTTCCATTCACTGGGCGTACAGTTTCAAAGTAAAATGCTCCAACATCCTGTTTCGGCAGAAGCAGTGTATGTGGATAAAGGGCAGAGTGGTCGCCGATGGTGTAGTGGTTAACGCGTCTGGGTTAATCGCTGCATGTCTGGGAAACCAGGGGTACAGGGTTCGATTCCCCGTGGCGCCCGCCCTTCCTGGCAGGGTGAGAGGCAGGCGACGCCATTTAGCTTCAGCAGCTGACTGCGTCGTAAAGCCCCTATGGCGATGACGAATTAAGGACAGATCCGTCGCTGATATTGTGTGCTAGCATATCTACATCAACATTTGCTGTCCCGTAAAACAAGTAAACACCAGGTACAAAGAAACGTAAAAACCCTGCAGCGGACCGGCCCACATCTTCTATAACTAAGCATTACATTATATATTATCTTTATGTAGTATGCAGCATTCAGTTTTTATTTCCGAGGACCAAGCGTTTTACACTTCCCTCGTGTTTCCATGTTTCAGTGTTCATCGTGACTAGAAGTGTCTATCTCGGCCCATCGAACCTCCGCCCCTGTTTCAACGTCTGTACCATGGATTAAGCATATTTTGCTCTCAAAATTTGTTTTAATTCGTTTATTAGGTGGCCTCAAGTGTTGATGTTTGATTTGTACAGTTTAAAGCGTGCAATTAAACGACAGCCCAAGCAAGCCGATCTTACTTCGATAGATTATTTCCTCTGCCCCACTACCAAAGCAGATCTGTAGGAATATATTTCCAGCACTTTGCAAACAAATTTTCTCCTGCTTTTCACCGTAGATTATATGTCGCCTTCATTTACGTCATGGACCACGCTCACAAAAATGACGCGAGGAGAAACATGGCCTTAGGTGAAGAGCCTAAGATTAAGCCTTTTTAGGGCTACTAATGTTTTATAGACGGTTGGTAAATTCGCGGTGCTTTGTGGAGACCAGAGCAGATCCTTGCATACCAGCTGTAGTAGCCAAAGATATAGACTGACAGCTTGCATTGTCATGAACGCTATCAAATGCGATAACCGTCTTTCACAATAAATAGCTCTCTTTCGCTCTCAGCGTAACATCAGTAACATCACAAAGCCACAAAACCTGTGAAGTCTCGTGCACCCAGCATCTCTTCAGGTCATTGACCCTCTTCTTGCCGGCAGGGGAGCGGCCGTTCGAGTGTGAGACGTGTCACAAGCGCTTCACCCGCAACGAGGAGCTGACCCGCCACACACGCATCCACACCGGCGACCGGCCGTTCGGCTGCGAGATCTGCGGCAAACGGTTCGGCCGCAAGGACCACCTCAACAAACACCAGCGCACCCACACCACGCCCTTGTACGCCGCCTATGCGTCTATGACGTCAGCCCCGCACGGAGTGCTCTCACCATTCCCATTCGGGTATGGTGCGGAGACGTGCAAACTGCTGCAATAATTGTGTGTATGTGTGAATTATGATTTTTTGCTATTATTATTTAAAGTGATTGTGAGGCTGGAGGTTTGCGGCATAAGTGACTGTATAGTTTGGCGATTTTCCGGATACTTTGAGCGGGAATTCATGTGCTCAAACGATGGTGCTACAGATGGTGTATTTTGGAATATATGTCAGATTCTTGAACTTGATCTGTCTTGATGTTTCATCTCAACTGAATAAATCATGCAATTTTTCCTGAAGGCCACATGTGTACAATTATTTTTTATGCACTGCCATTGGGTGGCAAAGAAAACACAACATTTATGTTTTGTTGCCCATGATCCGTGCTACCGCACCACCAGCTATTCCGTGGCAGCCGTCGGAATAGTGTTCTCCTAGTTCAACGGATTGCCCCTATTCTCTCTCTCTTTATCTTTCTCTCTCTCTCTCTCTTTCTCTCTCTCTCTCTCTCTCTCTCTCTTCTCTCCTCTCTCTCTCTCTCTCTCTCTCTCTCCTCTCTCTCTCTACTCTCTCTCTCTCTCTCTCTCTCTCTCTCTCTCTCTCTCTATCTCTCTCTCTCTCTCTCTCTCTCTCTCTTTCTTCTCTTCTCCCACTTTTCCCTTCCTCTTTTCCTCTCTCTTCCTTCCTCCCTTACTCCCCCTATCTCTTCTCCTACCATTATCCTGCGTCTCTTTACTGCGGCCTCTGTTCATGATACATCTAGCTGCCATTACCCTTCCATTTTCCGTATCTCGAAGCATTGCGCGCGCAGCGGTTCCCCCCCCCCCCCCCCCATTCCCCCCGACACGTGGCCCGGTCACGTGCTCACACTTCCGCTACGGCGCACGCAGTCATTTGTGCGCACGCGTCGTCGGGTCCGCGTGACAGCTGGCTGTGAGCGTGGCCCACGAGCAGAACCGGGGCTGCAGCTAGGGAATCAGTGGATTATTTTGTTTTTATTCGTTTTGTTTTGGAAACACGGCAGCCATGAACAACAGCAAACGATGCTGTGTAGGCTTAGTGCGCATATCTCCGCTGTTGGTCGTTTAAAAAAGAAGATCGCAACTGAAATTGCAGGGAAAGGAACATGGGTATTAGCGTTACTACACTGCAGACAACGTCAAGACTCCAAACAATGTCAAGTTTCGCCCAGAATCTAAGTTTTCTCCGAAAATGATGATGTAGCCAGGTGTGAGCCGTGATGGCATGTCAAAACCAGTGCTCATCACCAGCAAAACAACGACGGACGAAGGAACTCACGAGAATGAGTGTATAATGACAATAAAAATGCGATCAGTTGCAAAATAACACCAGGATAACAAACTTCTGTTTTGGGCAAAGTCCATGGCACCAATCTATTATGCTAGAAATGTCTTGAATTTGCTGGACGATCTGCAGATTCCTTACGTGCTGCGAGATGAGAACCCATAAAACACCTCAGGCCCGACCCAAAGAGACCTGGAGGTATGCTGAAGCAAGAACTCTTCTGCCCATCCGTTGCCATAGACCATGACAATGGATGGGAAACCCAGTCGGAGCGAATACTGAAGTAACGCGATGAAATGGGACGTAAGAGAAGTCGATGAAATCAGAACCCGGGCAGACTTTGATGCGTGAGCCGCGCGCGAAGACACGCTGTTCCAGCAGATATGGCCTCACAGTGGCAATCCCTTGATATGGCTGCGAAGTCATCTACAGTGGTCAGCAACTATGGTCATTTTATCAAAATGTCTTCCAAAGAATTGAAGATACACTCATCCAAAGATTGTCTCACCTCGCCGGTATCCAAGCTTGTCTCGCAGTTGCCGACGGAGTGCGTCGATCGCGCCCAATCGCCCGATACCGGCCGGTCGGCCCGTGGCGTGACGCCGTGTGATCTACCAATGCTCAAATCCGATCTACGACTAATGTAGAAAAGATCGCGCCAATTTTTTCTGGTCTGAACGGCATTAATGTGTCTCAGCTGAAAGGAGATGTTTCAGGTTTGAAGATACTGAAGCAATCATCAAATGTGAAGAAACAAGCTCACTTGGAACTGTTGATATACTTTTTGGATGGAAAAGACTGCTCTAGCCAGCGCAATTATCTGTTTCGTAAATATTCTTCTTGATGCGTCATGGCTTCACTCTGTCATCGTATCTTGCACAACATTGACCGGGAGCCAATTGATGGTCGTTATGTTTGGAAATCGCGCTGACGAATGCCAGAAATGAACGCCTCGGCAATTACATTTTTATCGGCCTTGATCGTCGCACAGCTTGTGGAATGGCAGGATTTAAATGACGTTTTTATGAGGTCATACATGCCACAGTGACTTTGAAATGCTCTTCCTGATACACGTTTCCCATTTTCGCGGATGTATGACTCGGAAACTGAAGGGGCTTAGGTCTCAAGAAGGGCAGGATCGTGAACGGCACAAAAAGGCCCTCAGGATGTTTATTTCAGTTCAAAACCCCATATAGTGGACCGCTCCCTTTCAAAAATCAGGGACGCAATGTTTTCAGAATTGAGGTGACAGGTCAAACCAGACCTTCACGATAAGCCTTATGGACCTTTTATGCTATTGTAACACATGTTTCAAAAGTGCACGTATTCAAATTTTTGACGCGCTTTTCCCACGCTTCATATATACTCATTAAACTGCTAAAGAAAATTTAAAAAAGGGTCTGTGACATCATCACGCATTTTCACCCGCTCCTAGTTCCGTATCGGAACGCCGTGCGGCTCTAACACTTGCATAATCGTGTATTAGCCGTACAGTTAACTCATAAACAGGCGCCTAAGTTAAAGGAGGTACCGTGTGAAATGCACCCAAATTGTCGTCGAATGACAATGTACTCATCTGTGATTTGGCGTGCATTTCGGAAATCGATTGTTGTAAAATGAGGCGGATGGAATCCTATACCAGTCGAACAAACGCCAGCGAGAAGGTTAGACATCCGATCGGTGCGCACGAGGACGCGTGGCTTGAAATGCTTCTGGCTAAAGCGGGATCGGTAGTTGTTCATTCGTTTACGCAGACACGCACGGAACAATTAAATGTTCGCCCGGTGGCGGTCTGCAAAATAATTACGCCGCCAATACATCCAAAGGCTTTTTGAAGGCTTGACTCCAGGTGCGCGAGAAGCGGATCACGCATTGCTCTGCGTGCTGCAGTGGTGAAGACGTCCATTTTTTTTTTTTACTAACTTCTCACTTTCCCATCAGAAAGGCACGGATGACAGAATGCAACTAACATTTTCTTGCAAGTGTAGATTAGGGCGACCAAATGCGAAAGGGGCAAATGCTCTTTCTGAAACTCCGCTATTCCTCAGGTGAAGGATTTTCGGCTGGCGTCACTTAGCATGGCTTTGGCTGAGGATTTGTGCAGGTGGTATTATGTGCGTGAGACACGCAGTTATGCATAGCTCTGGCTATTTCTTGGACTCACTTTTCAAACAAAAAAAAAATGTCCAGCGAGCTCAGGCGGGAGATAAGAGCGAGAAAAACAGACCCTTTGAAGAGCGTCCATGGCTGTTATAAAGTCTGACGTATTTAGCAAAAGTACGACGTAGGTAGATGCATGATTCATAGCCTGGGGCAATGTACGCGCGTTCGTCACGCTTAAAAAGAAAACGCCGGTGTACACCGAGCATAACGGCAGCAGGAACGCACCGATTTACACCGTCCCAAAAAAGAAGGCCGAAACATTTTTTAAGTATAGGTCTTGCTGCATATGCCTACATGGGAAACACGTTTAGCGTTCACGATAAGCTTTTGGATCAGATATTCCTTTTGGTTTAAGCAGCGAAACCATTTGCAGATCGGTCCACCAGATGAAGTGCACGCGATTTTACAGTACTCGATTCAGGTACCCTGGATTTTCCAGGACCATCCAAAATCATGCGTTCGTTGTTCGTTAGCTCAGTGACAGCATAAACACAGGAGTGTAGACACTGAACTTCTCAATTTTAGCAGCCGACTCTCTCCATGAGATGAGAGCGCAAGCTAAACTAATGGTTCCCGATGAAGCGTGTGTTGCGTGCACGCTTATTGCGTTCAGCTGACCCATATCTTACCAGACACCGCTTCATGATATTAGATACCTGATATAGATAGGTACTGATACAGATACCTATCCCTGATACCGCTTGCAGCGATTCCCCGAACTGTCCGGACCGCACAACCAACAGCATCTGGCTGACACCGGCTCTCCGATCGCCTGAGCCTCCGCTAACGACGCTGTAAATAGCCCTAACTAAACCAAATCAGCGCTCAGCGCCCATCGAGCGTTCATGCCGCCGGGCGGACTCCATCGGAGCGCCGCGCCGCGGCCACTCGCAGCCAGCTCATCGCCGTCCGACTCTCAATCGCGACTAATCGCACACTGAAGCCGCAGTCACGGCCCAGTTTATAATGGGCCGGGCCGATCTCGGCCACAATGATGCGGCCCCGGCGCGTGATCAGTCGAGGCCGGCAGCCGCCGCCGCCGCCGACCGCAACAACAAAGTCGCCGCCGACAATGGCGTCGGCGCCCCCCGACCCGCACAATGGCGGCCGCTGGCTGAATTAATCATCGCTGTAACAGGAGCCTCTGCCGCTCTCCGCGCCGTATTCGCGCGCCCAAGTCACGTGGAAGTGATGTCCGTTTACAAATGACGGCAGCGGCGGCCGATCGCTTTCAGCGCGTCGCTGCCGGCCGTGGCGCTGTCTGCCACGAGTTGAGGGGCGCGGGGAACGAGGGCGCACGGAGGGGGCAGACGAGGGGGCCTGGGGGAGGCAGGAGGGGGCCTGGAGGGGCAGGGTCACGCTGGGGGGGGGGCTGGGTTGTTTCAAAATGGTGACAATATAGCTCTTTAAATTGCAGTTTTCTCCCACTAACAGCTGGTCGAGCGGTTTGAAATAGAACGGATGCTCATTGCCTACAGGTCTGCGTCGTACCAGTCTAAGTCCGTGAAAACGACTTCCAGCTGACGTGTTTCCACCTGGAAACAACGCTTGTGTAGGCAATGTGTTCGCGTTCGCCGAATGTTGTGGGTATTGTCCTACCTTGGGTCATATTCCAGAAACATGCTCTAAAACCTCAGGAGTGGCTACGTCTAGTAGCAGCACCGAGTAATGTCATTGCATCTCCGTCAAGACATAATACGGATATCGGTTTGACTTATTTTCGAGTCCAAATTACGCTGTCAATGCTTAACAACAGCACTATCCAGTACTACTACACTTCTTTCCTGCGATCACGACCACCATCGCCATGCCAGTACCTTGCACACATTTACTGGTGCGAATAAAATAACGTTTGTGATTGGTCAAACGGGCAATGGCCCGTTACCAAGAAGTTGGTTAGTTGAAGTTTGAACCAGTACGTCACATAGATCATGAGATCCTCCCATTCCCAAAGCCAAAATGCGCCTCGATAAGAGTCACTGTGATAAACACCATAGCGGAAAACCAAGCTTTAGTATAACTTTCGTTGATTTCGCGGGATAATAGCTTAATGTTTGCATATTTTTGGCTAAACAGTGTTTCAAGCTTCCATACCATTTATTACACAAACATGTTGACCCATTACTGTGTTGCAAACACAGACGCTGAACACACACGCTGGCAAAAGCAATGCAAATTCTGCCGTCCAAAGGTAAAACTCACATGTTGATTCTTGGTCGTTTTGCGTTTTTGATGTCTTCTGATTCGTCTTCTCATGCTAAATTTGGCCATTTAAACCATCGGTTCAAATTCTCACAGGCTTTTAGCCCATTCTTGTAGCTAAATCTTGCGCAAATTTAAACCATTGGTTACGTATCTGAAGTTAGCATGAAAAGACGAATCAGATGACAGAAATAAACGCAAAATGGCCAGAAATGAACATATGGGGTTTTTAACTTCGGAAAGCAGAGTTAAATGTATGGCTGTCAGTGGTGAACAGGAAGTCAAATGAGATTTCTCCCGCACGGTTGGCTACTTCAAATCAAAATTCTTTGCTATTCAGCGGGATTTCGAAAAAGCTGGTATTATTGACAAAATCGTGCGCGTTTAGTATACCAATAAGTGAAAGTATAAAAAAATGGGATGCTCCCTTAAAGGCTTCAATAACTAGTTCTACCAAGCGGAACTGCAAGTTGGTTCTTTCATGTTTGCACAAATTGAAGTGTTTGCATCAATATGAGCGTTTGCACTCTTGCTTCGCTGCGCTTAGAGGAAAACGTATAATTTTGAGTTGTCTATTTTTTGCAGTTTGGTTGGTGGTTCTAGCTGCCCTAGTTGCTGAGATAAGGCATAAAACGTGAAAAAAACGGTCGGAGATGGTCAAATCCCTTTTATTAGCTCTTGCACGCGGACACACAGCACGTGCAAGATGTTAATTTATATCGAGTAATTATACGTCCGATTCCCTATCATTACATGCCACTCCCGAGTCTATCCGTGCCCTGGGTGCCGAGATGTGGTACAAAACATGCAGTGTCCTAGAATTGCCGACTTTGGGTGTAAAGCAACACACTATGAGGAGGAATTTTTCACTCCTTTTCCCCGCATTTTATGTGAATTTTTTACTCCTGCCTGACGTTGTCTAATCGCACATGCCAAACCAATATTTCCCTTCCTGAGATTTTCAGATGTCATCCAAAACCGAGCTCACTTGAAACCACCAAGCATAAACAAGGCTTCGCAGAACCTGGACACCTATGGCTATGTCCTGCCTCACCTACATCTGAATCATGTCTATGTATGCACAGAGCAAGGGCGCAAGGTACCTTCAAGCCCATGACCCCCCCCCCCCCCCCATCCCTCCCAGCGATTCAAGCCGCTTGCACGCATTATGTTTAGTTTGTTTACAAAATGCATGACAATCGGCAGCAGTGTGCCAAATGCAAGGTTTTCACGCACCCCCAATTTTTTTGTCTCACCACCACACCACGAAAGCAGAGCCTGGTGCAAGCACCAGCGAGACCTGGTGGAGAATTTCGGTCCACGTATTCCTTTCACCCGAAGAGACCTGACCATTAAATTGCATCACTCCCGAAATGCGGGAGTGAACAATTCAAGAAATGTCCTCTAAATAACATTTACCAGATGAATATCACCATTTAAGCACTTCCTCCAGCAGATTTAAAGTCAAATCAGCTGGTTACCAATTTTTTCACAAAAGTATCGGTCTGTTTTTATTGAACTACTTTTGTTTTTCTTGGTATCATACGAGTGTGATACCACTTTTTTCTTCCTTCCCTTTTCATTGCTACCGTGTACCGTGAGGTACCATCTGTTGCTTAAAATGTTGAACAATTTATCTGCAAGATGCTCCAACTGCAAAATGCACCCAAGAGTGCACAATTCACAAGGAATGAAGGAGAGAATTTGAAGCACGGAACTTAATTTCACTGCCATTTTTGCCCTGTTAAACCCTCCGTTAGCCATTTTTTGGTTCATAGCAGTGCTCGATAATGATAAATCTAAGCCTTTCGAGTGTCTAACTCACCAGGCTACCTGACAAGGCTATCCTTATGCTGTCACATAGAGCCTTGGGACAGACTTGACGCAGCTAATACAGAAGTTTTTGATGGCGAAATTCATCCCTCCTGAAGTGTTAATCATGCACACCTCTTACGTGTTTCGCATTTTAATCTCGTAGGCTGGTGGACGCGATTGATATTTACATTTCGGGGGTGAGTGGGATGACTCTGTCTGTCAGCAAACTGTGCAAACCGTGGTACTTACATTTTTGTTTTGGGGGAGCAGAAAAAAGTGTGCCCTGAAAAATCTAGTAGGTGTCCTGTGGACCAAGTAATTGCTTACCTTACCTGCTTTCATCACATGATTTGTAACCAGAGTTAGCCATTCACTGTTTTAATCCATCGGGTCTTGTCATAAGACAAATTATGATGCCACAAGGCATGCAATGGTCTTATTTTGTTCCATAGTCTTGATTATTTGCTCCCAATTTCTTGAAGTGGTCCCTCAAGGTTGCTTTAACCAGGTGTTTTCCATAGTTGTCATGGTTTGCTGACTGGCAAATGATCGTATTGTATATATGCACTATTTTTTAGCAATGGGATACTCTAAGCTGGATAGCAATTAAAATTTGAGGTAAATATAAGCATTAACTAAACAGTCAGACCACTCCATTTAAAATGTGAAGCCAACATCTCAAACTATGTCATTAAATATGAATAAACAAGTGTAAATACATGCCTGTGCTGCTGCTGAAAAGGGAAGTAACAAAACTGGCATAGTCATCTAAGTTATGTTACTTTTGGAGAAGAGCGATGTTGTGAAGCGTACCCATGATTGCCCGTGACAGAGATTAACCATGGCAATCAGAATAAGTTGTTCAAAGTGATTTAAAGTGTTTTCATTTGTGTGTTGTTGACTTTGTCTGATGTTAACAAGCATGCACAAATGAACTAAATCAAAATGTTAGTTAGAACCAGCCAAAAAATGAGCTTTATCGTGTTTTAATCATACGTGCTGCTGTCAACAGATAGGTGAGTTAAGATGATGTTCAACATGCGGGCTACTCTAAGTTAGGTTAAGTTGGTTAAGTACATGGCAAATGACAATAGGGCTTGTGCAGGAATCAGTAACACACAACTGCTGTGATACCAACAGAGATAGGATGAGATGATGTAAGGCCTCTTTAGGATAGGCATAGTTAGGCTACTTTCATGGAATGAGCATTGGTATCTTGTAAAAAACATTCACAAAATGTCTGTTTTCATTGACCCCATCTGAATAAAAGCCAGAGGTATGTGTATTGTGTTTGACTTGGTGATGGGCAGATGTGTGGGAGTACGAGGTTGTTTTTGTTTGAGTGCTTTATGCTTGTCGAGTTTTGTGTTGTCATTTTGTTGTTGAATTCCTTTGCTTTGTTTTTTTTTTAAATGCTGTGGATGGAAAGTGCAAAGTGCAGCATCAAGTTATTAGTGTTACTGAACTTTGTATGCTCATTACACTGTCATGAGTTGCTATGCTTTACTGTATTCTGTTTCGCTTTAATGGCCTAGGATGGGAAAAAAACAAGAGTTTTGTCAGGTATATGGTATCATGTCCATGCCAACTTGAAACAGATGTCTGTTTGCTGAAACATCAGTCACTAGCTCATAATTTCCATCTTTTGTGACTTGAATTTTTCACTCCCGGACTGTCTTTTTGCGATGAAATTTTTCACTCCCACCCTAGTTCAAAAGCAATTCTAGCTCACTGAAAACATGCAAACCCGTAGAAGAGAGCAAAATGCATTTTGCTGGCTGGTGTGTTCAACACGTGGAGCGTGCCACCGCACACGTATGACACATTGGGATTGCCCGCTCAGTGGCCTATCGCAGACGGCTCGTCCCGTGTTGCTACGTGCCATAGGGGCAGAAATGTCCCGTAAAATGTAAGAATCGACGAAATCGGTAAAATGCATTTTCATAGCTAGTGTGCCCGTGTCACGTAACAAATACATCACATTACACACGTTTGAGTAAAAGTCCGTTAGCTTGCCTATCGAAATATGACACTCCCGTTGTCCCATTTTCTTGAGTGGCAAGATAACGCGAAAACGTGCAAATCTGCCAAAAAAGCAAAACCACGTTAATTCATAGTTCAGCACGTTAGCGTTATGACATGTGATACGTGTCACCACTAATTATCATGTTGGATGTTCCATTTATTATCGAAGCGTGACGTTGCCCATCGTGTCCGTGTCCTGGGTACCGAGATATGTCACAAAACGTGAAAAACCGTGGATGAGAGCAAAACGCATCTCATGCGCGTGACACGTGATACGTGCAATCGTACCATTTCCATGGCACATATTTTCGTGCCATTTTCGTGTCACTCCGACCCGCTGCTGTTGAGCTATTGGTGCGAGGTGGCATAATCGGTCGGAAGCAGCTAATTACGGCAGCCAGTCACGTGATCAGACGGCCCTTCAATTTTGAGGCAGCCGCCGGCGGCCGCCGCGGCACTGGACAGCGCCGTTCCTTCGAGACGTCGGAAGCACCCATGCAGCTCGTCAGTCTGGGCTCATTCGCGAGCAAACCAATGTGAAAATGTGATAAACAAAAGGATCGTGAAGAGGCAGAGTGAATCGGTCGATACGATGATGTCGTTTTCAGCGCTAAAATCCTAGCAGTTTTGGCAGTAGCGGAATGTATTCGGCGCAGACTTAAAAAATTGGCATCTTGCAATTTGCCTTACAATTTGCAGGTTAATGGTGCAACTGTGCGATGCACATTGAAATTGTGGCCGCCTTAATTGTGAAAGTGGGTAAACGTAAAACACGGTGAAAAACAGCCGATTTTATATTTTTCTTTGTGTGCACGTGCCACGTGCGGCGCGGCACCATCAATTTAATACCGTTCCATGGCCCTTGCGATTATCTATCTGGCTGTGCAAGTTTCATGTCGCTGCTACCCTTGGTTGTCGACACCCTACCTGCGGGGAATGGACGCTGGTGGTGACATCGTCCCGTGGTGGCAAAAGCTGCGTCGCCCGTCGTAAACCTACGATATTTTGCGACCTTTTTCGCTCACCACACACTAATTTTTGTGAAATGCAGAATTATTCTTACACACAGACGCACCTGGCAGCTGCCCCTAGTCGTGTGAAAACTTCATATAAGAATGCCTTACCGTTTAGCCTGCGCATAATTCCAAAGGTTGATGGCGGACGTACCAACACACATTGTATAGTTGATCAACGAAAACTTCTTACTTTCGCCGCTTCTCCCGTTTGATCATCGACTAAAATATCAGACAAAAGCGACCTGTGTGGCCTGAGCGTCTACACGGTGCGATATGCAAGTGGCGTAAGCTGCTTCTTTAGATAGAAAGCCGCATGTTTTTTTGCGACGTTCTATCTTTTGTATCCAAAGCGGCAGAGGGTAGCATGCCTCCCCTTTTATCAGTCCGCATCAGGAAATACGGCGAACCAGGGCTTGGTCAAATAATGAGGCATGGCCAAATATCATCGTTGGCATGCCCCTTGTGCGGTTAGCATTTGCACTGGTATTGACTTAACGACATTACCCTGACATCAATAGGTACCCAAGGAGGCAATGTGCCAGGCCATGGATGTCGATTTCTCCATATTATTAGGAGGTTCAGGTTACGGAAGTCCCCATAAGGAGACAGATCTGAAACACGTCTCAAATTTCGTCCACCACTTTGTATGAAGAGAGAGAGAGGGAGAGAGAGAGAGAGAGGAGAGAGAGAGTGAGAGAGAAGAGAGAGAGAGGGAGGAGAGAGAGAGAGGGAGAGAGGAGGAGAGAGAGAGAGAGAGAGAGAGAGAGCGGGAGAGGAGAGAGAGAGAGAGAGAGAGAAGAGAGGAGAGAGAGAGAGAGAGGAGGAGAGAGAGAGAGAGAGGAGAGAGAGATGTGTATAGATTATATATAGATACATAGATGTATATATATATATTATATATATATATATATATATATATATATATATATATATGTTTACGGACACATACAAATGTAGTACACCTGGAATGTTGGAGACATGCCGTGTCTCCACACACGGATTGAAAAAAATCGTACTGGAGGGTCCCTTAGCGATGTTAGCTCAAGCGCCGGTCCATTTGTTGAAACGTTTTCGGTCGGTTGGGGGTGAGGCCAAGCTCAGGGTGCACTTCAGGAACTTTTACTGGAAAGTAAACCCAAAGACCGTGGGGGGGGGGGGGGGGTAAAAATGGAGATTGTTATTCGCTCTTTATTCAAACGTCACCGCTGCTATGCTAGATATGCATCTAGAGCAGGTTTCTCACTGGTGCACAATATTGCCTATTCAGCCTCATCTCTGCCATTCGGCAAATAAGGTTATCCAACTTCCAAGATTATTCTTCCACTCTAACATTATCTTTTCCGGGGAGGCGAAGTTCAACGAGCAGGTAAGCATATTCGGTCAATGAGAAGACATCTGTCCCCACAGGGTAGATGCCAAATACGGCCCAGACATAGGCTGGTGAAAATTTGGAAGGTGAGTCGATGGCTCTCAGTGCAATACATTTTTCATCGTCTTCATTTCGCGGGCTGGTTTTCAAGAGATAAGACTTGCCGCAGCATTTTAGGCAGAATCAAAAATAGAAAGCCTGGAACTGCCACAAACAGTGTGACAAAAGCCATAAAATTGGTAGAGTCTCTTTAAAACCTCAAGCCACATAATGAAGGACCCCCATTTTGACCCCAAAAAATACGCCGGATGTGGCTCACTTGTTAAAAAGGGACACGGCTTTCTTTGTCTTATTATCACTTTTGCCTTGCAACCAGAACAGAAACCAGAAACTACCGTGAGATAAATTCTGTTTGTATTTTGAAGTCAATAAACTGCAGAAATTAGGCGTCGAACGACCACATGGAATAAATCACAGGCATCCTCAATTTGCAATGGTTTAGTGGACTCGTTCCAAACTGAAACGATTCAAGAACTTTTTCAGAACTTTGTATCTGGGTTCTCCAGACATTAAGGACATGGCGAAGGCAGATTGTACATCGATATGCTTGATCCAAATTTGAAGACGACAATTTTGTTGCAGATCTACTTGTCAACAGTGTTTACCAACACGGCCAAGCCATGTTTGTATGACAATTTTCGCCATTCAGTCAGCATCAATTAGTAATACAAGGCATGCAACGTGCTTTTGTAACACGCGAGCTCGCAAATCTTAGCAACAAGAATCTCGGCATCAGGCATTGTAGTCTCCATAGTCCGCGGAGCGTTAGCCCGGTGGCCAACTTTTAGCCGTGGCCCGCTGCAGACGACACTTTTGAAACAATTACCTTTCAACACTTAAATTGGGTCAGAAATGCAAGTTATGTGACGCAATTTTGAGCATGCGCGCACGTAAATCTCAGAAACAAAACGTCGACGCCAGCGCTGCAGTCTCCGCAGGCCGCGCGGGCGTCAGCCCAGCAGCTAATACTGAACCGTGGTTAACGGTGGGCGAGATAATGACGCTGCTGAAAGAAGTTGAAAGAAGTTTGAATGCTTCAAGACATCAAACTTGTATTTAGAAAGCATAGTCTCTGGGCGCATATTTTACGCGTGCGATTTTTAAACTGATGATGAGAACGGGGTTGGCACGAAAAGCACCGCGAAGTGGGGCTGGAATCTGTTGGTTGAACTGAAAAAGTAAAGGTTAGAATCTCCATTTTTCGTGTTTCTATAACTATCACTCCGTCCAGAAGACAGATGGAAACGGCGCCCGCTGTCTGGTGGCACTTGCAGTGGCCGAAGTCGTTCGGTGTTACGGAAGCTGCAACACAGTCATCGTTGTCCTTGCTCTTGGGGTTGCGGACGGGCATGTCCAAACCTTTTGATTTAAGGTACTTCCACTAATCCATTCTGAAAAATGAACGTTCTGAGGCAAACATGGGATGGTCTTGTTGTTTTTTAAGCTCACACTTCGACCCACTTTACTCAACAATAATGAGACTCTCGCTCTATTCAATGATTATGAGACCCATTATTTCTTTCCGGGTAAGGGAACACATGTTGCTTCCTTTGAGTAGAATACCAGGGGCACATAACCGTTTCGGTCAAGGGCTGAAGGGTCATTCCGTTTCACCGCGAAGTATCTTCTGACTGTCATTCTGCTGACAAGGGGCGGGATCTCCTGGTCGATCCGGATGCCATTGGAAGGGTATATCAACCACATTGTTTCCTCTCCCTGACACGAGAGACTTTCTGACCCACGCAGTTGGCTCAGGGACCAGCACAGGAACCTTCAATGACGCAGCAACACCCCTAAACGCCGCAGGTGGTCTAATAATTGTCACCTAGACTTCAGTTCCATGTTTCTCTGTGTTATTCAGAGGCACTGTGGACTCTCTGAACGTACGTTGTAGGTGAAAGAGGTCCCAAATTTGTATCAACATGGCTAATCCATGTTCATCTTAAAATGTTCAAGGCTTGTTCAGAATTAATTGCTGATAAATCATGTTGTAGTATGGTTCTGAGCATGCGCGCTCGCAAGTCAAAGCAACAACAGACTCGACGCCTGGCGTTCCAGACTCCGAGGACCGCGCGGCGTCGGCCTTGCGGCTGTGACGCTGATAAAACGATTTCCAGTGAGCAAACGAAAAGGTGACGCAGCTTGAGGCAGTTGGCTGGCGAACTAGGTAAATCGGCATGCATGCTTAATGCAGTACAAAAGTGGGCTACACACCAATTTAATCTGAAAAGTGGGGAGCCAGTTAACACTGCTGGCCCCCATCTTGAAAAGTACGGGGGGGGGGGACATGGCCTCCATGTCCCCTTTCCTACACCCATGCCATTTGCAAAACTCCATGGAGCTTAGGATGTCTAAATGAGCCCGCAGTCAAACAAGACATGCGTGATTGTGTGTTCAACGATATTGTACGGTGCGCTACATGCTATGATGCTGGATACAAATAGTGTTTTAATGTGCATGTTTTTATGTTGCGCAGAGGTTGAGCGCATGGTTTTTTTCGCAAAGAATGGAGAGCTGTGTCGTGGACATCCATAATGCACAACCTGCCATGCAAATTTGCAACTGAACGAATTGTTCCTGTTACACAAAACGCGACCCGAATGATAGGTCAATTGATTACGCTACTCAATTATAGGCCCTGGCGATAATTTTCATACCTCGGTTATTTGACCTTTTCTTGATACATCAGTTGCCGTCTTTCTTCAAAATGTACATAGGCTTTGGAGCGTCTAAAAGGTTTATAGTGTGCTGGTGTGGGTGGCGGGAAGGGGGAGGCAAACCGATCTTGGACTCGATTACTTTCTTGCGCTTGCCATTGCACTAATGCTGAACATTCTGAGAAGTTCAGGCAGTATTGCACCCACGGAGCCCAACGTGTGGGCACCCACGGAACCCACACCCGTTCCTTCCCCCATGAAAAGGTATATGTGCCACCTGCCTGTGAAACAAACGGCGTTAATGAAGTCACGCATTCAACGCTTGAAAACATCTTGCGTGTGTATTAAATAAGCGGTTGCTGTTGCCCACGTAGCATTTCTTTTGAGCCGTGTTGCGGAGCGTAGTGCTTCATAGCACTACTTAAAGAATTGGTTTGGAAGAAAAAACCCTCATGGACTCGAAGCTTGGGTACACTTACAACGTTCCTGGGATTTATTTTGTTTCTGAAAACAGCCCTTCTTTCTTGGTGTATACCTCCAGGGCGTTTACGATCCTATGCGTTTTAAAAGAATCGGTGACCCACGCCAGACATCAGCAGAAGAAGTAACTAGTTGTACTTTATCGCAGGCGATCCACAACATCCGTGGCTATTATGGCTCCATTGTCAATAAAATGCATAGAACGGAAACATGCGGGATATAGTTAACAGACTAGGATACGATTTAAGCTCAAGCAAAATGGCACATTGGGTAAAACGGACAGCTTACTTTTCATTGAGAGAAACCGACCCAGTAACACATTGGATCATTCATGTCGGCCGCCTAATACTGCAATTAAAAAGAAATCTGAGAAATTGGCGAAAGCTTGATATAGACATGAAGCGTTTTAATCAAGAAATTCGCATGGTACTACCGAACAAACAACACATTCCATACAACATGTATTTGCACCACAAGGTCATAGTCCAATCACCGGTGTAGGCACACATTGTAAACGCCATGGTATGTAGTGACGTGCCAACAAATGGGCAATGCTGTCATACACGAATTAGAACAAGATCATGCGTTTGGGTGCATGCCTCTAGCCCATTGCGTTAGCCAAACCAACGGCCTTCAAAATCAAAGTCGCTGTTCCTCTCAGCAGCAGGTAGCTCGGGATAAATCCTGTCTTGTTCCACTTCAACGCCCTCCGTTGGCATTTGAAGCTACAGTCTGTGTACCCACAAACAGCAGTCCTCCTACGCGGCATGTCTTTCTAACGCTGATAACAGAGACGCCCTCCATGCTAGATCCCTAGAAAAGCCGAAAAGCGAGCCAACGAAACTGACGCTTAGCTACATCCTTCAAGCCGATGGGTATTTTTACGACGCGAGCACAACCAGCAGCGGCTAACACACCAGCATGGACGGTCTTACGCTAAATCCGGTCCACAACTACCCCAGCGGCATTCAAAGCCAACTGTCTAACGCGACACGATTTATCCCTCGTACGATCCAGGGGCGGTTGATGTACGCCTCCTAAGGCATTTTTTAGGATACCTTTCCGGCATGTTGCGCAATCGCAACCAAATTTTCAGTAGCCTATGGGGAATCCATCACACGCGTTATGATGCCAAAAGCGTGTTCCCAGCTTTTCTGGTTTCGAAGCAGCGGTGGATTTTGAGGAACGTTTGCTCGGCGATATACGGGCCTGAGCGGGCGGGCTGGCGGCAACTGACGATACCGCGTAACGCGCACGGCGGGCCGACACTGTTATATTCACGGACCATATATCAGAAGTGTATGCTCATTACACGTGGAAACTCACGCAGTTGTTCTGAGACTGTACAAGAAACACGCCTGTCTAGTCTTTGTGTCACCACAAGGCCGAATTCGTAGGTATGATGATCGTATGACGTAGGTATATGATCGTAGGTATGATGTAAAACAGAAAAACTGCGATTTTCCGGATAATTCAACCTTTAACCTGCCATAATGGAGTCAATTATTGACCTAAAACATAAACGTAAGTACCACTCGTAAGATCTTGATGGGACCAATCCATTGGTGGTTGTTGCTAAGCTATACCTTTATTAGTATGGGAACCCTGGAGGGAGGGGTATTTGCATTTGCATCACCCCCGCCCCCCCCCCCTCTCAGTGCACGTTTCTGTGAAAATCACTGATCTGACACGACCGATCTATGATGTCAGCACCGATAAAGCATAGTTTATAGCATATTTCTGTCATCTGCATGAAACTATCCCGGTGGAAACCACTGCGCTTGGAAGCATTTGGTGACTCAACTTTTCATGCCAATGCGCTGGTATATGTTCTACACAAGCTCACGCTGCAAGCGCTGGCAAGAACATATTAATACTAAGCATTGAGCGTCGTCTGACTGGAATTATCTGTTGTGATTTGTTTTCTTTAGACTTTGTTACCAAATGGCTCGCAAAAATGCCATTTTTTGTCACCGACCATATCCGACAAAGCCGAAGCATCCATGCATTACGTTCTCTTGAAAAATATGAGTAAAACCACACCAACCAAACGCGAGTACATAGTCACGAATCATATTGCTTCACAGAATGCCGGCTATTAGTCTGGTCAAGAATAGCAAGTGAACAGAGTCAATGAATTTACACTGGCTTATGGTTTCCCTAAATGTAGACAAAGGGTTGCGAAAACAAACCGAAATCTAATTTTGGTTGAATATTGGTGGCAACAGAGCTAAATGCGTGTGGATACCTCCCACCGTTCAGGCCCCAATTTCTTGTATACGATGTCATTTTCCGAATGGGTGGCGTTGATCGTTTTTAGGTTGATTTCTGGCACGACCATGGGTCGGACAATTTAGAGATACGATAGCTAAGCAGCCGGTATATTCATCTACACTGAACAGCTGGCTTCACGTCTTAATCGACTCTGGCTGCTTAGATCTAAAAGGAATCCTTAAAATCCCCAAAACGGGCAAATTCACGGTTTGCGTGAGAGCGCGTGATCGTCGAGAACGCGTGATGCTCGAGAACGCGTGATCGCCGGGAGCGAGTGGTCGTCGAGAATGCGTGATCGTTGAGGTCGTGTGATCATCGAAGTCGCGTGATTGTCGAGAGTGTGTGATCGTCGAGAGCGCGTGATTGTCTTTACTGTACATACGTCTATGGCAATCTACATTTGCAGCTGCATTTGATGATGTGAAAGCTTATTTCGGTCAAACAACAGCCTTCAATGACAGGTAATAATTTGTTAGTACTCGTACCTATTCAGACACTAACTTGCCCAAACAGACCAACCGCAATCCACGCCTGGAGACGCCCTCGAGCATTGTCAGGTGCCAACGTTTTGCTATGAGGTGTGAAATATATCATTGGAAAATATCGCAAAATGTCAGCACCCTGACTGAATGGCAGAGCAGCGGAATGGAATAGGAAGGGGCGATGCCTAATTGGCTTACCCGCATAAATGCCCTTTATTTATTTTTTTAATGGTTCGCATGTGTGTCTTTGGGGTCACTGTGCTGGCTAAGTACAGGTCGTCGTATCTCCCCTGAGCTCATCACCTAAGGTGGTTGACCTCATTCACCAGAAAGCTTTGCCTCCAACGTTTCCGACGCACGGAACTGCGGGGGGCTTTACATGCCGTGCAGTATTACTTCGCGGTCGTCCCCCGCCAGCTTGACCTTTGGCCGGCTGTGAGCTGAAATTGTCAAGCCAGTTTGACCAAGCAATGCGCACGCCCTGGGACTTTTATTGCATTATTGTCACGGAATTACGGGACCTCGGAGGCTGCTGGTTACTTCTTACCAGAGGCGAAAGGTAACTATTGACAGCTGACCAGGGCATTGCAGTGCTACGAAATCAGCCCAGATACGCCTTTTTATCAAATTAGGTTTCAGGGTGTAAATTACTCATGCGATGAGAATGCCACACAGTCTGATCTCTGAAGTTAGATTCATACCTTTGACTATATCTAAATAAACCGGGCTGCTCATTAAGCGATCAAACCGCCGTCTAAACTGCCGCCTGACACAAAGCGTGCGGGACCCCTGAAAGGGCTGGTTGGTGGGCGCGCTGCCACGTAGGGGTTCCTCCGCGTCACCACTTGGTGGCGGTGTGGACAATGCCGGCGCTGGTGGTCCGGCGCGCGCGTCATCCACTCCAACTCATCCTCAATGACGCCCAGGCCCGCCCGCCGCGCGCCGCCGCCGCCGCCGGCCCCCCAAACAGAGCCGCGCCGCCGCTGGGAGCCCCGGGCACCCTCAGTGCGGCCCGGCCGGCCGTCCCCGCCGCCGCGTCATATTTTGATACCGGCGGGAGGGAGGGCGGCCCGGGCAGCACCATTGTAGCGGCGACAAATGCCTGCGGCGCTCGCGCTGGGTGAATGGGCGCGGCACCGCGGGCGACCGCCATTCAGTGTTGTCCGCTCGTGGCTTTTCTGGAGAGGCGCAAAATCAAATTAGCCCGACAGGGGCACATGCGGAGGCACCGTTTGGGTGGAAATGGGTCGTCATCTAAGAATTGATCTGATTTGCTTTATTTCTGAACCCGATCGACTTAAGCGTGGCAGGAGGGCGAGGTATTTTAAGCAGGAGCAGCGCTTCGCACATCGCACGCTGCTTTTGGTCGAAGTTGGAAGCAGGAGTCAGGCCGGCACCCGTTATAAGTGCAGATCTGGCACGTGGCTCGCCTCGGCAATTAATTGGCAACCGCCTCGAGGTGTTCGAAGCAACATGCCCTGGACTTGCTTCTCCGAACTTTTGGAAGAACTTCTGAATTTTTCCAGGCAGGTCCGTAAGTTTTACAAAACATTTCAGGTCGTCAAGTTGACACGCTCTGAAGCAAAAAATGTTCGATGCTAGTTCAGGTTGTAGGGTTGTGCCAGCCCCAGAGACGGCTTGTACTATTTTCGTGTCTTGAGGCAGCATTCGCAGCTCCATTTTCTTGTAGTTCTGTTGTAGATTGGTTGGCTTGACTGTGTGCCAGTCGAGGCCATCCATATTATGCCAGGTCAAACCAAGTCACCAACAGAGGTCATACCACATCATCAGCGGGGTCACACCACATCACCAATAAAGGTCGCACCACATCATCAAGTTACACGACATCCCCAACAAAGGTCACACCACATCACCAACAAAGGCCGCACCGCATCACCAACAGAGGTCATACGAGGTCACACCACATCGCCAGCAGAGATCATGTGAAGTCAAGCTGTGGGTTTTTGATCCAAAAGGGCATGGGGCACACATTTGTGATACATTGGTGGGCACAGTTGACACATGTCCTGGCCAGTAATAACTACGGCTATGTGACCCGAGAGCAGGATATCCATTTTAATGTGTTGGCCGCACCTTGGCCAGGTATGACCTTCAACTTACAGGGTTCTTGATCTTAAGCAATATTATGGCTTAATTCTGAAGCGCAAGAAGAGTTTGTTCCATTCAAGTCATTTAAGGGCCCAAACGAGCACTTCTTCGGCTGCAACAACGCTCTGAAACCATTTATTAACTTTGACAGTTTTTAAGGAATTTACACAGCCTGTAAGTTCACCAGTTGGGTAATACATAGCAACTCAATAATTCATCTGTGGGATCATCGGCATTGTTTACCGCTCTGCAGTCTTTTGGTCCGCGATATATATCTGTGTTGGCAAATTTTCTACTTAAACCTCCGGTGGGTAGCGGTTGGCGAAGTATTCTCCACTCAGTGACAGGAAATCCTACAAAAGAATAGTTTTGAAGCGAAAGCGGTGTTAGGTTGCACCCATGCTTTCAAGATTCATTTAGGATCTTTCTTTTGCCCCCCTTCCCCCAAAGGTTTCGGCCTTGGTGAAAAATTCCGGCGTTCGCGGTTCAATGGAGTAGAAAAATGAGTGCGCTGACACCCTCGAGCCCATGGGTGTTTTAAGAAACAAAACATGGACAGCCTTTCTTGGTTGGTCGCACCCCACCCTCTTAACTCGACGTGGATTGGTCCAGACAATATTCCGAAGCTTACTCGCTCAAGTTTGTCTCGCACCCGAAGCTTGTACCACTCAGGATCTGTGTGTCGCCTCTTACGTACGCGCAAATAGGTTACATGCAACGTTTTCGATAACAAATAGGCTCATGCTATTAGATACCTTCTATGACAGATTTAAAAGGCCATGCCACATTGCATCAAATAAAGTGTTTCCTTTTGGGTCAACTCTCCGAGTAGCCACAGCCTTCTTTAAACCCGACCTAAGGAAGGCAATACCAAAAGGTTCAAGGGCATGGAACCCTCCACGACATGTACACTGGAGGTCCATCTTCCGTCTGATTCGCCTCGCTCTCGGCCATGCAACTATCCTGCGTTTACGCTGCAGTCGTTCTGTGACCGCACCGTCCTATCTGCACCGTCCCCGTGGGGATGTCTGTGACCCTCCTGACGGCCCCCGCGCAGTCTCCGGCGTTGGCCCGCTGTCGGCGCTGTGCCGGCCCTGTGACCCTCCTGACGGCCCCCACGCAGTCTCCGGCGTCGGTCCTCTGTGGGCGCTGTGTCGGCTCTGTGACCCTCCTGACGGCCCCGCGCAGTCTCCGGCGTCGGCCCTCTGTCGGCGCTGTGCCGGCCCTGTGACCCTCCTGACGACCCCCGCGCAGTCTCCGGCGTCGGCCTTCTGTGGGCGCTGTGTCAGCTCTGTGACCCTCCTGACGGCCCCCCGCAGTCTCCGGCGTTGGCCCTCTGT
>NW_023597054.1:31537035-31569535 GCF_011947565.3 Pollicipes pollicipes
TTTTGTTTGAAAAGTGAGTCCAAGAAATAGCCAGAGCTATGCATAACTGCGTGTCTCACGCACATAATACCACCTGCACAAATCCTCAGCCAAAGCCATGCTAAGTGACGCCAGCCAAAAATCCTTCACCTGAGGAATAGCGGAGTTTCAGAAAGAGCATTTGCCCCTTTCGCATTTGGTCGCCCTAATCTACACTTGCAAGAAAATGTTAGTTGCATTCTGTCATCCGTGCCTTTCTGATGGGAAAGTGAGAAGTTAGTAAAAAAAAAAAATGGACGTCTTCACCACTGCAGCACGCAGAGCAATGCGTGATCCGCTTCTCGCGCACCTGGAGTCAAGCCTTCAAAAAGCCTTTGGATGTATTGGCGGCGTAATTATTTTGCAGACCGCCACCGGGCGAACATTTAATTGTTCCGTGCGTGTCTGCGTAAACGAATGAACAACTACCGATCCCGCTTTAGCCAGAAGCATTTCAAGCCACGCGTCCTCGTGCGCACCGATCGGATGTCTAACCTTCTCGCTGGCGTTTGTTCGACTGGTATAGGATTCCATCCGCCTCATTTTACAACAATCGATTTCCGAAATGCACGCCAAATCACAGATGAGTACATTGTCATTCGACGACAATTTGGGTGCATTTCACACGGTACCTCCTTTAACTTAGGCGCCTGTTTATGAGTTAACTGTACGGCTAATACACGATTATGCAAGTGTTAGAGCCGCACGGCGTTCCGATACGGAACTAGGAGCGGGTGAAAATGCGTGATGATGTCACAGACCCTTTTTTAAATTTTCTTTAGCAGTTTAATGAGTATATATGAAGCGTGGGAAAAGCGCGTCAAAAATTTGAATACGTGCACTTTTGAAACATGTGTTACAATAGCATAAAAGGTCCATAAGGCTTATCGTGAAGGTCTGGTTTGACCTGTCACCTCAATTCTGAAAACATTGCGTCCCTGATTTTTGAAAGGGAGCGGTCCACTATATGGGGTTTTGAACTGAAATAAACATCCTGAGGGCCTTTTTGTGCCGTTCACGATCCTGCCCTTCTTGAGACCTAAGCCCCTTCAGTTTCCGAGTCATACATCCGCGAAAATGGGAAACGTGTATCAGGAAGAGCATTTCAAAGTCACTGTGGCATGTATGACCTCATAAAAACGTCATTTAAATCCTGCCATTCCACAAGCTGTGCGACGATCAAGGCCGATAAAAATGTAATTGCCGAGGCGTTCATTTCTGGCATTCGTCAGCGCGATTTCCAAACATAACGACCATCAATTGGCTCCCGGTCAATGTTGTGCAAGATACGATGACAGAGTGAAGCCATGACGCATCAAGAAGAATATTTACGAAACAGATAATTGCGCTGGCTAGAGCAGTCTTTTCCATCCAAAAAGTATATCAACAGTTCCAAGTGAGCTTGTTTCTTCACATTTGATGATTGCTTCAGTATCTTCAAACCTGAAACATCTCCTTTCAGCTGAGACACATTAATGCCGTTCAGACCAGAAAAAATTGGCGCGATCTTTTCTACATTAGTCGTAGATCGGATTTGAGCATTGGTAGATCACACGGCGTCACGCCACGGGCCGACCGGCCGGTATCGGGCGATTGGGCGCGATCGACGCACTCCGTCGGCAACTGCGAGACAAGCTTGGATACCGGCGAGGTGAGACAATCTTTGGATGAGTGTATCTTCAATTCTTTGGAAGACATTTTGATAAAATGACCATAGTTGCTGACCACTGTAGATGACTTCGCAGCCATATCAAGGGATTGCCACTGTGAGGCCATATCTGCTGGAACAGCGTGTCTTCGCGCGCGGCTCACGCATCAAAGTCTGCCCGGGTTCTGATTTCATCGACTTCTCTTACGTCCCATTTCATCGCGTTACTTCAGTATTCGCTCCGACTGGGTTTCCCATCCATTGTCATGGTCTATGGCAACGGATGGGCAGAAGAGTTCTTGCTTCAGCATACCTCCAGGTCTCTTTGGGTCGGGCCTGAGGTGTTTTATGGGTTCTCATCTCGCAGCACGTAAGGAATCTGCAGATCGTCCAGCAAATTCAAGACATTTCTAGCATAATAGATTGGTGCCATGGACTTTGCCCAAAACAGAAGTTTGTTATCCTGGTGTTATTTTGCAACTGATCGCATTTTTATTGTCATTATACACTCATTCTCGTGAGTTCCTTCGTCCGTCGTTGTTTTGCTGGTGATGAGCACTGGTTTTGACATGCCATCACGGCTCACACCTGGCTACATCATCATTTTCGGAGAAAACTTAGATTCTGGGCGAAACTTGACATTGTTTGGAGTCTTGACGTTGTCTGCAGTGTAGTAACGCTAATACCCATGTTCCTTTCCCTGCAATTTCAGTTGCGATCTTCTTTTTTAAACGACCAACAGCGGAGATATGCGCACTAAGCCTACACAGCATCGTTTGCTGTTGTTCATGGCTGCCGTGTTTCCAAAACAAAACGAATAAAAACAAAATAATCCACTGATTCCCTAGCTGCAGCCCCGGTTCTGCTCGTGGGCCACGCTCACAGCCAGCTGTCACGCGGACCCGACGACGCGTGCGCACAAATGACTGCGTGCGCCGTAGCGGAAGTGTGAGCACGTGACCGGGCCACGTGTCGGGGGGGGGGGGGGGGGGGAACCGCTGCGCGCGCAATGCTTCGAGATACGGAAAATGGAAGGGTAATGGCAGCTAGATGTATCATGAACGAGGCCGCAGTAAAGAGACGCAGGATAATGGTAGGAGAAGAGATAGGGGGAGTAAGGGAGGAAGGGAAGAGGAAAAGAGAAGGAAAAGTGGGAGAAGAAAGAAAGAGAGAGAGAGAGAGAGAGAGAGAGAGAAGAGAAAGAGAGAGAGGAGAGATAGAGGAGAGAGAGAGAGAGAGAGAGAGAGAGAGAGAGAGAGAGAGAGAGAAGAGAGAGAGAGCGCGCGAGGAGCAGATAGAGAGAGAGAGAGAGATAGGGGAATCCGTTGAACTATGGAGAACACTATTCGACGGCTGCAACGAATAGCTGTGTGGTGCGGTGCACGGATCATGGGCAACAAACATAAATGTTGTGTTTTCTTGCCACCAATGGCAGTGCATAAAAATAATTATAAACATGTGGCCTTCAGGAAAATTGGCATGATTTATTCAGTTGAGATGAAACATTAAGACAGATCAAGTTCAAGATCTGACATATATTTCCAAAATACACCATCTGTAAGCACATCGTTTGAGCACATGAATTCCCGCTCAAAGTATCCGGAAAATCGCAAACTATCATCACTTATGACGCAACCTCCAGCCTCACATCACTTTAAATAATAATGGCAAAAAATCATAATTCACACATACACACAATTATTGCAGCAGTTTGCACGTCTCCGCACCATACCCGAATGGGAATGGTGAGAGCACTCCGTGCGGGGCTGACGTCATAGACGCATAGGCGGCGTACAAGGGCGTGGTGTGGGTGCGCTGGTGTTTGTTGAGGTGGTCCTTGCGGCCGAACCGTTTGCCGCAGATCTCGCAGCCGAACGGCCGGTCGCCGGTGTGGATGCGTGTGTGGCGGGTCAGCTCCTCGTTGCGGGTGAAGCGCTTGTGACACGTCTCACACTCGAACGGCCGCTCCCCTGCCGGCAAGAAGAGGGTCAATGACCTGAAGAGATGCTGGGTGCACGAGCCTTCACAGGTTTTGTGGCTTTGTGATGTTACTGATGTTACGCCGAGAGCGAAAGAGAGCTATTTATTGTGAAAGACGGTCATCGCATTTGATAGCGTTCATGACAATGCAAGCTGTCAGTCTATATCTTTGGCTACTACAGCTGGTGTGCAAGGATCTGCTCTGGTCTCCACAAAGCACCGCGAATTTACCAACCGTCTATAAAACATTAGTAGCCCTAAAAAGGCTTAATCTTAGGCTCTTCACCTAAGGCCATGTTTCTCCTCGCGTCATTTTTGTGAGCGTGGTCCATGACGTAAATGAAGGCGACATATAATCTACGGTGAAAAGCAGGAGAAAATTTGTTTGCAAAGTGCTGGAAATATATTCCTACAGATCTGCTTTGGTAGTGGGGCAGAGGAAATAATCTATCGAAGTAAGATCGGCTTGCTTGGGCTGTCGTTTAATTGCACGCTTTAAACTGTACAAATCAAACATCAACACTTGAGGCCACCTAATAAACGAATTAAAACAAATTTTGAGAGCAAAATATGCTTAATCCATGGTACAGACGTTGAAACAGGGGCGGAGGTTCGATGGGCCGAGATAGACACTTCTAGTCACGATGAACACTGAAACATGGAAACACGAGGGAAGTGTAAAACGCTTGGTCCTCGGAAATAAAAACTGAATGCTGCATACTACATAAAGATAATATATAATGTAATGCTTAGTTATAGAAGATGTGGGCCGGTCCGCTGCAGGGTTTTTACGTTTCTTTGTACCTGGTGTTTACTTGTTTTACGGGACAGCAAATGTTGATGTAGATATGCTAGCACACAATATCAGCGACGGATCTGTCCTTAATTCGTCATCGCCATAGGGGCTTTACGACGCAGTCAGCTGCTGAAGCTAAATGGCGTCGCCTGCCTCTCACCCTGCCAGGAAGGGCGGGCGCCACGGGGAATCGAACCCTGTACCCCTGGTTTCCCAGACATGCAGCGATTAACCCAGACGCGTTAACCACTACACCATCGGCGACCACTCTGCCCTTTATCCACATACACTGCTTCTGCCGAAACAGGATGTTGGAGCATTTTACTTTGAAACTGTACGCCCAGTGAATGGAAATAGGCATGGGAAATGAATGAAGCCGGCGCTTTTTTCCGCTGTCAGCGACACGTAAAGTATTGCATCTCGTTTTTCAAAATTTCTCCCGCGCAATTTGGCCTACCAACAGTAATATGGTGGGTAAGCGTAGGTCAGTTGTGCGCAGTTATACGCAGTGATACGCATGCAGCGATAAAGTCAAAGTGAGGTAGCCTCGCATGCGTTGTAAGTGCCATAGGCACAAATAAAGAATTTTCCCGCGTTCACAAGACGTGAACGTGAGCTAGGCATATGTCACCCGTCTTCCGACATCTGCAATGACCGCTGGCGTTTTGACATCATGGAATGCATGGAAGCCTAGAAGCTGCTTGCCGAGGGCTCTGGTGATCTCACAAGCTACTCCAAACGCAGCCAAATCTTCATTTGGGGTATGATGGGCCGTATTGGATGGCATGTTCACCCGCATCAATCTCCTGACTTCCTGTGTGAAGTGCCTGGTACCTTCTAAATCATTATGGAAGACTGGGTCATGCAAGTGGGGTGATGCAAGTGGGAGTAGAATAGATAGGACACAAATCAATAAGTACCTGCCTCATGCCAAAGTCTCTTTGCTGGGTGCAAAGAGCACCGAAACTTGAATCCGGCAAGTAATTGCTGTGTGAGAAAGATACCTTTGGTCCTTAGTTGTAGAGGAAAACGTGCCCGTTTTTTGAGAAATGTCCGTTTTGGAGGGGGAATAAAATAGTAATGAGGCTGCAACTTTGGCCCGGCTTTAACCTGAAAATGGATCAGTTGAAACAGCATACTTAATATGAGGCTGGTGTTAAGCTCAAAGTTGGCAAAGTCACTCAAATCGATTGGTCAATATAAGCTGTTCATCGAAAATTGTTTTCGAGGAATCTATCACTCAGTGATGGACTGTGTAGCCTGTTTTCACACTACTTGACATAACAACTATTCTATTTTTTGGGTGTAGAAATACTTTCCTGAATTGATGCCTATATCAAGCATTTCAGGCACTATTTAGTGATGACTCCCATTTCATTGGATTTCAATTTGTTCACTCCATGTGAGCGGGCCTATGTGAGAATCCGGTCTGGTCCTAACCCATACTGCGGCGGAAATTTCTAATCCGATCCAATGCAGGCAGCGGATTGGTCCGCACTCCGTGGATTGATCCAGTCCGCGAAGTGCTCCACCACTCACCCGTGTGCTTCCGGAAGTGGCCGGTCAGCTGCCCCTTGTTGGAGAACGTCATCGGGCACTTTGGGCAACAGAACTTCTTGTCGCGCCGCCGCCGGCTAGCCGCCCTGCGACGCTCCTCCTCGGCCAGCAGGTGGAGGGCGCTCCAGGCCAGCGGCGGCGGCGGCCGGGGCGCGCCCAGGAACGCGCCAAGCGGGACGCCGGCCCGCGCTCCAGCTGGTGCCTCGGTACAGGGCGCCCGACACCGGCTGCGCTGCAGGCTCCGACCCGTACAGGGGCGTCTCTGAGAACCGCACCGCCGCACCGGACGGCTCCGGCGTCCGCCGCCCATCGGTCCCACTCGACTCGGTCCGGTGCGGCTCTCGCTGGCTCGGAGCGGTCCGGGTCGACTCGGTTCGACTCGAGCCGGTCCGGCCCGCCTCGGCCGCCGGCTCTGCCCACGGTCGGAACAGCGTCGAGCACATGGGTGACATGGCGCACGCGCTCTGGTGACCGCGCCGGAGCCTGAGCTGCTGCTGCCGTCCGGCGCTACTGATGGTCGCGCAGGCCAATCAGCAGCCGCGGCGGCCGAACTGAACCAATCGCCGCCGGGGGGCGGGGCCTCGCCAAGAGCAAGAAGGCCGCTGTTTGGGGATCCTGGTTGGGCGATCAGCGTTTTAGACCGTTAGGTTCGGTCAGGGCCTGTTAAAGATATTAACTGAAGTGGGATAATCTCCACCAGTGACCACCAAGCGCCTAATAAGCTGCAAGCCCCCCCCCCCCCTCAGTTAAAACCTTGATTTGCCATTTACTCACGCCTGACCGCGTACATTAGCAGCGCATTTTGACCTGAACCACGTTTGGGATGGTTCAAGCAGATATCTGAGTCGCGGTGGATGCTTGCATTTTGTATGGTTTCAAGCATTCTAAGATGACAGCTTTTCTTAATGAAATGACAGCTTTTCTTAATGAAAAATCAAAATGAACTAGAAAATACTTTGAAACGTCAGACGGGGCTGTGTAAAACAGGTGAAACAGGACAAGCCGGGCAGACAGACAGGTGCACAACATTTGTTTCTTATCGTAATATAGTATCACTTTTCTCGGTCTCATTTTTAGGCACCCAGGTCTGTCAGCTGGACCGTGATTAGCAAATATATGTACCGAAATTTGAACAAAGATATGATCAACATGTGTTATAATTTTTGTGTGTGGGAGTTCTGCTCGATTCTGTTCTCATTGGTTCATTTTCATGAACAGCTGCGACCGCCAGCAAGATGAGACAGAGCGCGTGATCCTACTGACGGGTCAGCGCAAAATTATGGTTGGAAGCCGGGGGACAAAATGAGGACAGTTTACCATCTATCGCCCCCCCCCCCCCCGTTTCGCTTTCACTACCAGTGCTTGCCCCCTTTGCCTGGCGCGTAGCTGAACAATCCTTTTGACAGCACAGCATATCACGGTCTACGCAAAGCATCCTCCGCGCCAGTCGCCATTAGCCTGTCATTATTAAACACAAACAATTTACTGGTGCTTGGATCTCTTTGGACACGCACCTAGACAACTGACGTAAAGTTTCCTTGCATACATGAGCATCGTTGACATAGGGTAACGCAGTCGTACCATCCCTTATTTTTGCGATGACTTCAAGCGTACGGCTTGCTTCTAGGCGTCCCAAGCAGGAGAGGGTTAAAACTAAAAATTTAGTGCACCGCAAGTGTCAAATAGATCAGTGCAACTATACATCGACAAGAAGATAAGGAAGAAGAATAAAAAGAATAAAAGGACAAGAAAACGTGTTGTAGGACACAATTGCTTGTGTCACCATGAAACATTGTACATGGTGGGAGGAGATGGATTGAAAAAGTAACTATGACGACCAATTACGTCAAGGGGTGACAGTTACATTGCAGTGTGTCTGCTGTAAGGTGTGTGGAAGCTGTGTGCGGCTAATTTCAACCTTGCAGGATAGCCTTTCTCATTGTGTTTTTATCCAACGGTTGTCTGTGGGCACGTGTTCGCTTTTAAATTGAGTGCGCCATCTTTTTATACTTTTCACCTTTCGTGAGATCAGACGTATCCGATTTGCTCGGAAATGCCGATTTTTTCGAAATTCGTCTAAACAACTCAAAATTCGGATGTCAAAAATCGCTCCTACGGGAGACATCTCATTGGACTTACCGCTCCCAACTATGCAAGTAATACGTCTCATTTGCTTTTTTTCTCATTACGGCGTCGATTTCTCATCTATGGCGTATGGCACTGTGGCTCTTTTCGAAGGGCACTTTGGTTTTGGGAAACGGAGTTTTACATGGTCTATATAAAGTGACTCACTGGTTCAAACTTTAACCAATGCGCTTCTCGATGGCTGTCCTTTGCCGCCCGCTGTACGAATCACAAACGTTGATTTGGACTGACGTCATTCGTACCAGTAGGTCCAATACTTAAACCGTCAGGCCCGCAATGCTCGGATCTAAACAGCTAAAAGTGATACATGTAACCCGTAAAAGCTAACAACGGCCTCAACAAATTCTGCAATCGTTGTGATGGCGGCAGTTGTCATGACGACAGTCGCGACAGCTGCAGGTGTCGCGGACTCTGGATGCACTCCGGGGCTACCAAAAAGGAAGAAATACAGTTCTGCTATAAAGCGAAAATCACATGAAACAATAAATCAGGAGCCGTCACTGACTAGGGACGGGAACCGCTACAACCTGTGGCAGCGTTCCGTACCCGGATCTGATAGGTTTAGTGCCACTCATTAGCCGTTAAGGGTTGTGACGTTTGTTGCCGTTGTTGATGTGCTTTGTTGGATGTTTGTTTTCGATTTGTTGTGCTTGTTAGTATCGAGCACGGGACTGATGCTGTGGGGGGGGGGGGGGGGGGGCGTGAAGTGGGCTGTGGTATGAGGATCGCCCTCATGATGTGGCGTCCTGCCATTGACCGGTGCAGAAGGTGCGATCCGTGATCGGTCAGGTGACGCCCTCGAATGCAGTCTGTACCGACAGCCCGTCTATGACACCTGTGGGTTAGCGATTTAAGGTCTCGTGGAGTTGTGAGCGTTGCAGCAAATCAGTTGACCACCAATAACAACATGAACAGTAACCAGTGCGTCTGCTTTGATGCTATCATTTTTAAAACTTCAGACTGAAGGAAGATGAAACCGGAAGCGTTATTTTAACGGCAAGTATTTACGTGATTATGTTACATTTAGGCAGTTCACAATCCCCATATCATCATTTACATTGTTCAACGGTGAACTCGATATGAATTGTTTGGAATTGGCCTTTTCCTTAAGTTATACTAAAATTCGGTATAAACTAGCGTAAATGCTACCGAATCGTAAAGCGTTTATTTGGTCCATGAAAATTGTTGTTGAAGACGAAGTAGGTGGGAGGACACATCTGGCGTATTTATTTCTAATGAGACACCTGTAATAGGAGCATGTAATCGTTCATCACGGGGTGGGTGGACGTAGTGAACCTGAGTGTGCGATTTCTGGCTCAATCCCTTGAAATATGCATTTTGATGCCTGTGTTTTGAGCCAAGACCACTCAAAGAGTGTCCCAGTCGTTAAGAGGCCTGGTCTTGATATGTCGGAATGCATCACGGTATTAATGATGCTGATGTATTCATTGCTTCAGCTGTGCCTTCCAGCCGTGTTCACATGTGCCGGAGTATACCTGATGATAACGCTTATAATGTGTGCATCTGTTCCAGACTTGAGAGCATCACATGTGAAGACCCATGATGCAGCCATGACGTGGCCGCTCTCCGTTTGTTTGACCTGTGGACTGGTGTACTGGATGGAAAACTCCCTCAGGTAAATGCATGTTTGGATTGTATAGATGTCTCAGAAGAGTGCGGGAGCATCTACATCAGGCCTAGCCGCCTTCGCTGCTTCCGGTAAAAAAGCCCTCGGCGAGACGCTCTTAATTTCTTGGGCTGCAATCACGATTGCATTTTACTATAGGCGCTACAATGACAAGATCAAATGAAATAATGAATAGCTAGATATTTTGTATGAGGGCAGCACAACGTTTTAAAGGATTGGGCAAGCATATTACATCATGCCCACTCAAAGCATCTATGTCAAACTGCTCTGTCTGATCCCTCAAGACTGATATACATATATATATATATATATATATATATATATATATATATATATATATATATATTGCAATGGTTGTAAGACTTAAACAACCAGCACAGTTGACGCGCTCTCACACCCGATGACTAACTAACGAAGTGGTTGTATATTCGATGATATTCACTGCGTGAATACTTTGCAGTTGGATTGCTTTCCGTTTCAGCATTTATTCATGTCGATGTTTATTGCACTGAAATAGCACCATTTCATATTTTCCGTAGCATTTACAGTGACAACATTTCTTCCTTCAGATGCTCATCCTACCGGAACTTCTTCACTCTATTTCTTTCAGTTTCGATGATTATCCTCCTGATATTTCTGCCGTTGACATTTGACTTTTTGAACATTTGCGCTCAGTATCTTTCGTTCCGATTATCACTTGTTTGATGTCTAGTAATATAAATATAGAACTTATTTATTGGATTCCTCGGTTAATAAACTCCATTAGGTTCATTGAGAACCAATGCATTGACTTCGTCGCACCATTCAAAATACTCGAGAAGACTACTGGTGGAGTCTCGCATTTTTTAGGAAGGCGGCGAACCTTCCCCAATTTCGGAATTATGCTATGAAATCTGGATTTTTAAACACAAATTATTTGGGATGGACCATTGAAAAAGTAGACGGCAGCCCTACAAGATTCCGCGTCTATTATTGTATATACCCCATCATTATGTCCGCACCTTTCAAAGAAAAATGCAGGGGCATTTTAGTCTCCAAATGTATGGAAACTTACTGAAGCGGGAGAGCGATATGAAATCATGTTGTGTTGCACGCAATTGGTTGTGAGCTATTTCATCACCAGAGAACTTCTCGCAGAAGTTTCTTAGGCTGTTTCTGGCTCTGAGAATATCGTCTAAACGGCGTTTGAAAAACCAAAATATGTGCAGTCATTACCTTTTTATGTTGCCAAGTAATGGATGATAACACTCCAACTGGAGCCACCTTTTGTTATTTTTGAACAGGTGAACATACTGCAGGACATGGAGATTCGAATTCGAAAAGAATCGAATTCGAAAAGAATAGAAGACATTGAGGTGAAAGACAGGTGAACCAAAACTGGCAACTTCAGCTGTGAACGTAAAATTGATGCTGCGGGCTACTACACGATGCTGGTCATTCGAGACAGCGTGGTAACAAGAATGTGGCACTAAACAGTATTGTTAACATTGCCACGCTCTGTGCTTAATGTGCTTAATGTGTCAGGTCGTTTTAAATGATGCACTAAACGCATTTACGCCTCCTGATCCCCAGGGGTAGGATCGAGGAGCGAAAGGCATTCGGCTTTATGGTACAAGATTAAGCTATGCAGATGCCATTCTCGCTAAGTCTCTGGGCCAGTCACGGCTATTCTATTATAATGATTCAGCCGAGCAATGGCAAAACAAGACCAGAATGGCCCTCTCCGGATATAATGAGATGAATGAAATAGCTAAAAGGGAAGAGCCTGTCCGGTAGGCGCCCTGCGTTCAGAGAATCCACCTCATTGTGGTCATCGGCACTCCATCAATTTACTATTGGCCCAAAAATCAATTTGTCATGTGAAAGAGATGACCGGTCGAGCCGTTCGAGACTGCTGAATGGCAGCAGATCTGGCCCGGTCGGCCTTCAATGCCACCCTGAGTGAGACGACACAGCCTTTGACTGCCGGGTCGCGGCGGCCACCGCCCGTGGCGCGGTCTACCGCAGAGTCAACCGGACAAAGCCGCTGACCCGGCAGACCGCGCCGCTCTGCCGGCCGCCGCGTCATATTTTGATAGCGGCGGGAGGGAAGGCGGCACGGACCGGCGCCATTGTGGCGTCGACAAACGCCAGCGGCGCTCGCGCTGGATGAATGGGCGCGGCGCCGCGGGGATGGGACCCACGCCAAACATGGCGCCGCTGCGTCACCGCCGCCGGGTTCCGCGTCCGACGCCACGAGCTGGGTTGGGTTCCGCGTCGGACGCCGCGAGCTGGGTTGGGTTCCTCGTCCGACGCCGCGAGCTGGGCCGGGTCCTGTGTCCGACGCCGCGGGTTCCGCGTCCGACGCCGCGAGCTGGGCTGGATTCCGCGTCCGACGCCGCGAGCGGGGCGCTGCGGGATTCTGGAGCAGAGTGTGGTGGCGGTCATGCAGAAGTGAGGTTTGCGCTGGACGATGTTGAAGGACAACAATGTGGCAGGCAAAAACAACAAAGAGATTCAACAAAAGGAACGACAAATTGACGGAGGGATTGAGACGATATTCTAGTATCACGGAAGGGATGCATGTTCGGACCATCGTCCCCGTCTGGTCTGTTAGTATATAGACAGCGTCTGGTCTGTTAGTATACAGACGACGTTTTGGCCAGTCAATTATCCGGCCGTCGTCATGTGCTATGGAGCCCTCAGACGGACTGGCCGACGTCTGGCTTTTAGCCGTGTGCGCGTCACAACCGATAGTCTCCCTGGAATTACTGGGATTCGGACCAGGACCGGGGTAAACCAGGCACAGCGCCAGGGTAAAAGTCGCGTGCATACCGTCGCACCAGATAGGAACGCTACGTCGTACCTTTATTCCACCTGTGAGTAGGATTAACGTTCTGCTGTGCATGTTTTTAGAGAGCCGTTGGTGTGATATGAATAAAAGAGGAATCGGAGTAGACACTCCATCATGACATCTTCATATTGCGCGGCAGTGATGACGCCAAATGGCTCTTTCTGAAGTACGTCATCCATAACTGAATGCTGCGATGGCAGGGTATCACTCATCTGAGGAGCGCTCGGAGACATGAGCGCAGCATAAGTCGCCAGCACCTTGGTGAGCTAGCGGGCGACCACGCGACAGCCCCGACGCCACGACTAAATAAATAAAGATCCAGTGTGCCGTTAGTTGCTTTAAACTGGTAGCCAGTGGCGGAACCAGAGTGGGGGAGGGGGGGGGGGGGTACAGGGAGATACCAGCCGCCTGGGCTCTGAATGGGGCCCATAACCGGACGCAGTTTTCTAAACAAAACGCAACAAACTTGGACGTGTTTGTGCCTCCAGGTGATCAAAAACAGTTGTGTGAGAAAATAAAGGGCCATGGACAATTAAAGCAATTCCTCGGTGATTCAAATGGCGGTGGCTGGGAAGATTTCAAGGCTTATCACGCTGTCCAGAGGCCCTACTTTGTTGCCGCGGACCCTAAATGTCCACTTCCGGGGTTAAGCGGAGTGCTAGGGAGTCTCCCACAATATTCATTTATTTGCACTTGCTCGAGGGGCCCTTCATTGTTGTCACGGCCCTATCTGCTAGCATTTTGGTACACTCTTGATCGTTACGTTACTCTTGATCGTACACGTTACACTCTTGATCGATCAGGAGCCCTCCATGAATTTTTCCCATTCGCCCGAAAGGCTCTTGCGCTATTGCCGGGGGCTTCATATGCTAACATACCCAGGTACTCTCGCTTGCTCAGGCGCCCCGTTACCAGTGTCTCGGGTTCTTTCCACTTGCTCGGAGGGCCCTGTGCTGTTGTTAGGTCCATATAAGTTAACGCACCCAGGCACTCGATGCTCAGGGGATCTATACGTTGGTCTTGTGCCATTTCCCTTTTATCTCAGTTGTGTAAGACACTTAACTCTTCTCGGGCACTTTCTGTTAACATTTTCGGGAACTCTTCATGATATAGGGGCGCACCACAATGGTATTTGACACTCCATGGTTGCTTTGAGTGCCTTATGCTGTTGATGGGAGCTTCTTCGATGGCCTGCCGGGGCAACCTCGATCCCTCAAGAGCCGTCCCTATTGGTCCTGGATTTTCCCCACACTGTCTAAACGTTCGTCGGCCGGGGCACTCTTGATCGCTCCGGGGCCCCTCGCCTTGATCGTGGCCTCTTTCGATGAAATCAGTAGGACCTTATTCTGTTATCCCAGATGTGCTTATGAGTGTCGGGGTGTTTCGTCTGCTCATGTGTACGGAATGGCTTAACTGCTTCATGTACACAAGTACGAGATCACAGGATGACGATTTGTCTTGGCGCCTTAACCTCAGAGCAGCAGTCGAATATGCCCCGATGAATTTTTACATGCAACTGCCTGAGTCAAGTTTTCGCGCCGCCGACTTGTGTGTAATTTCCGTTGGTTACTGAAATCGCGAAACTCACCATGCCTGTGCATCTCGTTTTAGACACATTTTGAGTGCTAAGATATGGTGTCCCCTTTCATTACAGCCGAAGCATGCTCCTTCCGAAGATTCGCGAGTAGAAGTATGCGTGTGCATGTGTACTACGCCTAGCGTGCTAAAGATGCACACAGAAAGCTGGTTCTCCGTATGAAAAGCGCATACATAAGTATCTCATATTTCATTGCCAGAATCCGAGCATTTTTTGGCAGGGGTCGCGAACTCGAGAGGCCTTGCAATGATGCGTGACAATTCCCACACACACACACATACACACGCTTGATAATCCTAGATCCGCCGCTGTTGGTAACAAAGCTTTCGAAGTAAAGTTTTTGTGGGTAAAACTTATGAGGCGTATCATTTAAGCGTGCCTCTTTTCCAAAAAACTGTACATGTCTCCTCTGGACCAAGCTCGGGGGAGCGGCGAGAGCACCTCCGATAACTTCCGTCGGGACGACTCACTCTACCGAACGCCCTCCCGGCCGCGCCAGCCGGCCGCCGCCGATTTATTCGATTTCCACGCCATTGTGGCGACATGGAAACACCTTTGTTCCGGTCGTCAATGTGCGAGGCACGGGCCTATTTGACGTGGAGGGCCGCTCTCTGCGCTGAAAGCGGCGCGACGACGGCAGGCGGCGCAGCTGGCCCGCCATAATGCGGCCCACTCGTCGGTGGCGTTCACAAACCACACAATAAATCTGGCGGCGCGGCCCAAAACACGACTTTTGCGGCTGGCGACGGTCAGAAGGAGCCGCACGCCACCCCCCCCCCCCCCTCGGCTCGAACAAAGGGGGCAGAAGCGTGGCGCGGCCCGTGCCGCCGTCTAAAGATGTTCACCTGGAGGGTGCTGCTGATTTCAGGGGCGCCCGGATTCCAGGACGTCTGGACGGCTGGACCATCCCAGCCCAGTCTCAGGGACGCGGCAAGCATTCCGCATCGTCTGGACGGTCAGCCCCTAATTTGGTACTCGAGATTTAGGGTCTGCTTTGGTTATGAGAAGATTATCATTGACAAGTTTACTACCACATGCATACTAAAAGAAAAAAGAGCTCCGTTTTCTTCCGTTTCAAATGCATAAAAGCCCTGTTATGTCAGTTACCGACAAACGCCAGTGTTGTAATCGGAAGGACTCCGCGGTGCGTAGTTGCGTTGACTAAATTTAGGGATGAGCAGCGAAAAGCGACCAATCTTAACGTTTCAATGCAAAAAAGAAATACGTCTACTTACTTAAAAATCAAGGCTGAGAGAGAATCGGAAGAAAATCGGCGGATTGTTTGTGATATATTTAGAATATCCAAAAGCATAGAAATGCCCGCATTTTTTATTAAGGGCCAACGCACGACCTTCCATGCCATGATATTGGCATGAAACGGAGTATTATTGGGAATGGCACTGAATGTTCTCGCAAGCAAAATTTCAGGACTTAAAAAGATAATTATACAAACGTCCGTCTCTTTCTCGCTTTAGTCCGATTCTCGAAATTTCCAGGCTGTTGGGTTTGGGTCAACTGACCAACTTTTCAGGTCATGGAAGCATCACCACAGCCGAAATGTCCATTTTGAGTGCATGACATAATCTACCGGTAGCTACCATGTAGTAACGGACTGCCGGTGGCTGCCATGATGAACAAGTTTGGTGATGGGACAGTCGGTGCAGGGATCATCGACTAAGCTGCCCGATGACATTTGCTTTGTTTTGTTGGATCATTTGGTGACTATTGCAGGTGGCTAATTCAGTTGGGGTCACGCACATTCTGCGTCGCCACACAACGCAAGGACTCGTGCCACGATCATAGTATAAGCGCTACTTAAATTTGGTGGCAACATTTCAGCTACGAAATAGTGTCAACAAACTGCTTTGTTGACAATTTGCTGGCAATATCTGCTCTGTGCCGAACTACCTGTCGGGCAAGTGTACTCTACAATTTGAAATATCACTGAAATTCAAACACCTTGCCTCCATGTGTTGCCAAAAATTAAGTGAGCCAATCCCAAAACGGAATTTTTCAGGAGCTGTCCCAACAAAAGTATTGTAAAATCTGGCCAGTTTTCGGTGGCTTTTCGAACACGAAATGATTGAATTTTACAATAATGTTGACCACAAGGTCTGATGTTTGAATTCTCTTATCAGGTGTGGGTTGCAGTGAGCTGTACATCTTCACATAATACAAGAACAAATGCTCAGAAACTAAATTTTCAGGTTCATGCCCCACTCACGGATATAAACATTAAACATAGTGTAGGACGGGCACCAATGCAAAATTGGGTATGCCATTTTTACGCATCTCGTCAAACATATGTAGGCAGTCGTCTGCCCACGTCTACCCACAACTCACACTACTCACCCACCGAATGTTACATTCAAATTTACCAACAGTTACCAGCTCTTTACAATCCCTCTGGAAAAACACACATCCGGACACGAACCCAGACGATTGACGGCCCTCAATGCCGTCATGGTGCAATATAAGGTGAACTGCGCCACTCTGACAAGAACGGAGTTATGCGCAAAGGTAATAGTGACGTCCCTAATTTTGTAAACCGCCATTACCACACCATACCGTTTTCGTCAATCAGAATGATAATCAAAAGAATTACTTATCTGACGCATTCAGCAACCAACGCTGACGCCAAACTCAGCTTGACGGTTATATGATGTCATATAGATTTCATACGGTGAGTTTGTTATTCAGTCAGCGGTCCATTTTTCTACGCTGAGGAAGCAGTGCAGAAAGGACGAGGAGCACATCGAAGACTGAAGTATAGTGACCTTTGGGAATCAATACCCTGGAATATTTTATAATAATTCGGTAAAATAATATATAATGTATTCATATATATATATATATATATATATATATATATATATATATATACTATATTTATATATAAATATATACACAAATATCCGTAAAAGAAGAACAAATAATTCCATCAAAATAATTCCTAATTTTATAATAATTCCCAATACTGGAAATTTTTACTTGATGGTCTTTAAAATACTCAATGGAAATACCAATTCAGACACATACCTTCAAACTTGCTTCAAGCCCATAAAATACATAAGTTTCAATTCCAAGCTATGCAGAAACTGCCGGAATGGTGCATAACTCAGCCATACATTCCACAAATTAACTTTCTTGTGTAAAGATCACTTTGACAATTTAATATAAGTGAGTGCCACTTCTATATCTCCTATGGAAAACTAAAGCTCTCTTTTCTTCCCAAGTAATTGAAATGTCCATAATCAACCAGCCTACCTTATCATCCATAACTACCGTTGCTTCTGATCCTCCCAGCAATCCCATGTAGCCCCATTGGGTGACATTGCATTTGAGAGTTGAAAAACTAGGTATGGGCATGTTTTGTTGGTAAAAAGCACGCCATACGGTTTTGAAATCCAAGCTTCAGTCTCAGGCAGTTAAAGGAGATTAACTCGGTAGCAACACCATAGTTTCTGTTCACCTTGCCAGTCAGCTAAATTTGAGTGTAATACCAGCTTCAAATTAAGTATGCCACTTCAACGGACCTATTTGCAGGTGTTTACCAGAGCAAACATTGTTGCATCCTCACAGATTATTTTCTTTGCCCCCCTTCACAGTAAATGTGTCTCAAAGAATGAGTACGTTATCCACTACGACCATGGACCAAAGGTGATTTTATTGTCTTCATCTCTCTTTTTTATCTGTCTTTCGATAATTTTCTTATCTCTTAATCTCTCTTTTCACCCAGCATTTAGCTGTTGATGCAGGTTAAGTACTCTTTGCTTCCAGCAAACAACTTTGACATTAGGAAAGTACTTATTGATTTGTGCCCTATCTTTTCTACTCCCGCTTGCATTACCTACAGAGGCGGATCTAGCCCGGAGTTGTTTTTTTTGGGGGGGGGGGGGACAACCGTTCGTCGCCAGCTGGCTGGTGTGGGATCCGAGGTCCAGTGCATGGTGCCTCTCGCGAGTATCTAGTAGGGACACCATTCAAAACCGAAAAAAGCACCGAAATGCTTTTGAATTTTAAACAGAAGTAAAACAGAACAGTTAAAACAGTTAAAGTTGAAACAGACGGTAAGTAGACGAAACTTTTATGAAGTTCTGGGAATGTTTTTGGGAGAGTAAAACATACTCTCAGAGGTTTTGGGGGGCCATGGCCCTGTGCCCCCCCCCCCCCCCCAGGATCCGCTTTTGATTACCTATGCACAAATTGGGCTCCAACATAACATCTGCATGCTCGTGACTCTTCCGTAATGACTTAGAAATCCAAGGCACTTTACGCAGAAAGTCAGGCAATTAATGAGGGTGAACATGCTACCCAATCACACGACCGTTCATTATGCACGTGCACACTGCACACCGTGAACCGTACATACACCGCTTACTCATGTCTCAAATGAATATTTGGTAAGATTTGGAGTATTTTGTGCGACATCAGAGCCCTTGTTAAGTGGCTAGCATGCATATGAGATGCCAAAGCACCAGCGGTCATGACAGATGTCGGATGACAGGTGAGATATACCCAACTCTCACAACACGATTTATGAACGCGAAATGATTCGATATTTGTATCTGTGGCACTCATGGCGCACGAGAGACGTATTATCTCTGCTAGCGTGCTGAAAACGACAAAAACGGATACCAAGTGTAAAAAGATTGTCAATATACCTAGAAAACATGTATTTAACCTTTAAATGTGACATCATGCACCTGTACGAATCACGATGACCAGTACAAATCGCCTTCGTATTTTTCCAGCATGAACAAAAATAGGGAGATCCAGGATGATGTGACATTTTAGCAATTGGGTTAAAAAATGGCGATAGTCAATTGGATAGTCTCGTGCGTGAATTTCAATTTTGACGCAGCAGATAACCTACCTGGGAATAATGGTCGCGGTCGTAGAGGTTTCACCAATTGATGTGCTTGAGGACGGATACACACATGTACTATCATATATGAGGTGAGATGGTCGTTTCATTTATTCAGAAGGTGTACTAGATGAGCGTTGTCACGCGATTGTGAACTGGATACTGTCAATGGTGCTTTCGAATTGCACGTATAGTTTTGTTGTACCTCACCTGGGGTGCGCGATTATTAGATAATGTGCCCTATCTTTGGTAATTGAGATCAGAAGCGATTTCACACCTGCAATAAGGGTGCTTGTGAATGATTGAGCAAAATAACTGTGCTATTAGTAATAACATGACGAGCCATATTTCTTCTGATGTTCACGCAACATAACATTCTCAACAGGTAGTAAGCCGTGTTAAAGGGAGCATGCCATCTTTTGTACTTTTCACTTCCTTGTTACATCAGACACGTACGAAATGGTCCGAAACACCAGTTTTCTCTTTCTGAATAGCTCAGAATTTTTGTCTGAAGTAGCCGACCCCGCGGGAGAAATCTCGTTTGGCTCCTTGTTCACCACTTTAAAAGTAATATATTTAGTTTGCTTTGCTCTTTCCAACGTACGTGCTCTGTAAAACTTATAGCACATCAATTGGTCAAAATGTTGATGCAATAACTGCTAAAAAAGCTTGAAACACATTGTTCAGACAAAAAGATATGCGACCTTAAAGTTGTAATCCCACGAATTCGATGAAACCTCATTCTATGGCTTTGATTGGTCCCCTATGGCGTTCACTTTGACTTTGGGAATTGAAGCATCTCATGATCCATGCGAGGCATTAGTTCAAACTTCAGCCAATCAACTTATCGGTAACAGGCTCTTGCCCGCTGGGAACGTTCTTTTATTCGGGCCAGTGGAGGTGCCCACGGTGATTGTCATGACGACAGCAATCGCCACTACAGAGAAGATACGTAGTGCTGTTATGGAGCGTTGGCAGTGTAATTTGGACCCGAAAACAGTTACGATAAATGCTCTTATTTTGTCTTGACGGTGCTGCAGCCGAAGTACGCAGTGCTATTATTGGATGTAGCTATTCCGAAGGATTTACTACAGTTTTTTGAAACATATCACAGAGGTGGGACACTTCCTTTAAGTGTCTTGACACCCACTTTTTCTTGCTATGGGAATTGACAAGTTACTGAAAGCGAAGATACTGAAATGCACCAAATTTGCTCTTAAAACTTCATCAATTATTTCACGTGAAAGCGGATTGGCACGGGTTCATTTACTTTTTTTCTGGTGAGTCGGACCAGATCGGATTGGATTGAGAAATCCGGGAAAAGCGAATGGTGGGGGCATTGGATCTGGACAAATCTGACTGGACTGGACAGGATCACGCACACTCCGTGACGTGAACATGAGGCCCGCATGGGCGCCTAGGGCCGTCGTTGGGGCGACGGCACTTAGAGTTAAATTTGGGCCGCGTCGGCGGCGGCGAGACGACCTTGAATGGAGCACTAAGCCACGCAAAGAGGTGTTTCGTGCTAATCAAATTTGCTTTTGCACTGATCTGAAGTAAAAATCCTCAAGATGTGGTTCTGTCAGCGAACTAAGCTTGCTGTTGCTAAGCTTTCTCAAGGTGGAACGATTGCAAGCTGCTGTATGACTAGATACTCTCAATACAGTGAAGGTTTCTTTATTTGGACACATGGCCTCCAGATCAAGAATAGGAGACTCCTTGATGCTTAAAAGTACATTCTTATCCAGAGCAAGAACCTTCTGATCCATAGACAGTACTTTCAAATCCGAAGCAGTGTCTCCCAAACTAGCACTCCCCCATCCCACCCCCGCCCCCAACACAAAACGGTGCCTTCTTATCTTGAGCAGGGTCTACATCATTCATAAAGGTGGCTCCTGATGCAGGACCATTTAATGCAGAAATTAGACCCTTAACACAATCAAGGGCCTAGCTTAGTTATAAGGCCTCTTCGATCCGAATTTGGATTGCATATGTGTAACTTTAAAGTTTTCCGCTTGATGAAGGGGCCCTCTCAAGAGTGGACGGCAAATACATGCCTTTGCCTCACTTCCCATCGGCAGGGGCAACTGCGTCCCTCATCGTCATCGAGTTAAGAGCAAAGCGTACCTCTAACTCCATCCAGAAGTGGGTCCGCGCGGTCCACTGCTTTAGTGTCCCAGAACCTGCTTCATTTTGATGCATCTTGACGTTTTGTTTAATATACTTCTTGCATTGACTTGCTTCCTCTGGGTCTGTATTTCTTTGTCTTATTTTCATTTTTACTTTTGCCTTTTGAGCACATTTGCCTTAATGCATTCAACTTCTGTCGTTTATTCGGACTTTGTCTTACTGATTTTTGTTCCTTTCAACATATTGCCGTTTTACTCTTATGCATTTCGCTTTTATTACTTTTGACTTTCTGCTCATTTGCCTTCTCCATTTGACTTGATTTAACTATGTGGCCATTTGACCGTGCCCTTTCGACCTATTGCCATTTGACTTTCCTCCATTTAATGCTTTACCACTTGACCTCTTGCATTTTGACTTCCTGTCCTTTAACTTAATGTCCGGTTACCGCATCCACACAGGTAAATATAGCACACATTAGCTGTCTCCGCCATCACAAACATATTATTCAGCACTTCACACGCAAAGGCGTACAGCCTTGGTCTGCGCATGCGCAGCTCGCGCCTCCGGAGTGAGTGACCGGGCGGCCGGGCAGCGGCACCACAAAGCGCCCCGATCATGTGACTCGGCCGCCGCCTTTCAGTCCGTCGACTAATCTGTTTGTCGCCGGCCGGCGCGGCGCATCGTCAAAGGAGGTGCGAACAGACCGGCCGCGGCCAAAGGCGCCGCTGCCACAATAGTTTCAGCTAGATTAACTTTGGCGCGGCCAACTGTTAAACATGCCTGGCTAATATGCGACGGCGAGGAGCCCAGACCGGCAGACCGAGTGGCGCTGAATGGATCAAAGGCGCTCAAAGGGCGCCGGGAGGAGGCGCAAGGGCGGAGTCAGCGGCAGTGAATGATGGGGTAGAACAGCCGACTTAGTGGCCTGGCACGGCGGGCGGCTTCCGACGGCGGGACAGCACCGAGCGGAAGCCGCCCCCGACCGCGACCTGTACTCGCTCCTGCCGATGCTGGGCAGAGGTGGGTGGGGTGGGGAGGGGGGCGGGCGGCGCGCCCGCTCGCCCGCGGACGGCTCAAAGAGTTGAGGCGCGCCGGGCGTCTGTGACGAATGGTGGCCGACATAGTCGGACCTGCCCCCGTCTTTCAGCGGCGACTTTCTCACGCCCGGCGGTCGAGAGGCGGCCGCGCTTCTCAGGCGGCGCTGCTGGGGAGAGCGGCGGTGCGGGACGAGCTGGTGCCACGCCGCTGTCGCCGCGGCAGACGCGGGTCCTTCGCGGAGAAAACCGTATGATGAGACACCGCCTGGGTGGTACAAACCGGCCGATTGTGGCCACTGCTTAACGCTGACGACCTTATTAACGTCGATTTTTGCTCGTCGCTCCATACACGACGCAAAGACAGTTGATTATTATTGTTTGTTCATTTCTGATATTCTAGCAATAAAAGCCCTCCCAGCATTTTCATTTTGTGGACGTGAACACGGGCAAGCTAAGGAAACCTCGTGTTTCTGCACTGGCTAATCTGTGAAGAATGAAGGATAAAACGGTACCCGATGGCGTTCCGTCGAAGCTCAATGAATGAGGAAAGCAGCTAAGAACAACTGTTTGTTGTAAACTGGGTGTCTTCACACAGGTATACATACATACATACATATATATATATATATATATATATATATATATATATATGTGTGTGTGTGTGTGTGTGTGTGTGTGTACGTATTCATGTGTATGTATACATATATACCGTGGTGTATAGTATGCTATAGTATGGTATAGTTAAATTTGTTTGAGTCGTAGACATTCAAAGACATCCTTGCCTGTTAACCTGAAGGTGTCCGAGGATATAACTCCAAAGCCGCTGCTATGATCTCTTTAAAAATCGCACAGCTGAACTGCAAGGCGGAAGATAGCCCAACAACGATACTTCAGGCCAATTAGAAAATATGGGATGCTCAATGTCTTCAAATGTGCAGCATTTGAAGAAAGTTAGGTAAGCATCAGACGTGATAAAAAGTCCCTTGTTACTAAATGACATGCTTTTAAGTGCAAACGGCTGCCCCAGACAGCAACATTTCACTATTTAGTAAATATGCTCCACAATACAACATCGCTTAGTCACGTCATGGAGCATTTTTATAATGTCTGGGTCGCCGTCAGGCTGTCCGTGTCGGAGTTGCCACTGTAGCGGACAGCCTGACTCACTCGCAATACCTTAGTTCGCCGGTAGGTGGCTTGTTAACTGATGCGTGTGTACTGAGCCTAAACATCGTTATGTGCGCGAATTCGGCACTTTCTCGTGGCGTTCTTGTATATTTGTCTACAATTTCATACTTGGTATTTGCATTTACATGCTTGGTTATGGCGCTATTTTTCAGTTATTCGATTTTCGGCCTCATTGCCTTAACAACCAGCAGCACTGCCTAATTGCTATATTATGTATCACCAAACGGAGTTCGTGTTCAAGGCTTGCGTTTGACACGTTGAATTGGTTGGCCAACCAACCGGGCCAACCGCCGGCTAGTCATGCTACGATTCGTGGTGATGTTTTGTAGACTCTACCATCTCAATGGTCATGTTTTTCAGACCTCGAACACACTATGGCCATTGAGGCAGCGGAGTTCGTGTGACCTTTCTATGCCATACATTTCTGAGTGACCTCAAAACAGGTGACGTGAAAAAGTCTGCACAAGTTTGCGTCCATCTTGCTCAAAAACGAGAGGCTTTGAAGTAAGAATGTTATATTTGTGGAAAACAGGGGCTGATCTTGAGTATGGCTTTCCCAGTTCCAAATTCCATACATATGTGGAGCATATGCATGAAGTTTGAATACATATCCTTGAGACCCATGGTGCAGTCCACGGTGTCTGAAAGCTTAAGCATCCCTTGAGGCTTGAACTGTTTGATTCACATAAAGCCACTGTCTTTGTTAATTTATGACACATCAGGCAAATCAACTAGAAACAAGCTAAGAACAAGTAAAGCTTGAAACTTGTAGTAGACTTGAAATGAAATCACGAAGGCCTTATCAGGTGAGCCCTAACTGATATTTTCATCACTTGGGTAGAGCGCCACATCTGAGTCTTATGACGTTTTCAGTTGAGAGAAGACATGTGCCTGAAGCCCCCTCCCTCCAAAAACGATCCCAGGATTCGATCCCGCGATCCCATTACACATGGTACCCTATGGGATCCTTGACACATGTCTGGTCGGGAGGTCACTGCTGGCAGAGTCCGCAGAATGTTTGTTTTAAACCTTTAAAACTTTTGACTGTGATCTATTCAACACACGATGCAAATGAGATTTGTGGACATAAAATGCATCCTTGCGTTTCATTCGGCTGAGTCGGTACCATACTTGGAATAGTTATTACCACTTTACGAACGAAGTCCACTAAGGCCAAACAAAACGACCATGAAATAGTTCACTCAGACGCGATCCCTGAATGGTCATATTTAGCGCCACCCTCTAGGCCGCGTCCCAACCAACACAGCTACACTCCACCACTCCCCATCGACACCTGAAATAGGCATTGGCTTCGCTGATTACTCCATTACCGGCAACAAAGGCAGTGGCGGCGCGGCTGGCGGCGGAGGCTGTTTTTTGGTGGCAGGCCCGGGCCCGGCCGTCCGCCCAGCGTGGCAGTGCGTGCCCGCTGCAGAACTGACCCGCCCTTCCAGCGATCTGGCGGCGCGACAAAGAGGCACAGCCGCGTCACGCGGCGTCGGACGCTGCCCGGAACACGGCGGCACCTTTGAAGTGGCCGCCAGCACCTGGAAGGGAGCATGTTCCATTTCAACGCGGCCAAAAATAGCTGGCATTCCCGGCAAGGTGGAATTGGGACGCGCAGGGCAAGGCCAGCCGGCATCACGGAGTGTTGACGGGATTGGCAACTTGTGCTTTACATGGTACGGCGTACCCTGCGCTGGGCTTGGGCTCGCCTTGCTCCCGCTCGACGCTCTTCCCGACATATTGATAACATATGTGTATATATATATATATATATATATATATATATATATCTCTCTCTCTCTCTCTCTCTCTCTCTCTCTCTCTCTCTCTCTCTCTCTCTCTCTCTCTCTCTCTCTCTCTCTCTCTTTCCTAATGCATATTGCATAGAAATATAAACCATATTCAATATTCACATATTTAAGCCTGCTGACGCCTGAGTGGCAGAATGCCTCCCTTCCGCAAATGCGATTAGCCCTCTGGGCCACATGCTTAGTTTGCCGCTAGTGTTATGGTGACACCTCTCTGGGAACTCGGAAGGATGTATGGTTAGTTGTTCCAGATCAGCCAAATGAGGCCAAAGGTGGGGTGGTTGGGACGATTTGGACAGCAAATGACGCATTACAAACTCGCCGAACATACATTGCTTAAACCAAATATCGGCAAATATGATGTCCTAAAATGGTTGTGCGTATAGCCCCTAAATGGTCATTGATTAAACAACCACTTTTTAAGACATCGCAAAGATTGTTGTGGCACATCAGGTGTGAAAATATCTGGGAATGAGGTCAGCTGTCAGAGGAAGTCCACTAGAGCTGGAGATGTGATTGAATCCCTCCAGGTCGAAAATGGGTGTGCGCACAGTTAGAAAGTCGGATGGTCCTGGATACCAGAGAGCATCGTGTCCGAATGTCCGAATATTTCATGGCATATTCAAGCTTGAGCATTGACGAGGTTGAAAACCTGCATTTGCACGTTCAAAATTTTCGGGAGAACTTTGACTCATGAAAAACCCGTCTACCCCGTCCAGAGGCTTTTTCATGGTGGACGGTGGATGGCTAAAGCTTCGGATGGCTTGGTAAGGATAACGCCAACATATGCATGGGTCCAATTGGTACCTCAGCTTTCTGTGTTGCAATCGCTTGCCATGAATGCTTCGCCACGCCAGCCGTCGGAGCTGCGGTCTTCCGCTCTGTTGTACAACGCTGACAACGCATGGGGACATTTCGTTCCGGACGTGTGTGCGGTCTCTGATGGACAGCACACAGTCACCGTTCTTCCACTCAATGACTTAACTTGCTAATAGTGAAGTCATCAATGTCTTGTGACAACATATTGATGATATCCCAATGTATTACATGTGCATAAATCGCCACAAGCCGATCGTTTCAGGGGATGCCAGGCGGAGGGCACGCACCCTGCAGCCCGCATCGTACGTGTTTGCGTGTTCGATATTCCTCAATATTCGAGAAAAACATTCGTATTTATGTTTCAAAATAGATAGAATATAAAACCAAGCCAAGTGTTTTTAAACCCTGCCCACCCCTTCCCAGGCCCACAGTAGCAATGGCCCTAGCTCTGTAAGCTCCCGGGGCGGAGGTCACAGCAGGTGTTGCAGTTACTAGAGTCGATGGACGCACGGGTGGGACCTGACACCAGCCCAAGATCAACACCGGCCCGTCTCCGGACCGTCCTCTCCTGGCTCCCTGACGCCGTCCTGGCCAGCCGGAAAGGATAATTTTCCGGCCTGTCCATTGTCACCCGGTCGGGGACCAGCATTGTGGCCAAGATTGGTTAGTTACGTTGATTAGGGGGGTTTGGCGTGCGCGATCAGTGGCGCCGCCCGGCCCGACCCGGGGGACTTTTGTGGCCGGCCGGCACCCATTGAGGGACGCCCCTGTTTGCTGCTACCGGAGCCGGTCGCGGGCGGACGGGAGGAGTGGCCGCAGGTCGGCGTCTGGAGACCCGGCTGGAAGGGCAAGGCAGGAATGGACGGCAAACTCGACGGAGATGTTATCTCACCAACTGTGTTATTTGACGGGGTGGGGCTGATTTAGCCCAGCTTGGTCAGTCATAGCATCCCACGCTTTATCAAACAGGTGTTTAGACCACCGCACCATTATTTTGTTTCGATCATTACGAGTGGCGCAGGTTCAACAAGCCTTGGCGTACAATAACTGGCATTGTTGTAGCTTCAGCCACCTAGCGCAGTCAGTCACCCTTTTTGACGGGCAACTGCTTCGCATCTAATGCAATCTTTGTAACGACTGATCTTGTTTCCATGTCAGCAATAAGCGGCATGACGCTTGAAAGTTGCGCTATGATATTTCAGTGGCGGCCACGTACAACAGGCTTTGTCAGCTGGTGGACTTCCGCATCGGGGCCATGCCACCGGAGTTCATCTCCCCACTGATAATCACAGGCAACCAATGGTGTCCAATGGCAGAACCGTTGCAGAACGCTGGCTGGGAGCATGTTCAGATGTTGACCACCATGTGCTGTAATGGCATGAGGCTAATACAGCCGGGGGAGACAACGAATAGTCTTGGCAAAAGTACAAGCCGATGTGTGTAAACTGTCACGCGCAATCGTCCTTGAGCCACTTAACCACCCGTTATTCCAGCGTTTTAAAGTACTGATGTCAGATCTCGACAAGAAGAGCAAACGCAAACTTGAAACACACCTGTACGGCGTAGGGAAGCGCGCCTTTCGCAACTTATCAGCAGATTTAAGCACAGTTCGGCCCAGAGGTGCGCCAATAACAAAACCTATTAGTTTTAGGAATAAGGCTTGAATCCGGAGGAATCATTTGGTGGACCAAATCGATTCAAGTATTCTGGTTGGGTTGGAGAACAGGGTGATGCCTGGCAAAGGAACTGCCTCGTTACCACCCTGCAACCTTGGGTCAGTAACAGCAGTGTTTGGCTTGCTACACGGCAAGCGCAAGCATGGATAGGTGGCACCTGGAGGATTTTTCAGCGCTTTTTAGTGATGTCAGCAAAGTACAAATGTGAGGTTTACTCAGCAGGTGGAGCGAGACTGGGAGGTGCAAAGGTGCCTTGGAAACGTGGGCCGCGTTGCTTTTTGATGTAGTAGGGACACATGCAGATCGGTAGCTCTTAGCCATGCATGGTCTGAGTAGAGCCCTATAGACTAGTGATGCCTCCTGGAAGACAACTGAGAGACATCAGGGTATTTGAACATGGTTTCAAGCTTGCAACTGTGACCTGAGTTAACGGACTTGACCAAATTCAGCGTCTCTCAATGTTTTCAAGAAGCCTCGTGTCGTTTGGGAGAGGCTAGTTTTTAGGAAAGCCGGTGTCTAGAACCAGTGATGTGTTAAGGGTCGTAGCCAGAGCTTGGAAAATGGGGGGGCACAGGGTTGACGAAAGATCCCCTGATGGCGAAAACATCCCCCCAAAAAGGCTGGATATGATCCATTTTTTATGAGGGCGTGCTTTTCTTTTTAATTCACATTATAACCTTCTTCTACAAATGAAACATAAGCGAAAAGTTATCGCAAATAAATTTTGTATAAACTTTGTGGTTAATAAACTGAAGAACTCATGCGTTAAACAACTACATGAAAACCTTCGCGATCTTTATCGTATACTGGCCAAGTGAACTCCTTCTAAGCCGATAGAACTCAAAGCTTTGCCAGAACTTCGATCTGGGCTCTGCAGAGATGTTAAAGGGAGTGTTCCACATTTACATGGACTTTTGAACTGAAATAACTATCTTGAAGGCCGTTCGGTGCTGTTCACAACCCTGCCCTTCTTAAGAACCAAGCCCCTCTAGTTCTAGTTTGACAGCGACCTTGCCCGGGACGGTCGCTTCCCTCGCTTCCCTTGCACCCTCCTCCGCGCGGCTCCGATCGACGGCTCCTCGTGTGGTGTGAGCGCGGTGTCAGTGCACGCCTAAGCCAGAGCCCATGCCAGCCAGAGGCTGCAACAGGAAAATGTGGTGAATGGAAGTGATTTCAGCACGCTCTCATCAGCAGACTGTGGCCCGCGGCGTCAGAAGTCAATGAATCCTTCAAACTCTGCAACCGGTGAGTGAAAAAAACTACGCAGTCGCTCGCTGAGTCAAACCATGGCGGAGGATGCAGAGGGTGACGTGTTTGTTAAGCCCTGATAAAACGACTAGTAAGACAAGCCAATCTCACAGGACAGTAAAAGATATGCTAAAAAGATGGAAACCAGCGAGGCGAGACAGCGTCGGAAGAGGCCGAGAGACTCGCGCGGCCCATCCAGTAAGTCTGTTCGCTTTCAAATTTGACGAGGCTATGCATTTAATCAGGCAAGAAAATGTCATACATCGCGAAGCAGCTTCGACCGCGATCAGAAAATAGTTATCGCTGGCTATGAAAGATATGGAAACGAAGTTAGAAGCTGTCAAAGCCAGACTAGAGCAGAAAGTAGCGGGCCTAGAAGCGCATGTATCCGAACGAGACGACCTGGCGGGGAAAACTCAACGACCAAATTAACGCCTCAAAGCAATTCATCATCAACGTGCAAGCTGAAGCAAAGCTCAGAGACCTGCAGTGGAAGTTACGCGAACTCATCTTGTCGGGGAAGTCTGTCCCCCCGGGCCTCGCCCTGGCTCCGCCGCTGACGGCCGCCCCGAGGACCTGAGGCTGGCGGCCCGTGACGTCATGCGGCGCGTGTTCTCACGGGCGGAGGCAGATCTCTCGGGAGAACTGACAGACGACGGAAGTTCTCCGTATGGGCTCCAGACTGCTGCTTTACAGGTTCGTCTGCACAGGTCCTGGTTCTCTAAAGCATTACCTCTGCGAGAACAGAATCTCGCTAAAAGGTAAGTGGAAGGACAGCAAGCTGAAGTGAGACTGACGCAGAGTAAACGGGACATTTTCAACAAACTTAGTGCGCAAGAAGGAAGATCGGCCACCCTGTGTGTTTAGCCGCAACGGGTCCGTGTACTGCAAAACAGGTGCGGTGACTCAGAAAATCCTGGTCGACAGTGTCGATAAGATGAAAGGTCTTTTCCGCAACAGCCATTGATGCACATGTTTGTGAAGGTTTGTGGATATTTTCTTCATGCGGACGATGCTCTGGGTGAGCTGAGGACGGTTGGCATGTAACTAGCCTGTCAAAATCAATGTATTCGACTTCCTCCTTATTTGAGGAGATTCGGAGGCTTTCGCGATCAAGGTCATCTTTATCGTGTGCATATATGTAATTGCTCTGGATTAAACGGCATCCAACTACGTGTAACCATACTCGGGTTAACTTGTGTTCAGTTATGAGAAGCAGTGCTCTGTTTGTCGGTTTGTATGTTCTCCTCTGACTCGCCAGTGGCGCAGAGTCCTTAGGGCTCGTGAATCACTGGTTAGAATCGTAGTGAATGTGTGTGTTATTGCGCTTCCCCAGCAGGGTGCTGTCGAGCGCCCGAACCCGCCCGCGCGGCTGGGTACGGCCGACTGCGTGCGTCCGGCGGACGCGCCGTCCCGGCGGCCGCGCGCGTGCCGTTGTATGCGTGGCTGCGGCCGGGAGCGCTGACTGCCCGGCCACCGGGCGGTGGCGCAGGCTGCCTGGGTCATCGCCCAGGGGAGATCATGGAGGGCGCCCTAGCCGGCAAAGCCACTTACCCGCCTAGACAGGCGCTCATAGACGATGTGTGTTTTTGTTTTTCATGCTATTGTGTCATTATTTCGTACTTGAACAACTCTGAAATCGCACTCATCTTAGTTCATTTAACAACGGTTTGTGCCAACCTCTGGATGTCTGAATTTCCACTGCCATGAACGTACTGTGCCTCGTGCAATCTGCCACACAGTGCAAGTTCGTTCTCCATGTACTGCTATACTTGTCTCATATCCTAATCGCGTTGCTGGGTCCACCGGTCCTAGATGCAAACGGAGCGGAACCAGACATACCATGTGAAAGGCGCGACCCGTGGATTCGTACCATGGGACGTTAACAGTCTAAGAGTCGTGAATAGCGGTGTGCCGAAAAGACGCAAGATATTTCCGTGGCCCAAAAAACAACAGGCAGATATTTTGTTCCTGCAGAAAACCCATTCAGTTCAGTCGGATGAAGTGATCTGGCTGAACAAATGGAGAGGTGGGCGATAGTTAACAGCAGCAGCCTAATGTCGCCATTCTTTTTAGACCCCGTTCAGCGGTGGACGTTAAACAGACCCGGAAGTGCACTGCTGGTCGATCCATTGTACTGCAGCTGGTTAGCGGGAAAGAGCTCACTCTCGGCTGTATATACGGACCGAACAGTGATGCAAATGCCCTATCAGAAAAACAGTCTGGACCGCTGCGACAAACTGAACATAAGGCACGCCGTTAAAGGAGGTGACTAGCATTTGCTTCAATGCGAAGTTAGACAGGCAAAGTACACGGCAGAGTGAAGCAAATAATCGCCAGTGTAAACAATTGGTTACACGTTATACGCCCGAACATGACTTGATTGACATATGGAGAACTCTAAACCCAGACGAAAAACAATTCACGTGTCATAGACTAAACACTACCAGCAAATCAATGATTGACTTTCTCTCAACAAGCAGATCTCTAACGGAAGAAGACCCTCCACCTGTGGCATCAATTTTAGACGCCTATCCGTCTGATCACTGCATGTGTGGTCTTACTGTCAGCGAAGGTCACGTGGCAGCCGGGAAGTCATTCTGGATATTCAACAATTCTCCGGTAAGTGATGACACTTTGTGACTCGAGCTAAGTAAAACAAATGATAAAAGTGTAGGAATAATAAGTGACGGTGAATTCGAAGAAATACCGATGGTCACACTTCTCGCAACTGTTCTCTGTGTCCTGAGGGACTGGATTATATAATACGCTAGCCATAGGAAGCAAGGAAACCGTGCAAAAACTCAAAGAAATAGAGGTGGTGAACAGCTCAAGTAAAATGCGCGGTGAACAACGACTTACCGATCGAAATAGTTACTTAGCTAAAGGAGAAACGTGACAGTTTGATTACCACACTGACTAAAAGTAGCATGCTCCATTGTAGAGCCAACTGGAGACAGTTCGCGGAAAAGGGCAATAAATGTTGTCATGCACTTAACAAAAGGAACAATGCATCGACAGCATTTAAGACGTTTAAACTAGAGCATACCAAAGAAGTAAACGGATCAGGTGATGTCAAGAAAATGCTAGTGTTGTACTTACTTCGAGGCGCGGTTGGCTCCTAACCAAAACCTAAATGTACCTGCACAATTTTTAGACGGCATAACACACCTGGACGACCTTAGAGCACCGTTCTACCAAGGTCAGCTGACTGTGGACGAATTAGAAGCAGCGCTTCTCTCGATGAAAACCTCAACGAGTCCAGGTCCAGATGGATTTACCGTACTGTTTTACAAAACGTATCTAACTTAAAAAGTCTCATTGCCTCTGCTCTGATTAAGATGTTTAATATAGCAACTATTCAGAATATTATTAAGTGCAGCATAACTGTTGCAATATAGAAAAGGAACAAAGATCGAAGACAAATGGAATGCCTGCGGCCCATCAGTCTGCTAAACGCTGTATGCAAAACATTAACAAAAGCTTTGGCACGATGGCT
>NW_023597054.1:31574535-31589561 GCF_011947565.3 Pollicipes pollicipes
TGGCCTGCGGCCAGTAGCAGCGGCCGCAGGCCAACCGGTAACCAGTTACGGCAATTTCTCTAAGTCAAGATATCTCCTTCTTTTTCCAAAAGCTGCATGATTGGTCAGATCTGAGCCGCTGAAATAAGGAAGTATCACTTCCGGGTATGCACGGCCTTTTGTTGACGTATTGACTTAGAGTGCAAACGTGCTTACGTGTGTGCATGCATGTTTAGGTATGTGTATGGGCAAGGGGGAGAGTGTCCGTGCTTGTAGATAGACGTATGCATGAATATGTAGATTTGGACTTCAGTAGGAATGCTAGCTGTTGTTAACAGCAGCTGGAATGCGAACATTTCAGCTTGCACCTAATGGCGCCAGTACGCTGGTTTTGCTCTTGCAGTTTTCACACAGTCAAAATGTGAACGCTCCAGCTAATACTGGTAGCCGTGCCTGTTTCGTTCCGGCATTTTTAACATCGTCAAACTGTCTGATGAGCTTATCATGATAATCAATTTTGCACCGAACAAATGAAACCATTCTGCGATTCGAGCCAGCGCCGCGGCCGCCCGCTCCCCGCCCGTCGCCAGTGCCCCCCCCCCCCCCCCCCTCCCGACCCGCACAATGGCGGCCGCTGGCTGAATTAATCATCTCTGTAACAGGAGCCTATGCCGCTCTCCGCGCCGTATTCGCGCGCCCAAGTCACGTGGAAGTGATGTCCGTTTACAAATGACGGCAGCGGCGGCCGATCGCTTTCAGCGCGTCGCTGCCGACCGTTGTGCTGTCTGCCACGAGTTGAGGGGCGCGGGAGAGCGTGGGTTGCCGGCGGGGGCAAGAGGGGGCCCAGAGGGGCCCGGAGGGGGGCCTGGAGGGGCGATGCGGGATGGAGAGGGGTGAGAGGAGGCTCCGGAACCGAGTGAGGGCCGATGCTGACGTAGCGGAAGCTGGCAATATGGAGAGAAAGATCTGCGATCTGAGGGGAAATCTCTGTCTCATCTAAGGCTTTGTGCTGTTGCGAACGGTGCCGGAAATCCATCAAGTGTTAGTAAGATGAGCGCCAGATTCTCAATATGAGTGGCCAACCACAATCCAGTGTATCAGCTCCTAGGATCAACAACAACCCGACCGATGCTAGGGACTTCCCTTAGAGACACAACTTTTCAAATTAAAAAAGTTGTGGTCTAAGAGACTAAGCATGCAGCATTCATGGTTAGGGTTTTGTTTAGCGCGCATTTAGCTTAACAATGTAAGTATTTCGTCATTAAAATCAGCCTTTTAAGGACAGGGAATGATAATGACGAATAAATTTTGCACCGTCCAACTTAATGATGTCACCGCCATTTTGGTCCTGTGTTACTGCGATGTGAACTTTAAGCATTCTGTGGCTTACCTCCATTGGCTACCGTTTACTTCAAAGCACCACTGCAATCAAGGCGTGCGTACGTACGTTGTGGACTGCCTACTCGTTTCAGATCAACCCCTTGGACGTCAGGAGATCTAGGTCAGACCCAAGGGGATGCTTTCCGCAGCCGATCACTATTACCTCATTAATATCGTTCTTGTGAAATGGCGTCGTGATTATCTGAACAGAAATAGTTTATGCAGGGGCGCAGCCCAGGGACGGGTCCAGGGAGCCGGGCGCCCTCCTTAAAGGGAAGTGTTTCACATTTATGTGGGGTTTGAACAGAAATAGTAATTTTGAAGATTATCAGTACAGTACACAGGTGCAGTACACAGCCCTGTCCTTCTTTAGACTAATCGCCTCTAGTTTCTGAGCTGCACGCACGCGAAGATGGGAAGACTTTTCGAGGAGAGTATCTCAAGATCACCTTGGAATTCATGACGTCACACTAACGGCGTTTAAATCCTGTCACTCCGTACCCCATGCGGCGATCAAGGCCAATAAAATATAATGGTCGAGCCACTCAGATCTGGCGTTCGTGGACACGATCTTCAGATCTAATGGCCGTCAATTGCTCTCAATCAGTGTTGTGTAAGTACGATGACGTAATTAACCAGTGAGGTATCGAGGAGCATATTTGATAAACACAGAAGTTGTGTTGTCTATAGCAGTCTTTTCTACTCAAAAGTATATCGAAAGCTATACGTGAGATTGTTTCATCATATCAGCTTAGTCTCAGGCTGAATTCTGGCCCTTGCTGGTCTTCTCTGTATGATTCAGTTCTGCATTCTGGTCCCAAAATGTAAATTGTACAGGTTACTGTATTCCTAGTTCGTTACCAGGAACCTGCTTGCTCCCCGGAAGAATCCTGAGGAGCCAGGCGCATGTCCGCTTATGTCTATTGGAATAAGATAATTCACGGATAAGCTTGTGTTCCACAACTATAACCACAAGCTTGCATTGAGCAATCGTGTGAATGTTTATTTCACTGTTGATGAGTATTACGTATATCCATATTTCTACCAAAGCCTGGAGGTAATATAACAAGCAAGCTGCTAGTTATCGTGGCCTGCGATGTCGCGATACGCGCCCGTCCGTTTTTGTGGATAACAAATACCATCAAACTCGTCTGAACCTGTTGCTGCCTGATGTATTCAGCCATTTACAAATCAGATATAAACTCATATGAGACCCATGCAACACAATGTAAAAAACAGTTTCGGCAATACAGCCTGAGCCATATCAGTACCTGAGCAATATCAACAGTAATGTTCATATCAGTGCGTCACCAATACCCACTTCACAAGGCGAACCGAGCCCAGCGTCGCACGCGACCACCCCTCAAAAGCAAGACACCATCACACGGTACCGCACAGCACGAGCCCCTCCAACGGGCGAGCATTTATCACAGCTCTCGAGGCACGGGCGCCACCACCAGCTAGAAGAACGGTGCGGCAAACATGCCACCCCTCAAATAGGCAGTCAGCTCCAGCGGAGTCAGCCCGGCTAGCCCCGGCGCCACGGCGGCGTACAAGGGCGCGGTGTGGGTGCGCTGGTGTTTGTTGAGGTGGTCCTTGCGGCCGAACCGTTTGCCGCAGCAGATCTCGCAGCCGAACGGCCGGTCGCCGGTGTGGATACGTGTGTGGCGGGTCAGCTCCTCGTTGCGGGTGAAGCGCTTGTGGCACGTCTCACACTCGAATGGCCGCTCCCCTGCCGGCACACGGAGGAGGGTACGGTTGTTGAGGCGGCTCTGAGCGCTGTGCTCTACCAGCTCTAGTCTAAAGGGAATATTGCTGTTTCCTGCTCATGAGCGTTGGCGCTGAAAATGTTCTTAGTCACGATCATAAATTTCACGCCACAGCGACGCCGTCAAGCTTTGTGTGGGAAACATGTCCTCACTCATGCTGCCTCATTTGCGTCAACACATTTGCCACATCGAAGACCACCCCAGAATCCAAAGTTGCAATCATTGCCTTAAGTCTTTCTGGGAGTCGCCGCTGCACCTGACTCACCACACTGACCTCTGACAAGTTCGTTGGTGGACACACCGCCCCGCTCCGTCGACTCACCTGTGTGCTTGCGGAAGTGGCCGACCAGGCTGCCGCGGTTCGAGAACGCCATCGGGCACTTGGGGCAGGCGAACTTCCGGTCGCGCTTGCGGCGAACCTCGGTCTATGGCTTGTGACGGCGGCCCTCCTCCACGACGGCGGCCCAGGGCACCCAGGCGGTGGGCAGCGGCGGCCACAGCAGCGGCCGGCCTCTGTACTCAGGACCATGCGGCGGCCGGCCCGCGGCAGCGGCGGCGGTGGCCGGTGGCGGCGGCTGGTTGGCGACGGCGGCGGCGGATGAGGCGGCCGCCTGCTCGGACTGCGCGGCTTGGTTGGCGACGCGTCAGTCCGTGCCAGGGACGGAACAGCGGGCTGGGCGGCATCATGGTGCGCGTGGCAGCACGCAGCTTCACAGGGGGGCGATGGGGCCCGTCCTGGGCCGGAACGCGGGAGCCATCGCGCGCGCCTGCACTCGGCAACCGCCCGCCCACTCAGCGGCACAGCAGATCCCGGCCGTTGCCAATCGGCGCGCGGCGCCTCTCCCCGCGCGGCCAATCAGCGCGACGGACGGGAGGTGCTCGTGGAGATGGCCCCCGAGGGCCGCGACAGGTGGCTCTGTGCGCTGACGAGGCAGAGAGGGAGGCTGGCAGCAGCTGCTTGTTCTCCCCCCACCCATACACTCGTGTGCGCGTTGAAGAGGGGAGAGTGGTGCGGGAGTCAGAAACGGGGAGTCTGCGGTGTGGCCTTGATGTGCGACCACAAGCCAACATGGAGATCAAACACTGCTCCCACACACGCACATGTCTAGCGTTTCCATCATGCCCCGGAGGGTCAACAGGCGGGAATGTCCATAACGACACCTATTCGGCCTATGTTGTACTGGATCCATTAAGTATCACACTCAACTATGAACATTTGAATCCGAACTCAGTCGTATTCTTGATCGCATTTGGGCATTCGTTGCCAAGCTAGTACTGGAAGACATTTCGCTGATTTAAAACCCTGTTGTATGATGACTGGCATGCTAAGTGACAACGCTATATTTTCTGGTTACCTAGTCAGTCAGCCAAATCCATAACATAAATACCGGCCCTCGAATGAGTATGCTGCTTCAACTAACCGATTTACAGGCGTATGCCAGAACAGATTGTTGAATGCTTACAAATATTGCTAACCCCATCCCAGTGATGGAAGTTCCAAAAAGGAATCCCGGAAGCGGAGAGTACATATGTTCCAAAGTAGAGTACAAACTTTAAACCGGGGTCATGGAAATTTCATGGCACGTATTTCCGATGATTTTCTTCACAATGCAATCAACCACTTATCTCTGTCTCGATATGTTGATGGGGTGAGAGCGTTTGAAAACAGTTTTTGGAAAAATGTTTTTTTAAACAGTACACTTTCCAGCTAAGTTAAGACCTCCGGCGTTTTACACGATGCACAACTCCTTAGTTAAATCCGAAGATATTGTTTTTTTCTGAGTAAGGGCTACGGGAAAGATATTTGGGGATTGAAGTCGGCAAGGCAATACGACCTTGGTATCTCCGTTCACTCGTCATGAACTCTTGTTCTAACAGCAATCGGGACGTTAATTTATGTTAGCACTAAAAATATTATTCAATGATCCATGACTGTAAAAATGGCATGGTGTTCGGAGTCGAGACGCATCTTCCTTTTTTAATTTTGGAATCGGTCAATATCTGGCCGAGCTTGGGCCAAAAACCCAAATCACCGTTGACGCTAAGGGAAGCGGGTTTTCAGCTTTTCGGAACTCAATACTTGTCTGAGCCGAGAATACCCTTCTTGATGTAGACAGAGCTCTGGTTCGGAAACAAGTTGATAAGAAGATGGAAAATCGGTTGGTAGCTTTGGTCACAAGTAGGGTTTTAAGATTCCGCGTATAATCCATTGCTGCAAATATATTCTGGTTTAAGTGCTACTTGATAGTGAACAAAGCGCATTGAACGTGGTCAAAAACCTCCCGCTCAGAACACACACACACTAAATCGACCACGGGCTCCATCCTAGACCAAAAAAAGTGGAACACTATGAGCTTTCAGCATCAACTCATGTACTGGCTGTCTGTAGACTGTCACCTGCCATGATTTGATGCCTAGATACAACCACTGACATTACAGTCAATCATAGTGTTTCCTTCTTCTCACTACGAAGATGGCAATGTAAATAGATTCTTGTAAGTGCTGCACCGGTGGTCAATGGCAGGGGTGCCAAATGAGAGGTTAGGGTGTCCCCCCCCCCCCCCCCGAAAGAAGAGGAAAGTGAAAGAGAAACTGCACTCCGGCCAAATGCCAATCATTGCTAAGAATGTCTTCGATAGTTCCTGGTGTCAGGTATGATCCAGCAACCCAAATCCAGTCCTTATGTTTCTAGTACTGATGCAAACTACAAAAATAGGTCATGGAGCATGCCATCCGGTACACACCAGTAACACATCCTAGCATTTGATCATTATCAGTCGCATAGCCAAGTTATTTCACATGGGGAGGGCTAATCAGCACCTTACTTTATCAAACCCTACTTTAACTTGTCAAATGTTGCACTTGCTTCTGTTCGTTTGCTTCAGGCAGATGAGGTGAACACTGGGCCTTTCGGTTCAGTACTTTGGTAATGAGCTAGCCCTGTTCGGTCCTAGGGGGACTTGCCCTCTAGGGGTCTCACTTGCTTTCCAGGTATAGTGTTAGGTTTGGTATCCAGTGATCCTATATTGCCTATTCAGTTGATCATCACAGAGTTAAGTGGCATTCAGTCAACATACATTTGGCATTTTTAAAGCTCTCATGCAATCTCATTACGTCATGTCACAGAATCCTTTGAAACTTAAATGTTACCAACTCATGTTGTTGTCCTTCACGCGGGCAACATCTCATGCTGTTTGAAAATGACTAGGTGCAGCTGCCAGTCCTGCATGGTGCATGGATCAATTACGCTGTCCCTAAATCCTGCTAAGTTCTGTGCAGCCGGCACGCGCTGCTTGTCAACTAGAACTGTCACCTTCCTTCCATTTTTAATACTTTGAAAGATGGCAAGCCGCTACGCACACTAAATCTTAGGCCTGTATCGGCTAACCATAATATATCGAAGAGCTCCCACAAAGTAGTTAACACTTAAACACTTAACACTTTAACACTAACACTTACACTAACACTTAACACTTAGTTAACACTTAAGCTTTTACCTTGAAGTATGCAATAGCCAATTTTGGTACATCAAACTAATTTCATGATGTCCCCCAATACCAGGGTCGTCTACATTACAAGCGATCTATGAATTCTAATCTATTTGAGTCCCATTTTCATATTTCTGGGCTTCTAAAGACCAGTGGCATGAAAAGAAAGAAGGAGGGGGGGGGGGGTGACAAAATTACAACTGGGGATTATTTTTAAATTCTCTGAAAATCTTACGTTGCTCCTGTGGCCATTGCCCGGACTCCTCAAATCCTCAAAACTTTTATTGGATAATTATTGCTACCCCTGCTCGCAATATAAGCGTGTTAGCACACTTATTTCTAGCTAGAATGACTTGCAGAGGCCCGGCTGTTGTTTTTTCACCTTCATTTGAGAGCCTGCACGTGTGTAATGTTAATACAATGATTTTGGGGCCAAGACTCCGCACAGGCCCAAAATCGCGAACAAATTGGCACGCGTTCGGGTTTGGGGTCAATTTGACGCCCACGAAGATTTCTCCGGAATAATTTCCGAACGGCGCGATGTAGCCGCGCTTAATTTTGCGTCACTAGCCATTTGAATAGTAGATCGTTTGGTATTAAAAAATTTATGTACCTTGTAAGGCCGTCAAGCTACGTCAGGTTAACGTCAGGCCATGGGTTTAAAGACAGACCAATTTCTAGGGAATGTTTCCGCTGATGCAACGGAGTGTTAGACGAGGCTACACATCTCTGAGATAGTTTCTTAGGCAATGCGATAATTGAATCGATAAATTTCATTGACCTGGGGTCAAGTATGAAGGCAAGCCTACGGTCAAAGCCAACCTATTTTCTGCTATAGAGCTTGCTGTGTGGGGGTAGTTTCTGGTGCTAATCTTGAATTTATTGGTGACAGGAACTGCGTTATGCATTTTCCCATGGACTTCTGTAAGATCAGAGTAGGTCATTGGCCTAAAACCACCCAGGTCAACATTTGTTTTAGAAACGCACTGTCTAATGTCATATCTGACGTTATTCAGATGCAAAAATCAAATCAGTCTTGTATGATTTTGTTCATTTTGAAATCCGAAAGATCAAACAAGGTCGCTAACCTTAAATGGTCACCACTGACCTTTTCCTTAGAACATGAATCTAGGTTCATGGTGGCTGCCTGAGAAGGTCTATGGCACCAATGGACACTAATTGGAGGTTCGACCCTGTTGGACCTTATTTGACCCGATGAGCATAACCTAAGAACCTCAAATTGTGATACAAGTGAGTTTAAGTACCGACCAACGCACCCTGTCAATTTGGTGTCAAAGGCTGCCTTAGTTTCAGAGCTATCAGGGGGTCAAATTGACGCCCAACATGAACGAAGGGCATTTACCGTGCCACCGGGCGCGTGGTAAGGTTAGGTATGGTTGTGAGGGCGCAAGGAAGGAACATCTCAAAAATGATATAAACACTCAAATTTTGTCAGAAAGTTTCTGAACTGACCTCATGCGTATGCTCAAAACGTTACCGCCTTCTTAGTGGTTGCAGGACTCATATATTTCTCTTTCATCGAGCTGACCGTTCGTTTATACGTGTCATCGGTTTGAACTACGCGGTTGCAGTGGTCGACGGTTGAGGTAGCGCAGACCGCTCGCGGTCGTAGCCCTCCAGCTACGAACGATTCGACAGTCGAGTTTTTTCCGGCCGAACCACCAACGACTCTACCCTTTCGGCTGCACGTCTTACGTTACACCGCATGCATACATTTCACAACTGCCTGTTTTAGCTGCCTTTGAGATTGCCATCCGCACTGTTAGAATGGCTCCACAAATTTACTCCGCAGCGTCCACCTACTCAGAGATTTGGCTTCGTGATTCCAGCACACATCAATAACTTTTTGAGGAGGGCACGTCTATCCGCATGTTTGTCCTCTTTTGCCTTTTGAACCGCGCGAAGGTTGAATGGTGCGTCGCTTAAGCAGCCAGCTCACGCTAGGAAAAGTGGAGAAGAAACTGGCCTTTACATACTGGTTTTTGATGTGCGATTTCATCTGAACCAAACTCTGAACAAACTGTGACAACCAATAGCTTTCCGTCCCTTTCGACACAGCATTTTTACGCTTCAATAGGTGACTCGTCTGGCTGACTTCCCAAGTCTGTAAACAAGCACGTTCTGATGGGGTAATTGTAATTAAAACCTGAATAAGACGCTCAAATAGGGCGTCATTTGAGAATCACTTGCCACTTTGATGAACATAGGGCAGTGACGCTGGCTATCCTTCCGCAGTGACGCTGCTCACCCTTCCGCAGTGACGCTGGCCACCCTTCCGCAGTGACGCTGGCCACCCTTCCGCAGTGACGCTGGCCACCCTTCCGCAGTGACGCTGGCCACCCTTCCGCAGTGACGCTGGCCACCCTTCCGCAGTGACGCTGGCCACCTTTCCGCTCCGTCTTTATCCGCGAGTTGGGGGCATGTTAGCTCTCATGCTAGCAAGGTCACGCTACCCTTTTTGAAAAGTCAGTCTTTAAACGGATGAGGATAGCACAAATTGATATTTGAGCCAACCGGTTGCATAACATACACAAGTGTACTGTCACATGGTCATGCGGCCGAGCTCGTGAGATGGAACGACGAACGAACGCGCTCGAACGACGAACCACAAGAAAGGCCATCATAAAAAATGTCTTCAATATCTTTCAAAACTCATTCGTACAGTTCAAAGATTAGACCGAGCAAATCTTTTTTGAATTCATGGAGATGTCCTCTGGACTGATAATAGTTACCGCAACACGAAGAATAGAGATCCTGCCATTACTCGACCTGGCCAGCTGTACATTGCCCAACTCAATGTACAATCGGTGAAACCCAAGCTGCTGGAACTGCGACACGACATCGTGCAGCACGGCTATGACGTGATCATACTTAGTGAAACATGGCTCAAGCCGTCTATGCATAACAGACTAATGCCTGTACCCGGCTACCAGCATTTCCGGAGAGACAGACCTGATAACAAAGGATTTGATGGCGTGGCCGTACTAGTGAGAGAGTCACTGGAGGCGACTGTGTTGGACGGACCTGATCAGGTCACAGCAGGCCCCAAACTGGGTTCGCTGTGGGTCCAGATCCGCGCTGACCCTCGAAAAGTGATGGTGTGCTCACTGTACCGGCTCCCGACACAGACGCAGGTCCGAGTCACTGCGGACCTCGGTGAGCTGGAGCAGCAACTCCAGAACATCCTCGCCCGTCACATTGGACCCGTCATCATATCCGGTGATGTCAACATCAACACCTGCAGCAACAACGAGGACACCGCGGCCAGCAGGTTCAGAGAGTTCCTCACAGCATACTCTGCTGCAGCATATCAGCGGGCCCACGTTCCGGTCATCTGGCTCCACCATCGATTGTATTTGTACAAACGGTGGTGTTGGGCGCGCCGGCACGCTGCACTGTGACTGTAGTCCCCATGACTGGTCACGTGCTCTAGTGCCGCTACCGGACTACCGACCTGCGGAGTACGCACTGACGGCCAGATGCTGGCGTAAACTGGACTTAACGGAGGCGAATCGACGTCTCCAAAATGTGACTGGGGCCCAGTGTACGGCAGTGTCGATCCCGGAGAGCAGTGGGACTGTTTCCTTGCAGTGACTCGTCCTATCGTTAATGCTTTAGCACTGATGAGGCGTTTAAAAGTGCTTAATCCTACAGCACCGCCTGTCACGGAAGCTACTAAAGACCTGATGGCCCGGCGGCGTGCCGCACTCCGTGATTATGACCGCGAGACGTATAAGGACCTAAACCGGCAGGTCATCGACAGTGCGTCGTGACACACGGGAGGAGATTGACAGGGGTGTACGGGAGGGTGGGCCGAGCTCGATGTGATGCAGTGGGCAGCCTGTCGTCCCATCTAAGCAGCCAACCAAGTCCACGCCTGATGCGACGCGGACGACATTAACCGGTACTTCGCCAGCATTGGTACCGCGACCGCCCGCCAGGTGGACTCCTAGGGACCGGAGCTGGCGGCACGCCTGCCGCGCGTGACCACCGGCGGGTTCCAGGTATCGCTCGTTACACCGGATCAACTGCGACGCGTCATAGCCCGCATGCGTAACAGTTCATCGTGCGGTGCAGACGGATTGTGTATCCGGTTTTTCAAACTGTGTATAGACGCTATTTGTCCCGCGATCGCCCATATTGTCAATTCCAGCATGACAGCCCATGTAGTTCCCGACTCGTGGAAGCTAACAATAGTTTATCCTACCCAAAAGACGCCAAAATCCACTGTGTGTCTAACTACAGGCCTATCTCAATGTTACCGACTATCGCTAAGGTTAACGAACTTGTAGTTTACGAGCAGCTGTTTGCATATTTGATCTCTCATCACCTGTTCTCGTCTAGTCAACGTGGTTTTAGATCACACCACTCCACTGACACGGGGCTTCTCACGGTAACCGACAAGGTTTTTGGGGCCATGGTTCAAAAGGAAATCACCTTGTTATGCCTACTGGACCAATCCATGTGCTTTGATGTTATCCCACATGATGGACTCCTTAGAAAGCCCCAGCAGTACAATGTTGATGTACGTTGGTTTGCGAGTTACCTCCAAAACCACTTTCAGCAGGTTCCCGTCCAGAACCCAGGTGGCGCTTCCTCTCTGTCCGCAGCATTGCACAACCCGATCGGAGCCTACCAGGGCTCAGCGCTCGGCCCGCTGCTGTGCAGCATCTATGCTAATGATATGCCGCTACATGCTCATGACGCATGTATTGTGCAGTACGCGGACGACGCGCAGGTTTTAGTGAGTGGGAGGCCCGGTGACATTGGTACGCTGATCACATCCATGGAGCAACATCTTGCGCACCTGTCCAAATGGTTTGGCAAAAACGGAATGAAAATTAACGCACAAAAAATACAGCTTATACTCCTCGGCACGCGTCAAAATCTTCGGAACCTGCCATCGACTAGCACCAAATTTATGGGCGCCACTGTAGCCAGCTCTCCTTCCGTTCGAAACCTGGATGCTGTATTTGACCAGTGCATGACGTTCACTGCGCACACTGATGACGTGCGGCGATGCACTGGCGCTCTTATCGGCCTCAGCCACAGCCGGTACAGTCTGCCTCAGGCCACACTATTTACTCTAGTCCAGGGTCTAGTCATCTCACTCATCCGTTACTGCATCTGTGTGTACGGAACATGTAATGCTACTCAAACATCACGACTGCAGAAGCTGCCGGACTTCGCAGCACGAGTCATCTCTGGGCGTCGGAAAATGATCATATGAGCGATGTTTTACGAGATCTCGAGTGGATGTCTGCTGACAACATGTTCTTGTATCATACACTGACGCTTCTGAAACGTGTCCTGGAAAGATCATAAAGGGCCCCCGACAAGAGCGTAAGCTCTGCGTTCTAATAAGAAGTACCCAAAGCCCAGTGTGAAGGGCCCCGAAAGATCGAGTGTACCTAAGAAGGCTATCGGATGGCCCCCGACAGGAGCATAGGGTTCTGTATTCAAATACCAAAACCCAATGTGCAGGGCTCCCGAAGAATTCAGCGAGCCCGAGCAGGTTAATTTTGAGGGCCCTGAACGACCAAGTGTGCTCGAGCAGGTTAACAGATGGACCTCCGACAAGCGCGTGGGGTCGTAAACAAGTGCCAAGGAAGTGGAAGGGCCCAGATCAATCTACAATAAAGAATCTATGGGCATGTTGTGAGTACGTCGGCAGTTTAACCGGGACCACGTGAAGGGCTCCTGAACATCCGAGAATGTCGCGGCGGGTTCACATAGCTGGCCCCAGCTGTAGCGTCTTAACCTTTCGGGCGAATGGTAGGAATCAGCGGAAGACCCCTGATTGAGAACAGTGTCACAGCATTCTATCAGAAGGGTTCGAAGCAGCAGCGCAGAGCCCACCAAGAAAATACAAAGAATTCAGTGGCAACGTAGGAGGCTCCTTAACGATCTGACTGACCGCAAGTGGACGTATAGTGCCCGTCGGAAACTATAGGGTCTCTTGACAGCGTAATAAGCCTTTAAATATTTCAATAACCACTTTTTCAATCCGTGAAAACGATTTTGCCTCCTTGTGGATGCTTCACTTTAGCTTGCGATGGTTCTTGGTCGTCTTGAAGCCCAAAGACGTCCAACGTTGTCGCGTTTTGTGTACAAAAACGGCGTCTGTTTGGCCGAATATGGGTCCCTTCGGGGCGCAAGGGAGTGTGGTCATGGGCTCTTGCCTTTCCCTCCCCCCCTCCGGATCCGACCCTGCTTACCACACATCCTGATGTATTTCTGGCGTTGCTCCGGAGCGAGCGAACCCTTCGTGAACCAACGCTTAAGGTGCTGCCACCTATCTTGGTATCGAACGCCGTGGTGCGACATCTCGCGAGAGCATTCCCATAAAGCCGTTCCCAGAATTACACAAATCGCGTTCCACCGGCGCGTATTTTCGTCCTTTTATAACGTTTGGCCACGTACATGGAGAGGTTGCCAACACTCTACTCTTTCCCAGATATAAACATGGTGCAGTTGAACCATTCCAATAATGTATGCGCCAGTGCCCATTCGTCGTAAACCGAAACACAGAGCAATCTACATCTGTCGCCACTAAATAACCACGTACCCGAAACGTGCGAGCTGGGCCAAATTGTGCAGGCATATGAAACATCCATGCCTGACTGAGGAGTCACTATTTTTAAGTGATAAACTAAAATTGTAGCCGACCCGCAAGACCACCCTTGTCTAGACCTGCCCCTCTCGTGCTCATGAACGTGATGAGACCTGCAGCTTTTGCGTCGCGGGAAGGACACGCAAGACCAGCCTTGTCGACACTCGCCCCTCTCGTGCTCATGAGCGTGATGAGACCTGCAGTTGTATCGCGGGAACGACCCGCAAGACCAGCGCTGTCCAGACTCGCCCCTCTCGTACTCATGGACGTGACGTAAGCTGTTCTGTATTTGGCCGCAGCGCAGGAATCAATGTCTTCAATGGCGATGGGATTTGCGCCTCGTTAAGCACGGCTTGTTGTGCAGATGTTGATACCGCTGGTGGATATCTGACGTCAAAATCCACTGGTGGGGCCGACCGCTCGATGCAAGCAATGACCATCCAAGCAGCGCGAGCTGACAGACCCGCGGTGCCCGGGGACTCAGCGCCTTCTGAGGCTTACGGTCAGTGATGAAGGTGTCCGGACAGCAGAGAAAGATCCTTTCTGGACACCGCAGGTCGACTTCCGGTCCTTTATATTATACAGCACCCGCCTGGTTATGCAACGCGCGATGAAAGACGATTACCTATTTCAATGGACAGAAAAGAGATGTCTAAGACCACAGGATTCACAAAGCTGTTGGATGACACACACGAAACACGGTAAAACAAATTGATGGTGCATATTCGTGATGAACGCCATAGTTATTTCCAAATTATTGTTTGTGACATAGCGACCCTCCGTACGAGCCATAAGCAGCTACCTTCCAACTCGATCCAGCCAAGTACAAAACTGAAGCACCTGACACCAGACAAAACGCAACAACAATCACCTCCAAATGCCACGATAATCCTCCGGAAGAGCATAGAAAACGCCTGCAGCCGACCTACCTTGCCAGCACAACCAGTTCAGCGACAATGAACCAAGCAAAGCTCTGACCGAGCACACGCACCCACGCATAGTGACGATGGAGGTGCCGACACCGCCGGACGCAGGGTCGGCGGTACTGTCGAGCAGGTCGAGCAGGGCGGCGGCCTGCCTCACGCCGCCGCCGCCTTTGTACTAGCCCACGGACAACTCCAGACCGCTGACTTGTCACGTGGCCTGCCCCCAACGTGCCGCTGGCGCCCACACGTGGAGCACGAGCCCAGCTAGCCACGGACCGATCAGGCAGCAGCCTGCGGCCCCGTGCCAGGCACAGTCACATCTGGCATCAATGCGCGCAACACGCGGCCACCGGCCTGTCCGCGGCCCCAGCACGCCACGAGAGATCGCTCCGGCGCCGCTGGCGGTCCAGGGTGCGGCGCCGTCCGCCAGCCTCAGGAGCGGCGCAGACCGCCCTGCATCAGCCGCTGGTAAGCCTCGAGACTGGCCTGCGCCTGTTCCGGCGACAGACCCGGCGGCCCACCCGGCAGCATCACCATCCGCTGCGCCAGGCTCTGCAGCGCCACCTGCTGCTGCAGCCGCTGCAGCTGCTCCTTGCCGCCAGGCAGCAGACCCATGTACTGCAGCACGTGCGGCGGCATGGCGGCCGACGCCATGTGCAGCGCCAACAGCTGCTGCATTGAGCCGGGCGGAAGCCGGCGCCGCCGTCTCCGTCCCCGCCGCCGGCGGTGGCCGCCTTCTCCACCGGCGTGATGGTGATGGAGCCGACGCGGCCAGGCTCCGACGGCGGCCGCGCCCCGCCGCCGCCGGTGGTCAGGTCGATGACCTCCAGCGGCGGCGGGGGGCCGGGCG
>NW_023597054.1:31590561-31598061 GCF_011947565.3 Pollicipes pollicipes
TATATATCTCTCTCTCTCTCTCTCTCTCTCTCTCTCTCTCTCTCTCTCTCTCTCCTCTCTCTCTATCTCTCTCTCTCTCTCTCTCCTTCTCCCTCTCTCTCTCTCTCTCTCTCTCTTCTCTTCTCTCTCTCTCTCTCTTCTCTCTCTCTCTCTCTCTCTCTCTCTCTCTCTCTCTCTCTCTCTCTCTCTCTCTCTTCTCTCTCTCTCTCTCTCTCTCTCTCTCTCTCTCTCTCTCTCTCTCTCTCTCTCTCTCTCTCTCTCTCTCTCTCTCTCTCTCTCTCTCTCTTCTCTCTCTCTCTCTCTCTCTCTCTCTCTCTCTCTCTCTCTCTCTCTCTCTCTCTCTCTTTCCTAATGCATTGCATAGAAATATAAACCATATCAATATTCACATATTTAAGCTGCTGACGCCTGAGTGGCAGAATGCTCCCTTCCGCAAATGCGATTAGCCCTCTGGGCCACATGCTTAGTTTGCCGCTAGTGTTATGGTGACACCTCTCTGGGAACTCAGAAGGATGTATGGTTAGTTGTTCCAGATCAGCCAAATGAGGCCAAAGGTGGGGTGGTTGGGACGATTTGGACAGCAAATGACGCATTACAAACTCGCGAACATACATTGCTTAAACCAAATATCGGCAAATATGATGTCCTAAAATGGTTGTGCGTTATAGCCCCTAAATGGTCATTGATAAACAACCCACTTTTTAAGACATCGCAAAGATTGTTGTGGCACATCAGGTGTGAAAATATTCTGGGAATGAGGTCAGCTGTCAGAGGAAGTCCACTAGAGCTGGAGATGTGATTTGAATCCCTCCAGGTCGAAAATGGGTGTGCGCACAGTATAGAAAGTCGGATGGTCCTGGATACCAGAGAGCATCATGTCCGAATTCCGAATATTTCATGGATATTCAAGCTTGAGCATTGACGAGGTTGAAAACCTGCATTTGCACGTTCAAAATTTTCGGGAGAACTTTGACTCATGAAAAACCCGATCCCCCGTCCAGAGGCCTTTTTCATGGCTGGACGGTGGATGGCTAAAGCTTCGGATGGCTTGGTAAGGATAACACCAACATATGCATGGGTCCAATTGGTACCTCAGCTTTCTGTGTTGCAATCGCTTGCCATGAATGCTTCGCCACGCCAGCCGTCGGAGCTGCGGTCTTCCGCTCTGTTGTACAACGCTGACAACGCATGGGCACATTTCGTTCCGGACGTGTGTGCGGTCTCTGATGGACAGCACACAGTCACCGTTCTTCCACTCAATGACTTAACTTGCTAATAGTGAAGCCATCAATGTGTTGTGACAACATATTGATGATATCCCAATGTATTACATGTGCATAAATCGCCACAAGCCGATCGTTTCAGGGGATGCCAGGCGGAGAGCACGCACCCTGCAGCCCGCATCGCATGTGTTTGCGTGTTCGATATTCCTCAACATTCGAGAAAAACATTCGTATTTATGTTTCAAAATAGATAAAATATAAAACCAAGCCAAGTGTTTTTAAACCCTGCCCACCCCTTCCCAGGCCCACAGTAGCAATGGCCCTAGCTCTGTAAGCTCCGGGGCGAAGGTCACAGCAGGTGTTGCAGTTACTATAGAGTCGATGGACGCACGGGTGGGACCTGACACCAGCCCAAGATCAACACCGGCCCGTCTCCGGACCGTCCTCTCCTGGCTCCCTGACGCCGTCCTGGCCAGCCGGAAAGGATAATTTTCCGGCCTGTCCATTGTCACCCGGTCGGGGACCAGCATTGTGGCCAAGATTGGTTAGTTACGTTGATTAGGGGGGTTTGGCGTGCGCGATCAGTGACGCCGCCCGGCCCGACCCGGGGGACTTTTGTGGCCGGCCGGCACCCATTGAGGGACGCCCCTGTTTGCTGCTACCGGAGCCGGCCGCGGGCGGACGGGAGGAGTGGCCGCAGGTCGGCGCCTGGAGACCCGGCTGGAAGGGCAAGGCAGGAATGGACGGCAAACTCGACGGAGATGTTATCTCACCAACTGTGTTATTTGACGGGGTGGGGCTGATTTAGCCCAGCTTGGTCCGTCATAGCATTTCACGCTTCATCAAACAGGTGTTTAGACCACCGCAACATGATTTTGTTTCAGGCATAACGAGTGGCGCAGGTTCAACAAGCCTTGGCGTACAATAACTGGCATTGTTGTAGCTTCAGCCACCTGGCGCAGTCAGTCACCCTTTTTGACGGGCAACTGCTTTGCATTTTATACAATCTTTGTAGCGACTGATCTTGTTTCCATGTCAGCAATAAGCGGCATGACGGCTGAAAGTTGTGCTGTGATATTTCAGTGGCGGTCACGTACAGCAGGCCTTGTCAGCTGGTGGACTTCCGCATCGGTGCCATGCCACGGGAGTTCATCTCCCCACTGATAATCACAGGCAACCAATGGTGTCCAATGGTTGCCTGTGACTTGATGTCCAATGGTGTCCAATGGTTGCCAATGGCAGAAACGTTGCAGGACGCGGGCTGGTAGCATGTTCGGATATTGACCACCATGTGCTGTAATGGCATGAGGCTAATACAGCCGGGGGAGACAACGAATAGTTTTGGCAAAAGTACAAGCCGATGTGTGTAAACTGTCACGCGCAATCGTCCTTGAGCCACTTAACCACCCGTTATTCCAGCGTTTTAAAGTACTGATGTCAGGTCTCGACAAGAAGAGCAAACGCAAACTTGAAACACACCTGTACGGCGTAGGGAAGCGCGCCGTTCGCAACTTATCAGCAGATTTAAGCACAGTTCGGCCCAGAGGTGCGCCAATAACAAAACCTATAAGTTTTAGGAATAAGGCTTGAATCCGGAGGAATCATTTGGTGGACCAAATCGATTCAAGTATTCTGGTTGGGTTGGAGAACAGGGTGATGCCTGGCAAAGGAACTGCCTCGTTGCCACCCTGCAACCTTGGGTCAGTAACAGCAGTGTTTGGCTTGCTACACGGCAAGCGCAAGCATGGATAGGTGGCACCTGGAGGATTTTTCAGCGCTTTTTAGTGATGTCAGCAAAGTACAAAATGTGAGGTTTACTCAGCAGGTGGAGCGAGACTGGGAGGTGCAAAGGTGCCTTGGAAACGTGGGCCGCGTTGCTTTTTGATGTAGTAGGGACACATGCAGATCGGTAGCTCTTAGCCATGCATGGTCTGAGTAGAGCCCTATAGACTAGTGATGCCTCCTGGAAGACAACTGAGAGACATCAGGGTATTTGAACATGGTTTCAAGCTTGCAACTGTGACCTGAGTTAACGGACTTGACCAAATTCAGCGTCTCTCAATGTTTTCAAGAAGCCTCGTGTCGTTTGGGAGAGGCTAGTTTTTAGGAAAGCCGGTGTCTAGAACCAGTGATGTGTTAAGGGTCGTAGCCAGAGCTTGGAAAATGGGGGGGGGGCACAGGGTTGACGAAAGATCCCCTGATGGCGAAAACATCCCCCCAAAAAGGCTGGATATGATCCATTTTTTATGAGGGCGTGCTTTTCTTTTTAATTCACATTATAACCTACAAATGAAACATAAGCGAAAAGTTTTCGCAAATAAATTTTGTATAAACTTTATGGTTAATAAACTGAAGAACTCATGCGCTAAACAACTACATGAAAAACTTCGCGATCTTTATCGTGTACTGGCCAAGTGAACTCCTTCTAAGCCGATAGAACTTAAAGCTTTGCCAGAACTTCGATCTGGGCTCTGCAGAGATGTTAAAGGGAGTGGTCCACATTTACATGGACTTTTGAACTGAAATAACTATCTTGAAGGCCGTTTGATGCTGTTCACAATCCTGTCCTTCTTAAGAACTAAGCCCCTCTAGCTCCAGTTCGGATGTGACCTTGCCCGGGACGGTTGCCCCCTCGCGTGCGCACGGCTCCGATCGACGGCTCCTGGTGTGGCGTGTGCGCGTCGTCAATGCACGCCTAAGCCAGAGCCCATGCCAGCCAGAGGCTGCAACAGGAAAATGTGGTGAATGGAAGTGATTTCGGCACATTCTCAACAGCAGACTGTGGCCCGAGGCGTCAGAAACCAGCGAATCCTTCAAACGCTGCAACCGGTGAGTGAAAAAAACACGCAGCCGCTCGCTGGGTCAAACCATGGCGGAGGATGCAGGTGACGTGTTTGCTGACCCTCATGAAACGACTGGTAAGACCAGCCAATCTCACAAGACAGTAAAAGATATGCTGAAAAAGATAGAAACCAGGGAGGTGAGACAGCGTCGGAAGAGGTCGAGAGACTCGCGCGGCCCATCCAGTAAGAGTCTGCTCGCTTTCAGATTTAACGAGATTATGAATTTGATCAGGCAATAAAATGTCATACATCGCGAAGCGGCGTCTGCCGAGATCAGGAAATAATCATCTCTGGCCGTGAAAGATATGGAAACGAGGCTAGAAGCTGTCAAAGCCAGACTAGAGCAGAAAGTAGCGGGCCTAGAAGCGCATGTATCCGAACGAGACGACCTGGCGGGGAAAACTCAACGACCAAATTAACGCCTCAAAGCAATTCAACATCAGCGTGCAAGCTGAAGCAAAGCTCAGAGACCTGCAGTGGAAGTTACGCGAACTCATCTTGTCGGGGAAGTCTGTCCCCCCGGCGCCTCGCCCTGGCTCCGCCGCTGACGGCCGCCCCGAGGACCTGGGGCTGGCGGCCCGTGACGTCATGCGGCACGTGTTCTCACGGGCGGAGGCAGACCCGGGAGAACTGACGGAAGTTCTCCGTATGGGCTCCAGACTGCTGCTTTACAGGTTCGTCTGCACAGGTCCTGGTTCTCTAAAGCATTACCTCTGCGAGAACAGAATCTCGCTAAAAGGTAAGTGGAAGGACAGCAAGCTGTTCATAAGTGAGACTCTGACGCAGAGTAAACGGGACATTTTCAACAAACTTAGTGCGCAAGAAGGAAGATCGGCCACCCTGTGTGTTTAGCCGCAACGGGTCCGTATACTGCAAAACAAGTACGGTGACTCAGAAAATCCTGGTCGACAGTGTCGATAAGATGGAAGGTCCTTTCCGCAACAGCCATTGATACACATGTTTGTGAAGGTTTGTGGATATTTTCTTCACGCGGACGATGCTCTGGGTGAGCTGAGGACGGTTGACATGTAACTAGCCTGTCAAAATCAATGTATTCGACTTCCTCCTTATTTGAGGAGATTCGGAGGCTTTCGCAATCAAGGTTATCTTTATCGTGTGCATATATGTAATTGCTCTGGATTAAACGGCATCCAACTACGTGTAACCATACTCGGGTTAAGTTGTGTTTAGTTATGAGAAGCAGTGCTCTGTTTGTCGGTTCGTGTGTTCTCCTCCGACTCGCCAGTGGCGCAGAGTCCTTAGGGCTCGTGAATCACTGGTTAGAATCGTAGTGAATGTGTGTGTTATTGCGCTTCCCCAGCAGGGTGCTGTCAAGCGCCCGAACCCGCCCGCGCGGCTGGGTACGGCGGACTGCGTGCGTCCGGTGGACGCGCCGTCCCGGCGGCCGCGCGCGTGCCGTTGTATGCGTGGCTGCGGCCGGGGGTGCTGACTGCCCGACCGTCGGGCGGTGGCGCAGGCTGCCTGGGTCATCACCCAGGGGAGATCATGGAGGGCGCCCTAGCCGGCAAAGCCACTCACCCGCCTAGACAGGCGCTCATAGACGATGTGTGTTTTTGTTTTTCATGCTATTGTGTCATTATTTCATACTTGAACAACTCTGAAACCGCACTCATCTTAGTTCATTTAACAATGGTTTGTGTCAACCTCTGGATGTCTAAATTTCCACTAGCATTAACGTACTGTGCCTCGTACAATCTACCGCACAGTCAAAGTTCGTTCTCCATATACTGCTATACTTGTCTCATATCCTAATCGCGTTGCTGGGTCCACCAGTCCTAAATGCAAACGGAGCGGAACCAGACATACCATGTGAAAGGCGCGACCCGTGGATTCGTACCATGGGACGTTAACAGTCTAAGAGTCGTGAATAGCGGTGTGCCGAAAAGACGCAAGATATTTCCGTAGCCCAAAAAACAACAGGCAGATATTTTGTTCCTGCAGAAAACCCACTCAGTTCAGTCGGATGAAGTGATCTGGCTGAACAAATGGAGAGGTGGGCGATAGTTAACAGCAGCAGCCTAATGTCGCCATTCTTTTTAGACCCCGTTCAGCGGTGGACGTTAAACAGACCCGGAAGTGCACTGCTGGTCGACCCATTGTACTGCAGCTGGTTAGCGGGAAAGAGCTCACTCTCGGCTGTATATACGGACCGAACAGTGATGCAAATGCCCTATCAGAAAAACAGTCTGGACCGCTGCGACAAACTGAACATAAGGCACGCCGTTAAAGGAGGTGACTAGCATTTGCTTCAATGCGAAGTTAGACAGGCAAAGTACACGGCAGAGTGAAGCAAATAATCGCCAGTGTAAACAATTGGTTACACGTTATACGCCCGAACATGACTTGATTGACATATGGAGAACTCTAAACCCAGACGAAAAACAATTCACGTGTCATAGACTAAACACTACCAGCAAATCAATGATTTACTTTCTCTCAACAAGCAGATCTCTAACGGAAGAAGACCCTCCACCTGTGGCATCAATTTTAGACGCCTATCCGTCTGATCACTGCATGTGTGGTCTTACTGTCAGCGAAGGTCACGTGGCAGCCGGGAAGTCATTCTGGATATTCAACAATTCTCCGGTAAGTGATGACACTTTGTGACTCGAGCTAAGTAAAACAAATGATAAAAGTGTAGAAATAATAAGTGACGGTGAATTCGAAGAAATACCGATGGTCACACTTCTCGCAACTGTTCTTTGTGTCCTGAGGGACTGGATTATATAATACGCTAGCCATAGGAAGCAAGGAAACCGTGCAAAAACTCAAAGAAATAGAGGTGGTGAACAACTCAAGTAAAATGCGCGGTGAACAACGACTTACCGATCGAAATAGTTACTTAGCTAAAGGAGAAACGTGACAGTTTGATTACCACACTGACTAAAAGTAGCATGCTCCATTGTAGAGCCAACTGGAGACAGTTCGCGGAAAAGGGCAATAAATGTTGTCATGCACTTAACAAAAGGAACAATGCATCGACAGCATTTAAGACGTTTAAACTAGAGCATACCAAAGAAGTAAACGGATCAGGTGATGTCAAGAAAATGCTAGTGTTGTACTTACTTCGAGGCGCGGTTGGCTCCTAACCAAAACCTAAATGTACCTGCACAATTTTTAGACGGCATAACACACCTGGACGACCTTAGAGCACCGTTCTACCAAGGTCAGCTGACTGTGGACGAATTAGAAGCAGCGCTTCTCTCGATGAAAACCTCAACGAGTCCAGATCCAGATGGATTTACCGTACTATTTTACAAAACGTATCTAACTTAAAAAATCTCATTGCCTCTGCTCTGATTAAGATGTTTAATATAGCAACTATTCAGAATATTATTAAGTGCAGCATAACTGTTGCAATATAGAAAAGGAACAAAGATCGAAGACAAATGGAATGCCTGCGGCCCATCAGT